>NC_056726.1:820617421-820917421 GCF_019279795.1 Protopterus annectens | reverse complement strand
TGTGAGTTGTTCATCTCGCCTTCATTCTTACAGATAGGTTCAGAGCCAATCCTCGGCTCCGAGTCGGCCTACTAAAAAGCTCGAGGTCTTCAGACAGCTCGAGGCCAAGTCCCTATCTCATGATGCACCTTGACTTACTTCAGATCCCATTTGCTACATATAATAATAATACCATGTGCCATTCTATCACTCTTTAGGAGAAAACCCATAGAAAGAATGAGCAACCAGGATAAAACTAGTATCTCGGTCCTCGAAAAACCCTGGAGGGGGTAGGAGGGTGGGAAGTAAGAATGAAGGTGAGATGAACAACTCACATGGAACGTTATGGTGAGTACATAACTTCTTTATGTGAAGTTCTATCTCACCATTTATTCTTACAGATGGGTAGCATCCCAAGCACTATCTTTCTTGGGTAGCTCATGGGAGTATGTTTTTCAGGACAGTAGAACCAAAGGAGACTTTGTCAACTTTATAATGAGTGATAAAGGTATGAGGCTTTGAACAAGTGGCTGCTGCACAAATATTGTCTATAGGAAGCCTAGCAGAAAAGGCAGAAGATGTGGAGACTACTCTGGTAGAATAAGCCTTAATTTTATGCTGCAAGGGTAAGTTGGCAGCTGCATAAGTGCAGGTAATACAATCAGAAAGTCATAGTGTTGTTTTTGCCATTGGCATACCTTTTCTAGATTCTGAAAAGGAGATGAAAAGTTGTTCCGATTTTCTGAAGTCTTTTGTTCTATCCAGATAAAATCTGCATTGTCTATGAACATCAAGTTTGTACAACATATATTCTAAGTTGTTGGTGTGTTTGGGGAAGAACACTGGTAACTCTATGACCTGGTTCAGGTTAGCTTCTGTACAAACTTTAGGTAAAAATGAGGGATTTGTTCACAGGGACACTCCGTCAGCATGGAAAATCAAATAAGGAGGCTTTATGGACAAGGCCTGTAGCTCTGAAACTCTACAGGCAGAAGTGATTGCTACTAAAAAGATAGTCTTCCAAGACAAATATTTCAAATCACATGAGGAAGCTGGTTCGAAAGATGGGAGAATAATGCGTGAAAGCATAAAATTTAGGTTCCATAGGGTATAAGGAGATTTCACAAGTGGTCTGAGATGAAAGGCCCCTTTGAGAAAGGCTTTGGATAGTTTGTGTGACATTATGTTCAATCCTTCAAAGCCAAGGTGAAAATTAGAGATGGCGGCAAGTTGTACTCGAACTGTTGCTGCTGCAGCTCCTTTATTGAAAAGCATAGTCAAAAATTCTAATACGGAAGAAATGGGGGGCTTGGTAGGGGTCAGTTATTTTGAGAAGCCCATATAGAAAATCTGCTTCATTTGCTAAGATATAGCTTCCTAGTAGAGGACTTATGAGAATATATCAATATATGCTGTGTTTCGTTTGAGAGGTTATGGAACCTGGCTATGTTGGGAATTGGAGCAACCAAGCTGTCAATTTCAGGGGCTGAAGAGCCCCCGACAAATGCATCAGAAGGTCTGGAACTGGGTCCTGAATCCAAGGCTCTTCCAACAGATGAAGTCAAAGGAAGGGGAACCAAATCTGACAAGGCCAATGAGGGGCTATTAGAATGATGGTCCTTCCCAGGGCTTTTGCTTTCTGCAGTACTTTGGGTATCAAGGGAATTGGTGGGAATGCATAGAGGAGACCCGGAGGCCAATCATGTACGAGTGCATCCATTGGGGCTTCTCCCGGAGGGGGAATCAGGGCAAAATAGCTTCTGTATTTTGTGTTCATGTGGTTGGCAAAAAGGTTGCAGCAAGGCTGGCCCCACCTGCGGAATATTCTCTCCGCTATCTCATTTTTTGAGGGACCACTCATGAGGCAACAAAATTGCCCCGCTCAGTTTGTCTGCTATCACGTTGGATTTCCCCGGGATGTGCGTTGCTATCAGAAAGCGCTGGGTGGATGTAACCCAGTTTCATACCCTTAGGGCCTTGCGACAAAGGGGATAGGACCCGGTTCCTCCTTGTTTAAGTACCAGATCACAGACATGTTGTTCATCTGAATCACAATAGTCCCCAGAGGGAGAGAGTCCTGGAAGTACTGCAATGCCAAGAGTACTGCTCTCATCTTCAGGACATTGATATGCAGATGTGTCTGTTTGGTCCATGTGCCTTGGGCTGTTCTTCCCTGAAAATGCCCCCCCCACCATATCAGGGAAGCGTCCGTGGTCACTGTGGCCACTGGTGAGGGTAGGATAAAAGAATGACCTATCGTCGCATGAAGAGTGGTCAACCACCACTGAAGATCCTTTTTGCATGTGTCTGTGATAATTATGAGGTGAGACATTCGGAGCTCTTAGTAAGACCATTGAGTGAATAACAGCCATTGTAGAACCCGCATGTGCATGCGCCCAATGGTATTGCTAATACTGTAGCTACCATCATGCCTAACAACTTTAGCACTTCTGATGCTGGAGCCTTGTTTTTTGATATGATGTTGTGGACCTGCTGACAAAGTAGTAAAACTCTTTCTGCAGGAAGTTTTAGAATGGTGGTGGTGGTGGTGTCCAATTCTGCTCCAATAAAAACGATATGTTGCGATGGAGACAAGGCAGATTTTTCTAAATTTATTGTAATGCCCAGATGACTGCAGAGAGTAACAGTGGTGTCCGTGGCTTGTATTAGCTGATGCCTGGTGGTGGCAGTGAGGAGCCAATCGTCTAAGTATGGAAACACCTGGAATCATAAATGCCTCAGGTGAGCCGTGACCACTGCCATACATTTGGTGAACACTCTGGGGGCTGTAGTGAGACCAAAGGGCAGGGCTCAAAACTGGTAATGATTGGCTCCCAGCTGGAAGCACAGATGATCCCTGGATGGTCTGACCATTTTTATATGGTAGTATGCAGCCTGTAGATTTATCGAGCACATCCAATTGTCTTTCCCTGAAAAGGGAAGTATCGACTGAAGCGTGACCATCCGGAACTTCTCTTTCTTGACAGATCTGTTTAGTCTGCTGAGGTCCAAAATAGGTCTCCAGTCCCCTGTCTTTTTTGGAACTAAAAAGAATCTTGAATAAGTTCCGGATCCTGTCTGGTCTGCTGTGGACTGGTTGGATGACTCTTTTTCTTAGCAAAGTTTGGACCTCTACTGTTGCTTGTTCCCTGTAACTGGGTGGAACATCCGGGATTTTTGTTGTCAAAGGAAGAGGAGTGGCGAAAGGAATGAAATATCCTCTGGAAACTATACTTTGTACGCAGTTGTTGTTTATTTTGAGCCAGGCATCTGAATACAAAGATAAGAGACCCCCCCCCCCCACTGCCTCCAGAGCAGGACAGTCGGGCCTCCTTTCAGGAGCACTGGTAGGGCTTCCAAAAGAACTGGTCTCTGTCACCCTGGTTTTGCAGACTCCCTCTGCCGTGAGGGCGGCGTCTTCCATTATAACCCCCTCCTCTGCCCCTGGTGGGGGGTTCACCACGTGTGTCCAGAAAGACTCCTTGGGCTTTTTGGAACCATCTTTCCTCACTTATGACCCTTGGGGTAGGGTCTGGCAAGGGTGGAAAAACAGACTCCGATGGCAGATAGTCTTTCCTTCCTGCTCACATCTGGTTAACATTTCCTTAACTTTGGGCCCAAAAAGGACGAGCCATCAAAAGGGGTGTTGACAAAGGATGACTTAAAGGGCTCCTCGAAGGAACACAAGCGCAACCAGGAATGTCTCCTGAGAACAATTTCTTTACCCGCTGCCCTATTCATTCCATCAGCTGCATATGAAATGTATGGACGAGTTCACTATGGAATTGAGGGTAGTAAGCCGGGAGGCGATGTTGTCTGAAGCTCCTGCAGCTACTGTACCCTGAACAGCATCTCTAAGCTCTTTTAGGAGGTCTCTTTGTAGTCTCATAAAATGAGTGAGATAGTTCAGTGAACACATGGCAAAAGTAGCTGAACTGTATGTGCACTTCCTGTATCTATCCATAATCCTAAAGTCTCTGTTAGAAGGATGGATAGAGGAAGAAGTTTATGAAATCTCCTTTTTTGGTGGCTGCCACCACCAATATGGCATCAACTGGCACTTCTTTGGTGAGGAAAGACTTTTACTGGGGGGCAGAAATAAATTTATTAGGCCTCCTAGGAACAGGCTCCATGGTGTCTGGAGACTCCCACGCCCTTTGTGAGACCAGCTCCTTGAGCTCATCGAAGGGCAGAGGCACCCAAGAGGTGGAGGGTTGAGACCCAAAAGCCTTCAGGAGAACCGTCGCATCTTCAGTAGGGTTGGTGGACTTCCAGCCACCCCTCTGCCTAAGGATTTCTAATATCTCAGCAAATGAGATATCCTCAGAAGGGGACCCTTCTGATTCATCTAAGTCAGTATTGGGATGTGAGAGACTCCTGTGGGGAGTCTAAGTGCTTCCTCTTACAGATTCTCTTCCTGGGAACCTCATCAGTGGGAATTTCTGGTGAGGTCTCGGAAAAGCAGGGGCCACCCAATGGAGCTTCTTGAGGCTCAGGGTCTCTACGCATAGAAAGGATTTGTGAAGCAGAAGTGTACACAGATGCTTTTGGGGAGGAGGTAGTTGGACCTGAAGTTGTAGATGTCTTAGGAGACATCACTCTCCTTATGGCTTCGAAGGCACCTCTGCTCCGATGAGAAGGGACCGCTGGATCCGAAGAAACCACCAATCCCCTCAGCACCGGCACTGTGAGCTCCAACCCAGAAGTAGGAGCTGAACTCATCCGAGCCGAGCCCCCGAGAGGCAAAGTCAAAACAAACAGGTCAGTCTGACAGGAGAGTGCCACCTCCTAGACTCCTCGATAGGCGAAGTCCGAGTAAATGGAACCAATGGCACTGGAACAGACATCATCATCAGGTCCGGCTTAGAAGGACTGGTATGGCTTGGAGGAGGAAAAGAAGTCGATGGCATTAGAGTTTTAGGCTCCAAAACCACCTGGGTCGGAGCAGACAAAAATTTAGCAAACGCCGGTGTCTGTAGCAACTTCTGCACCACACGATCCACATCCAAATCAGAAAGACTGATCCAGGACCGAGATGAATGAATGGATGGAGGTACTGACTGCAGAATAGGTTACTTTGGTACTTCGGATACCGGTTCCAGGACTGAGGACCGGCTCCGAAAAGACGGGAAGCTCTGCTGTGAAGCTGACATTGACAGTTTCTTAGATCTGTTTACTTCCAAAGGAAAAAAAGCCTTAGAATATTTTTAAGACTTACTAGATGTACCCTGGTCACTCAAAGCTTCCTGAAAAGACAGTTTCAGAAGGTCTCTATGAGTTTTCTTTTTTGCTCCTGAAGAACTCTGGATGAAAAAGAATGACAAATGGAGCAGCTTTCTTCTAAGTGCAAGGCTCCAAGACAATACATGCAATTAACGTGACTGTCACAGACATCATCAGTCCACATTTTGGACACTTTTTAAATCCTGACATAGGATGCTTATCCTTATCCTGGTCAGCCATAATCAAGTATACAGTATCCCAAAAAACAATATACTGTACTTTAAAGAAACTAGACACACCCAAGCAATTAGCAAAGTTAAACTAGTAAAGCTAAATTATCGAAATAAGCCCTAAATAACAAATGGGCTGAATAACAATGTACCGAATAAACTATTCAAAAAAACACACACACACTCACTAACTACTTATTTAACTATAAGCTATATAATGTTTTAAAGGCACACCAAAGGGAAAGGGAATATTAAAGGCCTATAGAAAAAACGAGGCCAAAAAGAGAAGGAATATCTCTACTAACAAGCTATAAAAGCTATCACTATCAAAGACTAATAAATATTAACTCAAAAATATTTTTATAAACAATTTTGCTAGACAATATCAGAAAGAATTATACTAGCCAGAGCTGTGCAAGAAAAGTACAGTTGTGTAAACTTACCATAAATGTAGATGTTCGTGTGTATTCACTGTTGCAGTCATCACACTTGGGTTATCTATCTGAAGGTAGCCCTCAGTCGGCCCGAATACCAGAGTCTTGGGATTTCTGCATCGGATGCTTTCACCTCTTCCATGACGTCAGCATGTCAGGGGATATAAGACATGCAGCCGACGCCATTACATCAGTTTTTCTTGTCCCAGATGTCAGGAGCCCTCAAAATAGGAAACAATCAAATGGTGTGGAACACCTCCAGTAAAAAGTAAATACCATTTCCATAAGATATGGGCAAAAAAGAGGATAGGTAGAAAGTATAGAAAGACAGGGGGCTGGAGGGAGGGTATCCAGGACTGCAACAGTGAATACACTCGAACATCTACATTTACGGTAAGTGTACACAACTGTACTATGTTCTTTGTGTTTCACCAGTGCAGTCATCACACTTGGGTTGATTCCCAAAGCTGAGGAAGGGTAGAGGCAGTCAAGAAGTAGTAGGGCTAGCTAGCAGGCCTTGTAAGACTGCTGTGGCAAATCCAGCTCTGGATTTAGAAAAGATAGGCAAGTGGTAATGCTTGGTGAAGGCATGTACAGTACTCCAGGCTGCAGCTTACAGGATGTCCCTGGTAGGGACTCCCCTGAGAAAAGCTGTGGAGGCTGAGGTAGCCCTAGTGGAATGAGGCCTAATCCCCTGTGGGGTAGGTCTACCATGGTGTTTGTAGCAGAAATGGATGCAGTGTGCTATTCATTTAGAAATGGTTTGTTTCGAAATGGCCTTGTCCTCTGCCCCTGTAGCAAAGCTGAGTAGCAGCTGGTCAAATTTTCTGAAATGTTTAAGTCTTGTCAAGGTAGAACCTGAGCTGTCTGCATGTCCAAGGAGTGCAGGATCCTTTCCCCTTTATTCTGAGGATTACGAAAAAAGGCTGGCAAATGGATGGATTGCACACTGGATACCACCTTGGGCATAAAAGATGAGTTAGTCCTGAGGGAATCCCTGTCTGCATGGAAGATAATGAAGGGTTCCACAGCCATAAGGGCCTGTAACTCAGACACTCTTCTTGCTGAAGTGATGGCTAGCAGTAAGGCTGTTTTCCAAGAGAGGAATTTTAACTCTGCTGTAGCAGCAGGCTCAAAAGGGGGAAGTGTGAGCTTCTCTAGTACAAAGTTAAGGTCCTAGGCAAGACTGGGAGCTCTCCTTGGGGGGTTTTAAATTGTTAGCTCCTCTCAGGAACTGTTTGATCAGAGGGTGAGAGAAGAGGGGGTGGCTCAGTACTGTAATGAGCTGAGATGGCAGAGGCATGAATCTAAACTGATGAGAAGGATAGGCCTTTGTGGAGCAGCTCTGCTGGGTAATCTAGGATTTGAGGCAAGGAGGGCATGGCTGTGTCCTTCCCTTGAGACTGGCTCCAAGAACAGTACCTATTCGACTTTTCTGAATAGGATTTCCTAGTACTGGGTCTCCTGGCCTCAATGATAACACCCAGCACCTGTTTGCTGAGGGTTGCTGGTGATGTATTCAGGGAATAAGCCAGGCTGCCAGGTTCAGGGTTTGCAGCAGGGGATGCAAAATCTGTCCCTCCTGCTGGGACAGCAGAGAGGGGGTCTGATGTAGGTGCCAGGGTGGCAGTGCTGTCAGACTGCATAGGAGTGGGTACCAGTGCTGGCATGGCCAGTCTGGTGCAATAAGGATTGCCCTTGGCCCGTCCTGTTTGATCTTGAGGAGTACTCTTGGAAGGAGGGGCAGAGGGGGAAAGGCATAGATTGAGAGGATTTCCCATGTGAAGGATACAGCATCCACTTTACAAGCTTGGTTGTGGGGAATTCTGGCGCAAAATTTATTTATTTGATGGTTTTAGGGGGATGCAAAGAGGTCCACCTCTGGTGTCCCCCGCCTGTGTATTAGAAGTCTGAATGAGTTTGGTTCCAGTTTCCACTCGTGTGGGTCCATTAGATTTCTGCTTAAGTCGTCTGCAAGTGAATTTTGTTTGCCTGGCAGGAATTGAGCTTGTATGTGCACTTGGTTGCTTAAGGCTGTGTTCCACATAGCCATGGCTAACCTGCAGAGTGGGTATGAGTGAGTTCCCCCTTGCTTATGTACCACATAACTGTGGTGTTGTCTGTCTTTATCAGGAGTTGTCCTGGCAGGATAAGGTATTTGAAGGCTGTCAGTGCATTCTGTACAGCTAACATTTCTTTTTGATTGATATGCAGGTGAATTTGTCCTAGACTCCATTTGCCTTGAATGCATTTGCCTGCCACGTAAGCTCTCCATGCATAGTCTGATGCGTCTCTACAGTTTGGATGGCTGGGGGTTGTGAGAAAAGGAGTCCCTTGTTGTGGTTGCAAGCCTCTGTCCACCAAAGGAACTATGTCCTTAGGCAAGGAATGATAGGAATAACTGTTTCCAGGTCCTAGGAATGTTGACACCAGAGACTTTGTAAGTACCATTGAAATTTCCTCATATGCAGTCTTGCATATGTAATCATTAGAACACATGAGGCCATGAACCCTAGGGCTTGCAGTATTTTTCCTACTAATAGCTGGGTTTGGATGGCCAGTAGTTTGAAATAAGTTGTCAAATAAACCTGATTTTCTGGAGTGAGGAATGCCATCTGGGAAGTTGTGTTCAAGCTGGCTCCCAGGAATACAATATTTTGGCTGGGTACCAGATGTGATTTCTTTTCATTGATGGTATACCCCAGAGAAGTTAGGAGTCTCTTTACAAACGTCAGGTGCTGAAGTAGCACTTCCTGACTGTCCGCCAGAATTAGGCAATCGTCCAAGTATGGGTAAATTTGAATATTTCTCTGCCTGCAGTAAGCAATGGCTGGAGCCAGGCACTTTGTGAATACCCTGGGCGCAGTAGATAAGCCAAAGGGAAGTGCAGAGAAATGACAGTGCATACAGCCTGCCCTGAAATGTAGATATTTCCTGCAAGATTCCCGTATGGAGATGTGCAGATAAGCTTCTTTTAAGTCTAGGATGACTAGCCAGGAGTCCTTGGCTAGCATAGGAAGGAGCTCCTGGACAGTAAGCATTTTTAATTTTGGTACCACCAGGAAAGTATTTAGGGATGACAGATCCAGACTAGGGCACCATGAACAGCCTGGAGTAGAAACCCTGTCCCCTTTGCTCTGTTGGCACAGGTTTAATAGCTCTGACACTGATAAGAGAAAGTACTTGCTTTTGGGCCTCTGTCCACTGGTTTGGAGGAAGAACTGGCAATCCGCATGGGGTTGGTAGAGAGTGGAAATAGAATCTGTATCACTGGGATACAATGTTTTAAGACCCATCGGTCATGGGTAATATACTCCCAGTTTTTTGCATGCAGGGTGAGTTTTCCTCCTAGGGGTGCAAGTACTTGGGCATGGCTGGGAAGGATTAAGGACAAGTCATTGTGAACTTTTTCCATAAGGGGGTGGCTTACCACTCACAGTTTTTGAGGGGGGACCACTCCATTGTTTAGATCTGTGCATACCCTGAGACTGTAGTCTTTCTGATCTGTTGTCCCTGGGTTTGGGCTGAGAAGGTCTAGAAGGGACTGGAAATGACCAGTTTTTGAAGGCCAATGCCTACTGAATCTAGGTGGCTGTACCTGTAAGAAATCTGTAGCAGTTTGCATGGATTTAGTTTTTCGTCCATCTTTTTAAGAACAACTTCTGCTTTAGAGACAAACAAACATTCTTGGTTTAATGGAACATCAAGTAATTTTGCCTTGACATGGTCTGGCAAGATTTGTTCCTTCAGCCAAGCATGCCTTCTCAGAACAGACCCAGTGACAGCAGCCCTGCAAGATGCTTCTAAGGCATCAAACCCCCCACTGCAAAGTATGTTTACCAACTTGGTTTGCAGAATGCATTAAGTCTTTTAAGTCCTTATTTTCTGCATAATCAGGAATCAACAAAAAAAATTGTTTAATTAGATCAATAAGATGCTGCTATTTCAACATGTGAAACTGGCAATTTAAAGCCTTGATGGCAAGAGTTGCAGAGGTATAAACCTTCTTATCCATCTATCTAGATCCCTAGAATCCATGTCAAAAGGGGTAGGGTTTTTGGCTGTAGAAGCCTTAATACCTTTAGGTCCCTGGGAAATGGTCTCTGGATCCGCAGTGGGATTTTTAGAGAGAAATTTGTGAGAGTCAGGTACTCTGTAGTATCTGTCAGGCTTTCCAGGAGCAGGTGGTAAAGTATCAGGGGTAAGGCTGGATTCCATGAAGACATCATCTACAATATCCAGGACAGGGGGAACAGCTAGCAGTCTATGCTGAGGCGTCTAAAAATTCCGAGTCTCTTTTTGGACTGAGGATAGTCCTGGCATCTCTTAGGGTATGCAAGGTTTCACCAAAAGAAAGGTCCTTGGGGGGGGCTCTACATCTGAGTCCTCATAGGTAGATAAAGGTATGTCCTGGTAATCACAGGGGTCAGAGTCATCAGACTCATGGTCTGAAAAATCAGAAGGAAAATCAATTCTTTGTCTTTTAGAGGGGGAAGGCTGGCTTCCCCTAATTAAAGTAATAAGGTCTTCAGCCATTCTAAGCATTTGTTTCTGTGGCATGAAAGCTTGAGAATGTGCTTTGATCGTCAGTTTTCTAGGCGTAGTGCAAACTCTGGGACCTAGAAATTCGATAGATTTAGTCATTAACGAAGGAGATGGCTTGATATGAACATTGGAAGGTCTGAATACACCCTCAGAAGCCAGTGCCTGCACAGTGGCTCCTTACCCATCCAAGGTAGAGACATCCGCAGTTTCCATAGTCGAAGAAGCATCTCAAGGCATACCGGACTCCAAATGGGTCTCAGTAGAGGCCTGCGAATCTATAGAAAGTACAGCTGTGTACCTACCATAAATGTAGATGTTAGAGGGTATTCACTGTTGCAGTTATTACACTTGGGTTATCCTGCTGGCAGGCTACCCACAGTCGGCCTGAATTCCAAAGTCCTGGTCCGGCATCGGTTGCTGTCACCTCTTCCCTGATGTCAGAGCGGCAGGGGTATATAAGATGCAGCCAACGCCATTTTCTTCAGTTTTTCTTGCCCCCGATGTCAGGTGCCCCCAAAAGGGTAGGCTAAAAATACTTCTTATAAAAAAGCATGCACTAACATAAAAATTACCTTCATCTACCAGCAAATACACCACATAGGTTGTATAGAATAGAGAAGTACAGATAAATCCCAGCAAAGAAAGGGGGATTGAGGGTGGGTAACCTGGACTGCAACAGTGAATACACTCGAACATCTACATTTATGGTAGGTACACAACTGTACTATGTTCATCGTGTTTCACTGTTGCAGTCATTACACTTGGGTTGAATCCCAAAGCTGAGGTTGGGTGGCTGGGACTAAATACAGTTAGGAGTGGCTATGAGGCCCTTCAGAACTGCAGTGGCAAAGCCTGCTCTGGATTTAGAGTAAAGAGGTAAATAATAGTACTTTGTAAAACTGTGCACTGAAGTCAAAGTTGCAGCCTCCAAAATATCCTTGGTTGGTACTCCTCTGAGGAAGGCTGCTGAGGTGGCTGCTGCTCTAGTTGAATGTGACCTAATGCCCTTAAGCACTGATTTGCCATGTTGTGAATAGCAGAAACGAATGCAGTGTCCTATCCATTTTGAAATAGTCTGCTTTGAGATAGCCTTTCGTTGTGATCCTGCAGCATATGCCACTAAAAGTTGCTCAGTCTTTCTGAAAGCTTTAGTTTTGTCCAAGTAGAAGCATAGCTGTCTGTGTATATTCAAAGAATGCAGAAGTCTCTCCCCTTTAGGCAAATGAATGGTTTGATTAAAAGCTACACTGGACACTACCTTAGGCATAAATGTTGGGTTCGTCCTTAGAGAAACCCTGTCCGGATGGAAAATAATAAAAGGTTCCACAGCCATTAATGCCTGTAACTCTGAGACTCTTCTTGCTGAAGTTATTGCTAGAAGCAGAGCTGTTTTCCATGATAAGAATTTTATCTCGGCTGTATTGGCTGGCTCAAAAGGAGGCAGTGTGAGCTTTTCCAAGACAAAATTGAGGTCCCATGTAGGTATCGGTGCTCTCCTTGGAGGTCTTATGTTTTTGGCCCCTCTGAGGTACTGCCTTAGCAGTGGATGTGAAAAAATAGGTGGTTCCATATTGTAATGAGCTGAAACAGCAGAGGCATGGATCTTAATTGATGAAAAAGATAGGCCTTTGTCCAGCATCTCAGTTAGGTATTGTAAAATCTGAAGAATATTTGGAACAAGCGTGTCAATTCCTTGTGCCTGGTTCCAAGCACAGAATCTCTTCCATTTTTCTGCATAAGATTTTCTGGTGCATTGCCTCCTGGCCTCCAAAATAACATCCATAACTACTTTAGAAAGAGGTGTGTCCTGAGTGGTTATATTATCCGCCATGCAGCCAGATTTAAGGTTCTGAGTTGGCTGTGCAGGATCTGATTGTTTTGTTGGGTCAGTAGATGAGGAATTTGAGGTAAAGTCCAGGCTGGGCCTTGAAACAAGCTCTTTAGGATGGGTACCAGTGCTGGCGTGGCCAGTCTGGGGCAATCAGTATCATTTTTGGCTTCTCTTGTCTGACCTTTAGGAGTACCTTGGGGAGGAAAGGCATATACTGTAAGGGTTTTCCAGCTGAATGATAGAGCATCCACCTTCCATGCTTGTTTGTGATAGGTCCTTGTGCAGAATCTCTGTAGTTGGCAGTCGTGAGAGGAGGCAAATATGTCTGGGTATCCCCCATTTCCTTGTTATCATGCTGAAGACTTGTGGATCAAGTTTCCACTTGTGATGGCCCATGAGGCTTCTGTTTAGTTCGTCTGCCAGAGTATTTGTCTTTCCTGGCAGGAATTGTGCTTGCAGGTGCACTTGATAAGTCAATGCTGTGTTTCACAAAGTCATGGCTTGTCTGCAGAGGGGGTAGGAATGTGTGCCCCCTTGCTTGTTTATGTACCACATGACTGTAGTATTGTCTGTCTTTATCAACAGTTGTCCTGGATGGAATAGGTCCTTGAAGGCTGTCAGGACATTCTGTACAGCTAGCATCTCTTTTTGGTTGATACATTTGGCTTCCGGGCAACGTGCCCTGAATACATTTTCCTGCCATGTGGGCCCCCCCAGGCCTAATCCGATGCATCTGTTGTTAGTGTCTGCCTGGCTGTGGGTAAAGTGAATGGCTGTCCCTTGTTGTGGTGGCAGGCCAGCGCCCACCATCGAAACTCCTGCTGCAGGGCAGGGAATAAGAGTAATTAATGTTTCCAGGCTGTGGCAATGTTGAGTCCAAACACTTTTTAGATACCATTGTAGCTTCCTCATATGCAGTCTTGCATATGGAATTAGCGGAATGCAGGATGCCATGAAGCCCAAAGCCTGCAGAATTTTTCTTGCAGGTAACTGGGTCTTTGTTGCCATCTTTTCGAAGTAAGACGTCAGTTACCTTTGTTTGTCTGGCGTGAGATAAGCCATCTGGGCAGTTGTATTTAAGCTTGCACCCAGGAATATTATCTCTTGAGAGGGTACTAGTTTTGATTTATTTTCGTTTACTGTGTACCCTAGGCAAATTAGCAATCTTTTTACAAACGTCAGATGCTTCATGTCCTTCCTCTCTGCTTGAATAAGGCAGTCGTCCAAGTAGGGATATATTTGAATTCCTCTTTGTCTGCAAAATGCAATTAGTGGTGCCAGGCATTTTGTGAAGACCCTGGGTGCAGTAGATAAGTCAAAGGGCAGTGCAGAGAATTGGTAGTGCATTGAGCCAGCTATGAATCTGAGGTATCTTTTGCAAGATTGTCTGATTGGGACATGCAGGTATGCCTCTTTGAGGTCCAAAGTTACGAGCCAAGCCTTCTTGCCCAGCATGGGCAGAAGCTGCTGCAGTGTCAACATTTTGAATTTTGGAACGTCCAGAAAAGTGTTTAGAATAGACAGGTCCAGTATTGGTCTCCAAGCTTTGTCCTTTCTGGGTACCAAGAAAAGTCTTGAGTAAAATCCTTGTAACTGCTCTTGCTGTGGTACTCGCTGAATAGCCCTCATGTCCATGAGAGATGAAATTTGCTTTTGTGCCTCTGCCCACTGATTGTGTGGCAGGTCTGGCATACTTTTTGTCTTTGGAAGGGTGTGAAAGTGGAACCTGCAGCCCTGAGAAACAATATTCAAGACCCATTTGTCCTGGGTGATCATGTGCTAATTTTGTGAAAAAAGTGCTAGTTTTCCCCCTAAGGGTGCTGCCAAAAGATAAGTGCTTGGCATTGACAGTGAAAAGTCATTGGGACTGTTTCCTATATGGCTGTGATTTGTCTTCTCCGCTTTTGGAGGTAGAAGCACCCCATTGTTTAGGCCTGTATGAGCCTTGGGGCTGAGATCTGCCTCTAGGGCGTCTGTATCTGCCTCTTTGTGGCCTGTCTGACACTGGAAAGGACCAATTCTTAGAAGGCCAGTTCCTGCTAAATCTGGGTGGCTGAACCTGTAAAAAATCCTTTACTGTCTGCATAGATTTCGCTTTATCCACTATTTTCTTTAACACCTCTTCTGCCTTAACACCAAACAAAGTATCATGCTGTAATGGAGCATCCAATAATTTTGCTTTAACATGATCAGGCAGATTCTGTTCCTTTAACCAGGCATGCCTTCGAATGACAGAGCCTGTAAAAGCGGCCCTGCAAGAGGCCTCCAGTGAATCAAAACCACATTGCAAAGTATGCTTTCCCACTTGTTCAGCTGCATGCAATAAATCCTACATTTCCTTGTTTTCAGAATATTCAGAGTTTGTCAACATTTTCTGTTTTAGCAGTGACATTAAGTATTGCTGATATTTAAGCATATGAAACTGACAATTTAAAGTCCTTACAGCCAAGGTAGCAGAGGTGTAAACTTTTTTCCCCCATCTGTCCAGCGCTCTAGAATCCCTATCAGATGGGACAGGGTTTTTTTGCAGTGGAAACCTTGACCCCTTTGGGACCCTGAGATATAGTTTCTGGGTCAGCAGCAGGGTTTTTATATAGAAATTTATGTGAATCTGGAACCCTGTAGTACCTGTCTGGCTTAACGGGTGCAGGGGGTAAAGAGTCAGGAGACAGACCGGACTCTGAAAATACATCATTTACAATGTCTAGTACAGGTGGAATAGCAAGAGGTCTGTGGTGAAGCAGTAAAAGAAAATCTCTGAGCCTTTTCTTAGATTCTGAGTAATCTTTGCTCTCCCAGTGAAAATGCTCCCTCATGGTATGCAGGGTTTCCCCAAAAGAATAGTCATCAGGAGGAGAGGCTGAAGGGATAGATTCTTCAGCATCATAATCCTCATAGGGAGGAAGAGAGTAGCCCTGTTCTGAAGAGGAGTCAGATGAAATGGAAACCTGATCAGAAGAATCATATTCAGTGTCTTGCCTAGGCCTCTTATCAGGAGGAGGATGGGAACCCCTGATCAAAGTAATTAGGTCTTCGGCCATTTTGAGCATCTGTCTGTCCTGGAGAATGCTGTACTTGTTTCTTTGTCTTTAAAGCTGTTTTAGTCTTTGCCTTGGAAGCTGCGGTTGGCTTGATATATAACTGTGTAGGTCTGAAAGCACACTCTGAAGAAGATGCCTGCTCAGCGGCTCCGGATCCATCTGAGGGAATAATTTCCGAAGGTCCAATACCTTGAGTATCCAGAGGCCTAGTTGTCTCCACGTGGGAGTCGGAGGTGGCCTGTGGCTCTCAGGTAGCGGGTGTCAGGGGTTGCGAAAGCGCCTCATTGAGAACTGGCGACTGGCCTAGCGGAGGCTTCATCGTCGGTTTTGGAACTTGGATGCCTGTCTTTTTCTTTGTGCTTTTTATGAACTCCGGTCGTCGGCTGTTCCAACAGCATTATATAATTAAACCTTTGGCCAAAGTAATGAAAGGCAAAATCGTACCGATGCTATAGTGCGTTGGTTAAATCTAGCACAAAACCGACAACTAGTAATGTCGTGGTCAGGGCCTAAGCAAGGAATACAGTAAAAATGAAAATCCTTATGAGGTATTTGCTTCCCACAAGAAATACAACTGTTAACTTTTTCTGACATCGGTCTGGAGCAAGAAAAAAGTTTCCCCAATGGGGTACTTAGCTTTATTGAAGACTTCAGATCTGAAATTCGATTTCGAAAATCTCAGGAGTCGGCCGACCAGCACTTGCAAACTGCTTTTGCTTCGGGCACCATGCGGCAAGAAAGACTGAAGAAAATGGCGTCTGCTGCATCTTATATACCCCTGGCGCTCTGACGTCAGGGAAGAGGCAACAGCAACCGACGCCGGACCAGGACTTTGGAATTCAGGCTGACTGCGGATAGCCTGCCAGCAGGATAACCCATGTGTAATGACTGGAACAGTGAAACACGATGAACATGCGGGTAACAGGGGCTATGAAAGCACCTCACTGAGTACCGGCGGACTGGCGACTAGCTTAACGGAAGTGGCGTCGGCAGTTTTGGACCTATGTGGTCTCTGTCTTTATCTTTGCATTTTTTCAGAAGACCGGTAGTCGGATGGCTTACCGAAGCCATTTTGGAATACGGAGAACAAGGGTGAAAGAATTTAGAGACAAAAAGAGCCCGACGACGAATAGTTTGGATGTTGAACAAGGCACAAAACTGACAGCGAGGGACATCATGGTCTGGGCTTCTGACATCTGTTAGAGCAAGTAAAAAGGATCCCCAACGGGGTACTTAGCTTTAGAAGACTTCAGGTTTGAAACTCAAAAAACGAAAATTTCAGGTAGCTGCCAACCAGCACTTGTGAACTGCTTCTGCTTCGGGCTCCCGCGTGGCAAGAAAAGCTGATGTAATGGCGTTGGCTGCATGTTTTATACCCCTGACGTCAAGGATGAGGCGACAGCATCCGACGCAGAAATCCCAAGACTCCGGTATTCAGGCCGACGGAGGGCTACATGCAGGCAGATAACCCAAGTTTGATGACTGCAACAGTGAAACACGAAGAACATCCTCCAATATTGCAGTGGCAAACTAGAGCTGAGGTAACTCAAGGTGCATCATGGGATAGGGACTTGGCCTCGAGCGGTCTGAAGACCTCGAGCTTTGTAGTAGGCCGACTTGGAGCCGAGAATTGGCTCCGAACCCATCTGTAAGAATGAATGACGAGAAAGAACAACTTCACATCAGTTGTTTAGATTTTCTAATGGCTTTTGTTTTGTCCAGGTAGAATCTTAGTTGCCTGTATACATCCCAGGGAGTGGAATATCCTGTCCCCTTCATTAGTGAGAAAGAGAAAGAAGGTGGGCAGGTGGATAGACTGGTTTAGAGACAAATCATTGATCACCTTGGGCATAAAGGAGGGATTAGTTCTCAGAGTGACACCATCCTTGTGGAACGTGGTGTAGAGGAGCAAGCCATTAAGGCTTGCAGCTCTGAAACCCTCCTGGCTGATGTGATAGTCACTAGAAGGACTGTTTTCCATGTACATATCTGAAGGGAAGCTTTCCCTGCGAGTCTGAATGGGTGTTGAGTAAGCTTTTTCAAAGATGAAGTTAAGGTCCCAGAGTGCAGGAATATGCTTTTTTGGAGGTCTAATGTGCAGCACCCCTTTTAGGAAGAGTTTTACATCGAGCCTGGCTAGCAAGGGGGATCAAGAGGCAAGCAAGCTGATATTGTAGAAAGGTGTACTTTCACTGAAGAATAGGAAAGTCCACTTTTTATCAGATGACACACACAAGAAAGAACTAAGAGGGGATCAGCAATGCAAGGGTCCCTTCCCTTGTCTAGACACCACTTAGTAAATCTTTCCCATTTAGCTAGGTAAGATTTTCGTGTTGTAGGTTTCCTGGCCCCCCTCAGGACTGAAAGCACGTCCTCTGAGAGTGGTGTCTAAATGGGATCAAAAGTTTATCACCCACAGTGTCAGGGACAACATCTGCAAATGTGGGTGGAGGAGAGTTCCTTTTTCTTGTGTCAGGAGGTCCACCTTGTAGGGTAACTTGTAGTGATTCCTCTTGGCTAGATTGTGAAGTAGCGGGAACCAGTGCTATCTTGGCCAGTAGGGAGTCACTAACAAGATTTTTGGTTTGTCCTTCCTGATATTCAGGACGACTTTCAAAATCAGTGGGAAGGGGGGGGCATAAAGAAACTTCCCCTCCCAGGAGATGTTGAAAGCATCTACTCTCCAGGCTAGAGGGGAGTAGATCTTTGAGCAGAAGGTCTATAGCTGCCTGTTCTGGGGGGAGGCAAACAGGTCTGTTTGAGGAGTGCTCCGCCGGTGGACTATGTCTAGGAAGACCCCCCCGTCCAACCTCCATTCGTGTTGTGGAGAGGAGGTCTTGCTTAGGAGGTCTGCTTGCTTGTTTGTCCTGCGAGGGGATGTAGGTCGCCTGTAGGACCAGGTTGTGGTGAGAGGCTAGGTCCCATATCAGCAGGGTCAGCTTGCACAGCTGGTAGGCCTTTGTTCCTCCCTGCTTGTTGAGATACCACATAACCGTGGTGTTGTCGGTCACTATCCGGAGCACCCCTGGGACCAGAAGGGGAATAAAGGTCTTTAAGGCTAGGAGGACAGCTGTCATTTCCCTGATATTGATGTGCTTGCTCTGTAGAGAAGGGTGCCAGTTTTCCTGGACCCTGTATGATGCCAGATTTGCACCCCAACCTGAATATGAGGTATCTGTATGCATTGTTTGGGTTGGTGTGAGTGGTTGCAGTGGAAGTCCCGGGTTTAGATGGACTTGCTGGATCCACCAGCTGATTTCTTTCTTCAGATAAGGAAGGAGAGGAATCTCCTGTTTTAAGAGATGCAGGTGTTGGTACCAAATGTTTTTGAGGTACCACTGTAGCTTGCACATATGCATCCTGGCCAGAGGTAGCATGGGGATGGTAGTTGCCATTAAGCCCAGACGACACAAGAACTGCCTTGCCATCACCTTCTGAGAATGGAGGGTTTCCTGGAAGTGGGGAGTCAGGGACAGAACCTTGTCCTGTGGATGAAAGACCTTCATTTTGTCTGTTCTGATTCTGAAACCTAGGAAAATCTTGTCCTGGCCTAGATTCAAGGAGGACTTTGGTAGGTTGATGGTAAACCCTAGATTTTACAGAAGGGACATGGTGAAGGTCAGATGACTTGAGAGGGTATCTATGGACTCTGCTAGTATTAAGATGTTGCCCAGATAAGGGTAAATCTAGATTCCCTGTGTTCTGCAGAAGGCAATAGCTGGAGCTAGGCACTTTGTAAAGACTCAATGGGCAGTGGATAAACCAAAGGGCAAGGCAGTAAATTGGAAATGAGAGGGTGTTCCAGAGAAATGTAGAAATTGTCTGTGTGAAGTTATGATGGGTATGTGAAGGTAGGCTTCTTTTAGGTCTAGAGTGGCATGAAGGCTCTTGGTGGAATAACAGGCAGAAGAGTGGGAAGTGCCAGCATTTTGAAGGAGGGTACCTGAAGATGTAGGTTTAGAAAGGAGAGATCTAAAATGGGTCTCCAGGAGCCATCTTTTCTGGGGACCAGGAAGAGACAAGAGTAGAATCCCTTTTCTTCCTTTCCTGAGGGGACAGGTTCTATGGTGCTTAGCTTTAGAAGTTCTGACAAGACTTGTGGAAGGAGATGAATTTTTTTTTTTTTTTGGGGGGAAAAGGAATACTTCTCCTGGGTGTTTTTTCTTTCCTGGATAGGAAGTACCCTTTTTGGATAATGGATAAGACCCACTGATCTGTGGTGATGGCTTGCCAGAGGGGAAGACAGTGAGGAAGGCGTGCAGACAGTGGAAGGTGGGCCAGGCAGTCACGCATTACTGGGAACTCCTCTATCCTGAAAGGGTTGTCTGGGTTGAGGAGGTGGTAAATTAGGTCAGAACGAGGAAGGTCTTCTTGCCCCTCTTCTATACCTGGAAGACGAGGCAGCTGGCTGAGGAGGGTGGCGCCTTACAAAAGTGTTTTTAGCAGGGTAGTTCCTGTATCATTTGGGAATGGGGGACACCAGCAGGTGCTTGACGTCCTGTAATTCTTTACTTTTTTCCTGCAGATTTTTGAAGAGATCTGCTGTTTTCCAGGGTAGGAAGTTGTGATCCATGGGGACGTCTAAGATTTTGGATTTGAAGTCCTCAGGTAGATTCTGCAGTCTTAGCCAGGTGTATCTCCTAAGGACAGAAGCAGATGCAGCAGAGTGGACAGATGCTTCTGCAGCATCGTAGCTGCATCTGCTTGAGTGCCTGGTTACTTGCTGAGCCACGGACAGCTTGGAGGCCATGTCAGCCTTAATGGGACTGTCAGGCACAGAGGCCAGCATGAAGGCGGCCTGAGACACAGGGTCTAGAGCATATTTAGTCATATGGGTCTGATAATTGGGCTCTGAATGCCAAAGTGGAGGATGTGTACACTTTCTTTCCCATCCTATCCATGTATTTGCTATCTTTATCAGTGGGTAAGCAGGGAGATGGAAGGCAGCAGCCCAGACTGTTTGTCATGAGCAGTGGCAATAACAGCTGGGTCAACCAAGGGAGGTTTAACTAAGAATTTTTGCTCCTCTGGAACTTTATAGAAGTGGTCAGTGCGCTTGGGGGCCAGAGGCTGGGACTCTGGGGCCTTAGAGGCTGAACTAAAGGCATCCAAGTAAGCAGGAAGCACTGGAGAGACCGCTGAGGGGGAGGGTGATTCCACTTGAAGCTCAAAGTACCTCTTTTGGGTGTCAAGTCATTTGGGAAGTATCCCATTTGAAGTAGTCTTTCATCTTGGTGATGGTCTCACCAAAGGTAATATCCCCAGTGGGGAATCCACTTCTACAGATTCTTCATCAGGGGAGTAATACTCCTGGGGATAGGTAATTTGGGATGTGTAAGAAATGGAGTCCTCTGAGTAAGAAAAGGAAGAATCATGCTCTTTCTCCCTAACCTGAGAGGTCATGGGTGGGAGGGAAGAGGCAGAAGCAGGCCTTAGGGCTCAATAAAGGCAGAGTACAGGGGGCTGAGGCTGAAGGCCTCAGGGCCATGAAGGCCTGCATAAGTGAGGATGTGAAAGCCTGCTAATCTGGAAAGGTTTCTTGAGAAGAGGAGGTATGTTTGTTTTTTTTGTTTCTTTTTGGCCAGGGTGGAGGTAGGGACCAGCCTGACGTCCGATTTAGAAGACATTTCCGAAGGCTGGATATCGGTCGGAGGTACCACAGAATCTGGTTCCCCCTTGATATCGACGGTAGTCGGTGTCTGGGCAATCTCCGAGGACGTGCCGGTCGTCGGCTGTGCATCCTCAAGGGTCATCGTTGAAGCCGGCGGAACCACCGAGCACTCAACTCCTAGACAGGCAGTTGGTGGGGCATCAGGAAGTGGAGTGGCAGGTGAGGAAGACCTAGGAATCTTGGCCTTCTTTCGCAGAAGTTCGTATTCGGCATCCGATGTGGGATCCATTCTAAGAGCTAACCGTTTTAGGCACTGATTCTCTAAGTAAAGGTTTAAGGCGGCCAGACGGCTGCACAGGGTTTTTGGCACAAATGATTGACAAATTGAGCAGGAGGAATGGTCGTGCTCCGGCCTAAGCAAAAAACACACCTATCATGGGTGTCTTTATGGGGTATCTGGGACCCACATTGGCACTTTCCTTTTTTGTCTGACATCAGCTAAAAGCTACAACAACCAAGCCTAGGCAATAACAGTTAGCAAAACAAGAAAAAAATAGAAACCCAACGGTTTACTTAGCTTTACTGATGTGGCGCCTGTGAAGAAGCAGTCATACGATGCGTAGGTCGTCTGCGGGTGAAAAGTTCTGAGGATTGTGCGTGCAGACGTCATATTTAAGGCCCCTGGTTTATGGCCCTACGTGTGACGTCCATGCAGCTGAAACAGCCAAGCTGAATCTTTTGTATAGGAGCCGATGTATGAATCACCTGAGGGCAGAAAATTCCACAACTGCAATACTGCAACACAGATATAGAAGTACATGAGATTGAAGCAGGCCTAGGGCTGAGAAAAGGTAGAGTTGTGGAAGGAGAGGCTGAAAGCCTAAGGGCCATAAAGGCCTGCATCAGGGAAGAAGTGAAGGACTGCCAATCAGGTAGGCCTTCTGCAGTGGAAGAGGCATGCTTGGTTTTCTGTTTCCTGTTAGCTGGCGTGGATGTTGGAACCAGCCTGGATTAAGGCTGAGTAGGGACCGTATCTGAAGTTGGGATCCTGGTTGGAGGTACCACAGATTCTGGTTCCCCCTCGATGGTAGTCGGGGTCTGGGTAGGCTCTGTGGACGTGCTGGTAGTGGACTGATCAATGGCTTCCCCAAAGGTAGTTGTTGAAGTCAATGAATCCACCGGGCGCCCCTCAGCTCCTAAATCGGCAGCTGGTGGGATGTCCGGTAATGGAACAGCAGGTGAAGAAGGCCTAGGAAACTTGGGCTTCTTATGCGAAGGTTCTGATGTGACCTCCGAGGCGGGATCCATTTTAAGGGCTAACTGCTTAACGTGCTGGTTTTCTTTTTTTTTTCAAATAATTTTTTATTGTTTTCCAAATAAAATCAATGCAGACAGAATAGAAATACAAAACATTCTACGTTAAAAACATGTGGATGAACTTGGATAAAGAATTACATTCAGTACTAGAATACAATTACAAAATAAAAGGCAATAGGAGAAATATAAAGCTACAGGAGGCATTGAGATCTACTAATTAACAAAAATAAGTGAATAAACACTATTTACAAAAACACAAATAAAACCCATGCTACCTTAAATGTATAAGAGCAGTATCAAAAGAAAGAATTATAGAGGTAAGAAAAAGAAAAAGAAAAACACCCCATTGGGTAAGGATTTGTAGAGGAAAGGAGTAGCCAGAAGAGAAGGAAAAAAAAAAAAAAAAAAAAGGGAAGAGAAGCGTATAGATAAATAGATAAATGAAAAAGTAAATAAGACAAGAATTCGCAAAGGAATGTCACATAGGAAGTGAACGTATGGTATTAGTCAGATAAAATTACATCTAATAGGCATTTCCATAGATTGGCGAAGTAGGCTTTCTTTCTAGGACCATTGATAATGAATTTTTGAGCTGGTATATACTTTAATGCCATCTCTTTGAAACCCTGCCAGCACAATTTTGTGCGGTCTGTCCAATTATTAGTGATGTAGAGTTTGATTAAAGAGCAGAGGGTGATGAGAATGTGAAGGTGAAGTTTAGGCATTTTGGAAAGGGGAATATTCAGTATGGCTGTTTGCCAAGAGAGTGTGGAGTTATAGTAACCCATTTTTTTTAGTCGCACTTTGAGAGAACACCATAATTTATAGCAATGATTACAGTGCCACATAATATGAAGAAGATCTGCGCTCAAGCAAGGGCAACATGTACAAGTGGCGGAGTTGTTAGGATTAAATTTGTTGAGTATTGCAGGTGTGTAATACGCGTTGTTATTCAACATCAATTGGGTATATAATAGTTTTTTGAAGGGAGCAAGTTCAAGGGTGGTTTTTATGGCTAGAAGTTTTTGATCTTCCGTAATGGGAGAACCCACATTGTCCCAGAAGGTGGAGAAAAGGCAATTATTATTATCTAGTAATGGTTTAAGTATATTGTAAGAGGAAGAGATAGTTTTTGGTATTTGAAAGTGTAGAGATAACTTCAGATAGTTTATTGATTCCCAATGAATCAGATGTAATGCAGACAACTTGAGAAGATATGGTTTCACGTAATTGACGGAGGATAACTGTGTATTTGTTATTGGCCTTGAGGGTTGCACGTAGTTCTGTGATCGATAGGGACTTATGTTTAAGAAGGTCCCAAACTGTAAAGTCCTTGATAAGGGGGAATTTAGAGAGATCAAACATATTGTTATTCATTTTAAGATTTGGATTCAGGTGCAGTGGTTGTAGAAGGGGGAGAATGTTTTCAAGATTAATGTCCTTAATCAATTTTTGAAATAACCTAATTTTATGCTTCAATAAGGGAAGTAATTTGGAATCATAGAGAGAAATATGGGAGAGAAATGGGATAGCTTTCGGGTTGATTTTGTTGGAGGTAACATGGCGGTGCCATATCTTCAACCAGGCAGAAGTATGGCTGAGTGAATTAGAATCCATGTATGAAATGGACAACAATCTGTTTGAGCAGATAATTGTATAATACAAATGAAAATTTGGAAGGCCCACCCCTCCTTTCTCTTTGGGGTGAGTAAGTTTAGAATAAGAGATCCTGACTCTCTTGGGAAACCAGAGAAATTTTGCGATGTTATTGTTAAATTTGAAGAAGAGGTTATTTGATATCATTATATTTGTAGCATTAAATTGGTAGAGAAGTCTCGGTAGAATATTCATTTTCACAATGGCTACTTTAGAAAGAAAAGCTAGTTTAAGAAGTTTCCATCTTTGTAGATCTTGGCAAATAGTAGCCCAGGATTTTAGTAAATTATTTTGAAGAACAGAGGCTTGGTTGTGTTCAAAATTAATGCCGAGATATTTGATACTATATGAGATATGAAAGGAAGATTCAGGGAAAAAAAAAGGTTTATGAGCGTCGGGGTTAATTGGGAGGATAAATGATTTTTTCTTATTAATTTGAAGGCTAGAGACACTAGAGAAGTTATTAATTGCATTTATAATTTTTGGTAAGTCAGAATTGGGATATTGAAAGTATAGATTTAGATCATCGGCAAAAGCCGATGGGGCAACTTGTGTATTCAGAATTCTGGGGATAGTGTGGTGTGTATTCTGAACAATATATAGAAAGAAGGGTTCAATAAATATGTTAAAAAGGAAAGGAGAAAGCGGGCATCCTTGTCTTGTTCCATTAGTAATCAGAATCGTGTTAGAACTTTTTTTATTAATATATAAGGAAGTATAAGAATTTGTATAGAGAATTCTGATCATATCTATAAAAGTTTTAGGGATATTGAAGTGGGACATGGTGGAGAATAGGAAGACCCAGTTTACTCTGTCGAATGCTTTTGAGGCGTCAAGAGTCAAGGCGTACAAAGGATTTTTATCTCTTTTAGTAAAATGTATTAGTGAGTCCAGCGTTAAAGTATTGTCCCATGTATGTCTGTTACTCATGAAACCGGCTTGATCCTGAGATATTATATGTGGCATTATCTGTTTGTGTCTGTTGGCCAGAATAGCTGCGAATATTTTAATATCTACGTTGATAAGCGAGATGGGTCTGTAGCTGTGAGGATCTGTTTTGTCATGATTATTTTTTAAAATTAAAATCGTTTTAGAAATATTCCACTGGAGGTCAGTGATTCCATTTCTTATAATAAAGTTGAATATCTTAAGAAGAATAGGGGCAATTTTTAAACTAAAGGTTTTAAAGAAGTTAGTAGTAAACCCATCTGGGCCAGGAGATTTGCCTAATTTGAGATTATTAATGACATTTTGAATCTCTTGAATATTAAACGGAGCGGATAAGAAGGACGCCTGATCTGGATTAAGGGAAGGGGCAGCAATTGAGTTGAGAAAGGTTTCTATTTGGGGGTTTAAGGAATTTTGGTCGTTTTTGCTATAAATATCGGAGTAAAGATCATGGAATAATTGAATTATTTCAGAATCTGATTTGTAAAGTTTTTCCTTATATTGGAGGATGGAGATTTTGGCAGCACTATTGTTATTTTTAAGTATTCTAGCCAGAGTTCTCGAGAGAATTTGTGCCCATTCAGAATATGTAGCAATAAGTCTTTGTTCCTGAAGAGAGTAATTATGAGAGTGTAGATCAAGTAATTCTTTGCGTGTTGCTTTAATTAAATCTTCTAACTTTGAGTCAGGATGTGTTCTCTGTTTTTTTTCAAGAGATGCCAGGGTAATGAGCAGGGCCGATTCTTTTTTACTGAGTTTTTAAAGAATGAGGCTTTACTAATCAGAAATCCTCTTAGTTCTGCCTTGCACGCTGCCCATTGTATATCTGGTGCTATGTTGGAGTTTTCAAGATTAGAGTAAAGGTCAGTAAATGTACTGTTAATTTTGTTTAGAATCTCCTTGCTATGTAAAAGATTGTTATTAAGAGACCAGTTAGAATAGGAAAAAGCAGTGTGCGTAAAGATAGTTTTAAAGGATATTCTTGCATGGTCAGATAGGAATCTCGGTTCACTGCTGAAAGTGTTGTTAAATTTAGAAAAAAAATTGGAGATTAGGAAAAAATCAAGACGTGACCAAGATTTGTGGCAATTGGAGTAGAAGGTGTATAGATTGTCCTTAGTTAAGATGTTACGAAATGCAATAGTGTTGATAAGGTAAAAGTCTGAAATAAGTTCTTCTAGAGCTACCGAGGCTTGAAAGTTATATGATAAAGAGTTACTGGTGCGGTCTAAATTAGGATTGATTACCGCATTCCAATCTCCACCTATTATGTAGAGATAATTTGGGAACGAACTGAGAATATTATAAATTTCTAGAATGAAGGTGTGTTGTTGAGAGCAAGGGCCATAAAGGTTAAGAAAAAGAACTGGTTTAGTTGTGCCAGGGAGAGTAGAAGTAAAATAGCACCACCTGCCATGTTTGTCGGATTTGATTAGATTTATGGTGTCCTGAAATTGTTTCTTAATTATAATGGCTACTCCCTTAGAGTTTGTGCTATCCCCATCGGCTATAATAGTTCTAATCCATTTCTTGGAGGAGACTTTGTCCCAACCCTCTTTTGACAGGTGTGTCTCTTGTAGGAAGCAAATATTGGCCTGAGATTTAAAGATAAGATGAAGTAGCAGATTTCTTTTGGCAGGATTTTGTAGTCCTTTGACATTCCAACTATCAATAGTCCAGCTCATGGAGACAAACTAACAGGTTGAATTAGCGAAGCAATATTAAGTTGAGAGACAGTTAAGGAATCTGAGTGTGACATAGAATGCTGAGAGTATATTACCCAAAGATTAAATAGGGTGGAGTGTGAGTATAACAGCAAAAGTACAGACTTTGAGACCAAATTAAACTTATCTGTAGGGGTAGCAAAATACTTCTTCATACTATACCCAGTGCCTAACCACCCGAACCCCTTAAGAGAAGAAGTAGAAAAAAAAACATAACAAAACCAGAACACTATTATACATATGTACAAATTACTAAGATTCCTGCAGAGTGTCAACCTAGAGTGCCAGCCAGAACACACACGAGCATCCAGGTGACTTGTTATTAATAATATGTGTAAACTATAGGAAGTCCTAAATATTATCATACATTCAAAACAGACTTATTAAACAGCAATTATGATATCTGATATTTTAACATAAATTCTATAGTAATAAAGCAGAGGATATAAACCAATAACATTGAAGGAGCATTGAAGTGCTATATAACTAGACAAAGAGAGTAGAGCAATCCTGTGTGAAAGTACAAACTGAGAACGAGGCGACATCCATGTGCAGCCCAGAGTTAAATTTATGATATAATTATGAGGCAGTCCAAAAACCATGGTGCATATTATGAAATAAGTGCATCAAGTTAACAAATTTATAGTTAAAAAAAAAAAAAAAGCACTAAGGTTGGTAACAGAAGATTAGGATAAAGCTACGAAGCAGACTCTAGTAATTAAACAGATGAAATTCCAAAGCTTCGAGCTGAACATGAACAATTATATAAGTAAACCACTGGTTATGGTTGGTTTAGTATGTAGATTAAAGCTATGTATCAAGAAACATACTATGAGTATAGTTAAAGAAAAAATAGGTAAAATTTTAGTACAATTGAGGGCTACTACATAGAAGACTCACTGCAGCCCATAGATAACAAAATTAGTGAACTAAAAATTATACGGTGTTAGAGTCTGAGAAGTGCACAGGAACGGCAAACAGGAAGTGAAGAAATAAAATGAGCTCAAGCCTGTGAATATCCAAGCGCTCACAAACACATATAAACACCTAAATCTGATACACATAGGGATATTTTAATGTTAGATCAAATAAATGTGTAGAGGTTTAAATTGTAGACTGTCTTAAGGAAAAAGGAAACATAAAATGACAGTGATATGGAGGCTCTTCTGGCTAACAAAAGCCATAGGGTGTCAATTCTTCCCATGATAGATGAGCCTCACAGCCATTTCCCTGTGTCTCAACTGATGCATACCTGTATAAAGATAGATGCATACCTATATGACTTAGAGTAATTAGGGTAAGGCAACAAATCTAAGTGGAGTGGTAGGGAATTAAAAATGTCATTACATGACCAGCAACGGTCTCCGGAGATTTTAAATTAGAAAACATTTCGTTTTAGCAACGATATGTGTACAGCGCACAGCTATACGCAATTGCCCAAATAAGCATGCTGAAATTAAAAGCAACGAGGCATGCTAATAGTGCAGTAGTGAAAGAGAGATTGCTTTACGTGGACATAAGAGGGTTACATGCAAATGAACCCCCGTAGGAAACAGCAGGTAGCGCAAATGTACCTAGCTGATGTAAAATGCATTCAACAACAGGAAAAACAAAACGAAGCTCTTTATAAAGAGCTTGACAACAGGGAGAAGCATGGAAATAATAGGAGACATTGGGATTGATGCTGCGTTGAAAGCGGACTTAAAAGTGGAGCATCAGGTAAGGCAATAGGGTATGGCAACAGATTTATACAGAACAACACAATGTCTATGTTTATACGCAACAGCAACAAAAACTAGTTGAAACAACGACAGTTCAATGAGCTAATTTATAGCTTCAGAAATGTAATTCTAAAATATACAGTATAAGAACAAGCTGAAGCTAGGGGGTGAATACACAGTTAAGTGGGATGATAGGGATTTAAAAGTGACATTGCATGACTAGCAAAGGTCTCCGGACATTTTAATTTAGAAAACTATAGTTTTATCAACAAATCATGTTTAAAGCACAGCTAAAAGCAATTGACCGGGTAAGCGTGCTTAAACTAATAACAACGAGGCACGCTAGCAGAGCAACAGTGATAGCGAGACTGTTTTACTGAACATAGGAGGGTTACATGCAAATGGATCCCTGTAAGAAACAACAATTAGCGCAAATGTACCTAGCTAGTAGAAAATACATTCATCAACAGAGATAAAACAAAACGGAACCCTTTATAAATAGTTTGACATCAGGGAGAAGCATGAAAGTAATAGGAGACCTTAGGATTAATGCTGTGTTGACAAGCGGACTTAATACTAGGACTTATTACTAGATCATCAGGTAAGACAATAAGTACTATAATCAAGCTAGAAGCCGTAGCTCACACTGAAGCGTAACTTCAAAGAACTGGGGAATTGTTAAAAGCCTTGATAAAGGCTTCCTTAGCTTCGCTTTGCGAGGTGACTGAAAATTTAACATCATTCTTGTAGAAGATCAGGTTGTTGGGAAAGCGCATTTGAAATCGAATGTTTCTTTTGATGAGATCTGAACAAAATGGAGCAAGTTTATGTCTGTTCTCCTTGATGGCAAGGGGTAAATCTTGAGCAAAGGTAATTCTGTTATTGTTCCACATAAGAGTTTTGTGCTTTTTGGCAGAGGATAGTATTTTTTGTGTAATTTGGTAATTGAGTAATTTAACGTAAATTTGGCGGGGAACTGAGGTGTCCTGACGCTTATAGAGTGCACGATGAGCTCTTTCAATGATTATTTCAGGGTTCTCTCCATCCAGGTGTAGAAGTGATTCAAATAGCTGTTTTGTGATGTTAAGAAGGCCTTGATTGTCGTAGTTTTCTGGGAGACCTCTTATTAGAATATTGTTTCTCCTGCTTCTAGCCTCCAGGTCAGTAAGTTTCAATTGCAGTTCAGTGATGGCAGTTGTTTTGGCACGGAGATCATCTGTAAGGACTTGATTTGCAGGTCATTTGATTGTGTTTTCTGTTCAAGTGTGTCCACTCTATCCACAATTTGGCTGATTGATTTACCTATAGAAGAGAGTTGTTCCGAGAAGTCTTTTAAAGCTGAATGTATAGGTTGTAGGGCCTGTTTTAACTCATCCATGTGGAAGCTGGAGTCCTCAATTATGCTGGTGTTATTTTTGATAGGTTCCGGATTTTGTTTATTTGTTTTTTGTCTTTTAGATAGATTTTCTTTTTCTGGTGAGAAGATTGCTGAAGATTTGGCTTTTGTTGTTTGTGTCTCCATTGTAATAGGATCATTTGAAGATTTTAGCTGTCTGGCCATGTGGTCTTCGGAGGGCTGCAACTGCGAGTAGGCCTTATGGAACTCTGTGAGTATTACAGTTTGGAGAATAATAAGTAGATATAAGTCTGTCTTACAAGATTCTGAAAGCTTGAGATGCTGGATACTCCGAGTTAATAAGAATGTATAAATTTTTCTTGTTTATACGGACGACCAATAGCTTTTTGAGATAAAAAAAAGACTTGGAAAAGTAAATGAAGTAAGGAGCTCTGTGTGAAAGCTGTTCACTAGCCAACCACCATTTTGGAATCAACGTGCTGGTTTTCTAAGCAGAGGTTTAGTGCGGCTAGACGGCTGCATAGGGTCTTCAGCACAAACGATTGACAAATGGAGCAAGTGGAATGGTCGTGCTCCCGGCCTAAGCAAAAAACACACCTATCATGGGTGTCTTTATGGGGTATCTGGTGCGTACATTGGCATTTACCCTTTTTACCTGACATAGACTATAAATTGCTACAACAAACCAAGCCTAAGCAATAATAGTCGTATATGAAAAACCAAAAACCCAACAGGTTACTTAGCTTTATTGAGACGTCTGATGAGAAGGAGCAAACACACGATGTGGCAGTCTGCGGCTGAAAAGTTCTGAAGATTGTGCATGCAGACGTCACATTTAAGGTCCCTGGGTTTATGGCCTTACGTGTGATGTCCCACACAGCTGCAACAGCCAAGCTGAAGCTTTTGTATAGGAGCCAAAGTATGAGTCACCTGAGGGCAGGAAATCCCACAACAAAGAATACTGCAACATAAGAATAGAAGGATATCAGTGGAGTTCACTAAGCAATTCATATACAGGTAGTTGTATTTATCTATAACCCTGAAAAGGAGTCAGGTTTTTTAGGAGGAAGGGCCTGTTTCTCTGGTTGTAGCTAGGTACTCTCAAAGACATCTCAAATTACTGAATCGCAGAAAGGACAGCAGAAGCTTTTGGCTCCTCCATTCCTCAGAGTTCAAGGTATCAATTCTCCAACTCTGGCAGCTTAAAGGTGGGAGCAGCTTGGCTTTGCTGCCAGGTTCCCACAGTCGTTAGCAAAATATGTCCAACAGTTGGTGCTGGTATAGCTGAGGCATAGGCAACTTCAAATAAAGGCTTTTAAAACTGTAACTGTCCCACCATCAGTAAACTTATCTGCAAAAAATAAATCAGAAATTCCATCAGAACAAAGGGAAAAGTTGCAAAAATTAAGAATGCTCCTGCAAAGACAGCCACCCTCACCCATGTGGATGCCTGAAGTGTGGTGTATGGCTGTGGCACAGTGCAAATGTTAACAAAGACCTCTTGGATTCTGAAGCAATGAGCCTGCTGTTTGCCTCTGAAGGGCTATCACAGGTGGGGAGAAGTTGCCTGGAATGTATAAGGATACAGTTCTATCTCACTGGAGATGCTAGATCTCAGTGGTTATATGTTCTCCCCTCACAAAGGCTCTTTAAAAGCTACCACATTTTTCTGTTTCTATAAACCTATGTTTTTCCCAAGTGAATTTTGTGTTTCCCCTTTCTCCCCTAAACTTGTAGAAATTTCTTGAGCTGGTGGGTGTGGTTGCTGGCATCTCATTTCCTGGTGTAAGGAGCATTTTGTGTTCCACAAAAGTCTCCAGTTGTTGAGCTCTATGGAGAAGGATCTTTTTCATTAAGAGCTTTGCAGTATACATAGAAAGGAACACGCTGATCTCATTCAAACAAAACAAACAACGCATATGATAGGAAAATTTGTTTCCTACATGCTCACTTTTTTTTCCAGGGATGTCCTGGGTCACCCCTCAAAAATATCCCCCTAAAAATTTCAAGTAGAAGCCCAAATACCGCCAAATACTATATATATATATATATATATATATATATATATATATATATATATATACACATATATATATATATACAGCACGGGAAATGCCCATAATGGAGGAGGGTTTCTGATGAAGTTTGCCAAAAAGAGACTGATGGACTTGTACAGAGCACGACTGCTTTCTTGCTGCAAAACACGAACTGAAGATGTCGTGGGCTGTACTCCTCTTTAACCGATGATGTTCCTACTGATGTCCTTAGAAGGGGAAGGAGACAAGTGCTACTCTGAGATATCCTACTGCTCTTGAATCCAGGACAGCAGAATTAATATCTGCCTGCAGCTATTCTCAAGGATAAGGAATTTTACTGCATCAGTGATCCTTTATGAACATTTGAACTACTCTGGCCAATAACCACACAGCAGAAACTATGCTGGTTGAATAATGCTTTTGTACGGAGAATCAGAATCAGTTAACCAAGAATAGAAGCTTAAGAATATTACAATCATTTGAAACATCTTGCTGCATAATTCTGCAAAGGGGAATCCCCAGAAACTGGCTTGTTTCCTAAATGAGTTTAATTTCCTTTACACTGAAAAAATGCAGCTACCAAAAGGCAGACATAATCTCAAAAAAGCCCACTAAATGTTTCCATACAAAGAAGCTCTTACAAACCATATATAAACATGTTTTAAACAAAATATATGCATTGGGCAAAAGATTCATCATGGACTACAGAAAATAATAACAGCCATAAGCAGTGTTAGAAATAACTTCTACATATTCCAAAAGTCAGGAAAATAGAAAAAGTTTTCCCATAAAACGCTATGGAAAAGTATAAGCTGAAATCCACTAGCACAATTGTAATAACATAATACTGCAGGTTTTTCTGCTGTTTTTATATTCAGATAAAGAAAAACAGTACAGAACTGTGAGACAAAATTTTAAAATAACAAAAATCCTGAGAAATAAATACACAAACTTCAGCACCAATTCAGACTTATTTTGTTTAGTTTAACCTCAAAGCACTTTACACTGAAACAGTTGTACCAAAAAAGAGCTGCTATAATGCAAATGTAATTGAAACTTTAAATGACTAAAATAAGTAGCCAGTATTTATCTACTCTTTACCTAAAGTTTTATTTTGTTTCATCTTCAGAAGAAAACAGTACAGAAACTGCCTGAAGGACATGTTAGCTAGCTAGCTAGCACATCTCGTGTGCTGCTCTGCTGTGACTGATAGTTCAGTTTGCACTCAAAAATTGACTACTCCTATGCAAATTCTGAAAATGAAGGACTGCCCTGCTTGAAAGAACTAAATCCAAAGATTAAGAATCACCAAGGACATATAAAAATATGAAATATCACATGTAACACTTTATGAGCATCTCTTAACTGCCGAGTTGTATTTCAAGATCTGAAGGACCCTGCTGCTGTAAAGTCCCTTCCTGTGGAAGATTGCAAATCCTACAAGGATCTTCAATCTTATGGGCTGAAGCCCCTCTTTTCATAGGCAATACAAGATCTGCAATACTGTCAACTGTACCACATCTGTGCACGAGATATATATTTATTTTACCTATGACCTTCACAGTGAGCTTTCTTCTTCCTTTACTAGCAATTATTAAATTCATACAAAGGGGTATTGATTTAGTATAATTTGGCAGATGCAGGCTTAGCACCAAATAGCCAGTGAGTAACTGCGTAGCTTTTGTATGAGCCATTGCCCTTTTATATTCTCTCTGGTGTCAGTGAAATCATGTATGGTCATCAATGTTGCCCCACCAGTAGAGCACAATAAGTGCATCACAGGACTAAACGGGATTCTTTTGGATGCAAGTCTCTTGCATACTGTTTTAGTGCGATGTTTTACATGAATCCTGGGGACTAATCGTCATTTAAAGGAATGTCAACTGCATACTATTTTGAAGCTTAATTAATGCGTGAATCAGCTATTTTCTGTAAAATACTGTGTGAAATTAGTATTACAATTTGCTGTACTATTGACTTTGCTGGCATAGAGGGATAAAGCCCTGAGTATGACTTAAGTGTCCAAGGATAAAGTGGCAAAGCAGTGGAGGAGGATGGTGCGCTTATCCTGGGGGGGGGGGTGTCATGGGCAGATTGCCTGTTAAGCCCTGATGAAGGCTGAAGGTTGAAGCAATACTAAGCTGGATGTGTGGGAAGGAAGAGGCTGTAGCGTTGTCCTATGGCCAAGGGCAGACTTGTCCTTACAGACTTCTCCTTATTGCCTGCTTAGTCTCAGAAATGATGTTACCATTCAAAGGGGTAGGGCCTAAAAAAAAGCAGAAGGACAGCTTTGTGTTGCTGGTGGCCATTTCTCAACTGCTAAGGCAGTCATAGCGGGAGGTGGGGGTATACCAGGAATTAAAAAACAGTGGAGTAACTGAGCAGCTGATGGTCAACTGGGAGTGCTCCAGGGACCTCCCCCTTAAAAAAATTATTTCATCACTTTTTTGCTCAACAAGAAGACGGATACAATCTCAGTTTTGAGCTAGGTGTTGTACAATCTCAGTTTTGAGCTAGGTGTTGTATGTGTTGTGTTATCGTTTGAGAATGATTACTCCTAATGACAGTCCAATCTGGGTGACTTGTCACGCTGCAGGGGTAACTTAAGTGCCTTCCACTTCACACTGCAATGTTTTGTGCAAAATTAATTCACAACATTGTTTATTTTGTTATGTTGTTTACTCTTAGATAAAGTAATGCTTAGTTATGCTAATGCATTAAATTTCCCAAGAATACACACTGAAAAAAATGCCTCAGAATTGCTAATAAATAAAATCAATTCATCTCCAAACAATGACAGTTTCATTTGTAAGTGGGTTGCATTTATGCATCTCTAAACATCAAAATTCTTTCTATTTTAGCACTAAATGTGCTTTTCACTGCTGATATATACATCAAAGGGAAAGAAGGGATCCTTTGCTTAGCTTCCTGTTGTATGTCAACCAATGAAATGACGGGAAAAAATTACCTACCCTGACGTATGTTTTGGAGTTGTTATACAAGTTAGTAATTATCTCCATGAACACTGGTAAGAAATAAAAAAAGTGCATGAACTTATCTTTATCAAATACATAGAATACAATGTATTCCTAAGATCTAATGAAATTGCTAACAACAGGGACTTGTTTCTGTACCCCTGATCCATGATAAAAATTGATTTCATGTTAAAAAAATGGAATACTGTTGTTTCTCATATTTCCTAATTAATAAGTAAAACCTATGCTATAAGAAAAACACCAGTAGAAAACTGAGCATCTAGTCATTAAAACAACCTGTAAAACAATGCACATCAGGCTGACAATAAGTCTGAAAAGGGTGAGATACAGACCAAGAAATAAGAAACAGACTTCTAGGTTGGATGCTGAAAGCCAGCACAACAGACATGGACAAACTCTGCACATTTAAAAGCAGATCCTAAGTGAAACATTTTGCCATTTACACAGTTGATAATTCTTAGAAATATTAATTTCTTAGCCTTTATTTCCTACTTTTTAAAATTTAAATGTAAACATTTGAATGTGGGGATCTTATGGCAGAAGAAGGTGGCATGATCCCTAGATGCATCAGTTTTGAAAATACAGTAATCTCTTTTCCTTTTATAAAATCACTCAACATGAACTTGTAGTAAACAACAATATCTTCCAAGTGCATACAATAACTAGTAAAGTCCTGAATTAAACACTGTGGGAAGATAGAGACAAAACCTAGAACAATTCTCCAAATACATACAATGATCAGCATATTTTACAAATGCGGGAAAGAAGATGTTGAGTAAAAAGAACAGAAGCAACCATTCTGCTGCTGGGAACAGCTGTTAGCCATTTTCTTAACAGTAGGAATGATGCAGTCAGAGAGTGTAAGGGAAACTCAACAAGTGCAACTGAAATAATATCGCATAATTCCTGTGGAATTATGACACTTTAACCTGCGATGGGAAAATGTTAATGGCAAGAAAGAAACAAGTCATTTGCCACACGGCATTACGCATTGCTAGTGACCAAATATGGTCAAGGCTCCAACATGGGATGTCCTTTGCCACAAATTCTGTATTGCTTAAATTCATTAGCAGCAGAAAGAGGTATATGATGCAGAATAATAACATTTATATACATCACAAGATTGCAGTGGTACAGCAAAGAGTACAGAAAGTGGCACTATAATGCCCTCCAGTGCACACGGAAAAAGAGAAAGCACTTCTGAGAGTCTCTGGTGAGTTCTTCAAGAGGTCATATTGCTTGCACTGGAATGTGACCTTGGAGCCTGTAAGGAACATAATGCAATGCACTTCTTGCTTATCTGTAGCTCAGATGTAATGCACCCTCAAAAGAATTTCGAGGCTTTCAGAGCAGATGACTTTTAAAAGGAATCCAGTCAGGACACTGCTTCTGTAATCAGGTCACTTTTCTTACCTGAAGAAAAAAAATGCAGCTAGTCAGCTAAAACAAAACTACTGTCTAGTTCAGAGCTACTGTTATTTCAACTTTTCAATAAAAATTTACAATACTTTAAGTTAATGAAAAAAAAATGGTACAAAAATTAACCATTTCAATGAAGCTTCAGGCAGCACGTCTTTAGGATTTGGTTTAACTTTTCATTAAAGATGTTCAACCAGTCACTGTGAATCACACCTTTAGATTTAGTATGTTTTGACTTCAGTGTACCCGATCATTTTATCTTATGAGATAAAAAAGTACAGGCAGGCACACACATTCACTTCGGTTACAAATTAATCACTAGAAACTGATCTACTTGTTCAGAAAGAAGCAAGTTACTTGTGCATGGAGGACCATGACTATGCTCAAATATCAGGAAAACAATACACTTGTAAAGCACTTCTCTAGTGTGAGACCAAATCATAACAATGCTGTGGAGGTGAATTTCTTGGAATTCATGTCTCAATCACATAATCTGGTTATGATTGCAGACCCGCTCGCAGTCCTCTACATTATTAAGGTATAGTTATACAGACACATCAAACTCCATACTCATCAAAACAATGAACAGTAAAGCTTGCCTTTTCACTGGAAGAGTGAACAGTGGACCAGGCCTATCTTCAAGTTAGATTCAACACCGCAAACTAAAATGTACATTTTTAAAATGAAAACAGAAAACAGTCTGCGGGATCCTTTACACCTAATAAATGACTGCTGTTTCTAGGTAAGAAAGAATTACAGCCTTAAATTTGATTAACACTTAACCTAGGAACATTCTTCTTTTCTTCAGTAAGTCTAGCTAGAGCCACGCCAAAAGATGCCACCACGCATGGAGTGCAGTCATACCTCTCAATGTCTTAGCCCAACACATTTGGACAAAGACAAAATTTATTGGGGGGGATGACAAATGCCCACAATCAAGGGCAAATTTTACACATTGCTCTTACAAACATATAAACTTGCTAGAATAGCAGGTTTGGCATTGGCATGGATTTTCTGAAGGACATGAAGTCTGACACTCCAAAGTATGTCATTATTTAGTGCCTTCAATCTTCAATGATTTTCCAGAAAAAACAGAAATTTTACGAGTAACAGAACAAAAATATGAGGTATAAATTTAGACATTTTGAGAAATTCTGGACTGTTGAGAGGTATGAATGGAGTGGCAGGGGATTCAGTGTGAATATTTTTTGCCTTTTGTCTCCTAGTCTCAAGTGGATCTGCTGGTGGGGGGATTCACTGTGAACAATTTTTGAGCTTTACTTTCTTGTCTGGCTGAAGCTTGAATCCTTTACTCTGCAATTCAAAAAACATCCAAACAGATCAAAACTTCTCTAAGAAGGATTTCAGTGACTTGTTAGGACAAAACAACAATACTTACAAGTTATGAAATTATGAAGGTTCTGTAGGGATCCACCTGATATAAAATAGGCCCAAACTGACACAATGACCAAGATTGCATAAGCTGGAAGCAGACTTCCCTCATACAAGGGATTTAAAAATGTCTGAAAAAAAAAAGACACATTCCAATAACGCAAGTTATTAGACAATCCAGTCACTTTCTAGCATAGATGGCTGCATTTTATACAGTTAAGCAAAAACAGTTTAATGAAACAGATAAAGCCATTACACCAGTATCACCTGTTAACAAAATCAGTTATAGTTCCATCTGTATACAATTCACTTTTCATGACAAAAAGTTATAAACCAGGGTTATAAGGAAGGAAAACGAATGACCAGCTCAAAAGCATTTCTTGAAGATATGATGCTATGTTGAAGCTCTTTTTAACAGAACAGCACAATGGTGCAGTGGTTGTGTTGTTGCCACACAGCAAGAGGTTCTCTGGTTCCATTCTTGGCCGGGGTGTCTTCTGTGCTGAGTCAGCATGTCCTCTGTGCATTCTTGTGGGTTTCCGCCGGGTGCTCCGGTTTCCTCCCATGTTACAAAGACATACATCTGGAGCATTTTTTCCCAGGCCTCCGCTGAAAATTGGCTTTGTTCTAAGTCAGACGTTCCAGATAAACAAATGTTAAATAAATAAAATAAACAAACTGGATGATCTTACTGGAGGACATGGGCTGGAGAATTCAAGAAATATGACTGGCTCTTCGACATTACAAAGGAATACATTGATACAGGGCACTGTCAGTTGAACTGCAGTAAATGTACATGCCAAATGAAAACACACTCTTAAAGCCATCATTTTTTTCAGTCACCACTTGCAAATTCTTCCATCAGGTTGGGAATACGCAACAGCTGCCATTTAAGTAAAACCTTATTACTTCTAATGTCTATACACTTGCCCCAATAGAACAGTACAGATAAGAAGATAATGAGCTCAGAAGCTAGTGTGCATTTGTTTTTTAATATTTTCCTAGAAATGCTACAAGATAACATGTGAAAGCACCCCTCAAGGATGGCGGAAGAAACTGGAATCCCTTTCAATGATAATCTTAGTGACAACAGCACAGTGCCTCTTTGTGCTGTCGCTGTTGTGACAAACTTAAAGACACTGCTAAATCAGTTTAGTATGCATGCTTTGAGTCAATTTGAGTATCTCTGCAGTTTATTTTACCTTCCACAAGTACATGCTGCTCCTGTCATTAAAGATGTGCACAGACAAAACAATATCATAGGCAGGACAGAGATGAATACATATATTTTTTTATTGTTTCAGGAATGGGGAAAATATATGCTTGTGACTTTTTTAATAAATACATACATAAAAGGTGCATTTGTGTAGTAACATAAAAATGCTAAGGTATACTTTAAGATTCTTAATAGAGAGACTATCAGTCAAGATAAGATTATTCAGCCAGTCAGATGAAGGACATACTTTCCCATTGCTACTGCTGATGTCTCATTCCTTTCTCTAGCTCATCTTTATCAGCAATGTGTTTATAAATAAAAATTAGGCACTTAAAATAATGCTAGATCTTGGTGAGCAGGCCAGTTCTTAGTAAAAGAAAAATGTAAGGCCACCAAGCATTAGAAAACAACACAAATAGCAGTGAGCAGGTTGTAACTCGTTTTCCCACAAGATAACCAAAATACAAAAATGAGGCACTGGAAAACACACAAGGATATTGATTTAATCAGAAAAGCCCTATGTCTGAGGCGTCTGTGCAGATCTCTTGGCAAGGAGCAGGAGAATTAAGGATAGTCCTGAGTTGAGGGACAATGTGTATCCACCACTGAAGTTCCTTCAGACAGGGGATGAGGGGAATATAGACTTCTAAGGTGTGCTGGTGTTGCACCACTGCCATTTTCTCATGTGGACTTTGGCTAAAGAGAGCATGGGAATGGTGGATGCCACAATGCCCAAGACCCTGAGGAACTCTCTGGTCGTAATGTGGTAAAGCAGTAGAATGTTTTGGAAGTAAGAGTTGAGGTCCTGTACCTTTTGTGAAGGAAGAGAGGCCCTCATAAGATCTGTTTGCACCCTGCAACCCAGGAAAATTTGATCCTGTGAAGGGGTGAGAACTGATTATTTTTTAGGTTTATGTTGAACCCCAGATTTTGTAGAAGATTGATGTTGAAGGCAATATTTCATTCCAACTCCTCTGTGGAGGTAGCTTGGAGGAGAAGGTCATCAAGATACAGAAAGATGTGTATTCCCTGGTGTCTGCAGTAAGACATCATGGGAGCAAGGCATTTAGTGAAGACCCTTGGTGAGGTAGAAAGCCCAAAGGGCAAGGCAGAGAGTTGAAAATGCCATGATGATACATAGAAGCATAAAAACTTCCTGTAGGTGGAATGGATGGGAATGGGCAGATATGCATATTTGATATCCAGGGTAATCATGAAGGCTGGAGGCAAAATGAGTGGGAACAGAGTCTTGAGGGCCAGCATTCGGAAACAATGTACTCTTAGGAAGGTACAGAGATGGGACAAATTGAGGATGAGTCTCCAGGGATCTTCCTTCCTGGGCACCAGGAACAACCTGGAGTAAAATCCTTTACCATTTTGTTTTTTTGGGAACACACTGGATGGTCCCTTGGTTCAGTAATTCTAACAGAACCTCTGGGAAAAAGGCAAGTTGTTCCCTGTGAGGTTGAGGGATGCCCTGAAGGAGGGTAATTGATCCCATACCATGAAGTATCCTTTTTGAACTGAGAGGAAAAAGGCATCTTGGATTATGTTTTCCCAGTATGGTAGGGATATGGGAAGGTGCTGGGAAAGTGGGATGTGGATGGGGGAGAAAAGCAGTCAAAGATAAGGATGGGTTGCCTGGAAAGGGCTGCTTAGGTGGCGGAGTTGCCCATGGGGCCCTAGTCTGTTGTGGTCTCCTGTCATTCTTTTTTGTTCTGGGTTGTGTATGATGGGAATAACTACACACAAATACAGGTTTTGCAGGGTAATTTCTTTGGAACTTGGGTACTGGGGAAACAAAAATATCTTTCAATGCCTGCAGTTCTTTACCTTTTCCTGCAATAATTTGAACAGGTTAGCAGCTGCAGGTCCAAACAAGGCAGAGTTGTTCAAAGGAGCATCCATAACTTTGGCTTTTATGTCCTCAGGTAAGGACTGAGGTCTTATCCAAGAAAATCTTATAAGTGATCCAGAGGCAGCAGCTCTGGCAGAAGCCTCTGCAGCATCATAGCTGCATTTTATGGAGTGACATGCTACTTGAGAAGAAGCTCCAAGCAAAGAGGTAGCCAAGGTTTTATTTCCTGATTCAGGTAAGCCTGCAATTACCTGTGAAAGTTGTGACATAAGTTCTAATGCGATGTTGTTCATATGTGTTTGGTAATTTATGGCCCTGAATGCTAGAGTGGCAGAAGTGTATACTTTTTTGTCTAATTGATCCGGGATTCTGCTATCTTTATCAGGGGGTAGTGGAGGCAGCAATTTTGATGGCTTTTGTCAGGAGCCACAGAAATTACAGAAGGGTCTGCAGAAGGACATCTGAAAAGAAAAGTACAGTTGTGTACCTACCATAAATGTAGATGTTCGAGTGTATTCACTGTTGCAGTCATTACACTTGGGTTATCCTGCTGGCAGGCTACCCGCAGTCGGCCTGAATTCCAAAGTCCTGGTCCGGCGTCGGTTGCTGTCGCTTCTTCCCTGACGTCAGTGCGCCAGGGGTATACAAGATGCAGCCAATGCCATTTTCTTCAGTTTTTCTTGCCCCAGATGTCAGGTGCCCCCAAAAGGGTAGGCTAAAAATATTGCTTATAAAAAAAGAATGCAGTAACATAAACATTTCCTTCATCTACAAGCAAATACACCACATAGGTTGTATAGAATAGAGAAGTACAGATAAGTCCCAGCAAAGAAAGGGGGATGGTGGGTGGGTAACCTGGACTGCAACAATGAATACACTCGAACATTTACATTTATGGTAGGTACACAGCTGTACTATGTTCATCGTGTTTCACTGTTGCAGTCATAACACTTGGGTTGAATCCCAAAGCTGAGGTTGGGTCTAAATAGAATTAGGAGTGGCTATGAGGCCCTGCAGAACTGCAGTGGCAAATCCTGCTCTGGATTTAGAGTAAAGAGGTAAGTGGTAGTGCTTTGTAAAAGTGTGCACTGAAGTCCAAGTTGCAGCCTCCAAAATATCCTTGGTTGGTATTCCTCTGAGGAAGGCTGCTGCTCTGGTTGAATGTGGCCTAATGCCCTTAGGCACTGATTTGCCATGTTGTGAATAGCAGAAATGAATGCAGTGGCCAATCCAGTTTGAAATAGTCTGCTTTGAGATAGCCTTTCGTTGTGATCCTGCAGCATATGCCACTAAAAGTTGCTCAGTCTTTCTGAAAGCTTTAGTTTTGTCCAAGTAGAAGTGTAGCTGTCTGTGTATATCCAAAGAATGCAGAAGTATCTCCCCTTTATTCTGTGGGTTTGGATAAAAAGTAGGAAAATGAATGGTTTGATTAAGAGCCACACTGGACACTAACTTAGGCATAAATGTTGGGTTCGTCCTTAGAGAAACCCTGTCCGTATGGAAAATAATAAAAGGTTCCACAGCCATTAATGCCTGTAACTCTGAGACTCTCCTTGCTGAAGTTATTGCTAGGAGCAGAGCTGTTTTCCATGATTAGAATTTTATCTCGGCTGTATTGGCTGGCTCAAAAGGAGGCAGTGTGAGCTTTTCCAAGACAAAATTGAGGTCCCATGTAGGTATCGGTGCTCTCCTTGGAGGTCTTATGTTTTTGGCCCATCTGAGGTACTGCCTTATTAAAGGATGAGAAAAGATAGGCGGTTCCGTATTGTAATGTGCTGAAATGGCAGAGGCATGGATCTTAATTGATGAGAAGGACAGGCCTTTGTCCAGCATCTCAGTTACGTATTGTAAAATCTGAGGAATATTTGGAACAGGTGTGTCAATTCCTTGTGCCTGGTTCCAAGCACAGACTCTTCCATTTTTCTGCACAAGATTTTCTGATGCTGGGCCTCCTGGCCTCCAAAATAACATCCATAACTGCTTTAGAGAGAGGTATGTTCTGAGTGGTTATATTATACGCCATGCAGCCAGATTTAAAGTTCTGAGTTGGCTGTGTAGGATCTGATTCTTTTGTTGGGTCAGTAGATGAGGAATTTGAGGTAAAGTCCATGCTGGGCCTTGAGACAAGCTCTTTAGGATTGGATACCAGTGCTGGCGTGGCCAGTCTGGGGCAATCAGTATAATTTTTGGCTTCTCTTGTCTGACCTTTAGGAGTACCTTGGAGAGGAGAGGCAGAGGGGGAAAAGCATATACTGTAAGGGTTTTCCAGCTGAATGATAGAGCATCCACCTTCCATGCTTGTTTGTGATAAGTCCTTGTGCAGAATCTCTGTAGTTGGCAGTTGTGAGGGGAGGCAAATGTCTGGGCATCCCCATTTCCTTATCATGCTGAAGACTTGTGGATCTAATTTCCACTGGTGAGGGTCCATGAGGCTTCTGCTTAGTTCGTCTGCCAGAGTATTTGTCTTTCCTGGCAGAAATTGTGCTTGCAGGTGCACTTGATAAGTCAATGCTGTGTTCCACAAAGTCATGGCTTGTCTGCAGAGGGGGTAGGAATGTGTGCCCCCTTGCTTGTTTATGTACCACATGACTGTAGTATTGTCCGTCTTTATCAACAGTTGTCCTGGATGGAGAAGGTCCTTGAAGGCTGTCAGGGCATTCTGTACAGCTAGCATTTCTTTTTGATTGATATGAAGATGCATTTGGCTTGCGGGCCACGTGCCCTGAATACATTTTCCTGTCATGTGTGCCCCCAGGCATAATCCGATGCATCTGTTGTTAGTGTCTGCCTGGCTGTGGGTAGAGTGAATGGTTGTCCCTTGTTGTGGTGACAGGCCAGTGCCCACCATTGAAACTCCTGTTGCAGACAGGGAATGAGGGTAATTAATGTTTCCAGGCTGTGTCAATGTTGAGTCCAAACACTTTTTAGGTACCACTGTAGCTTCCTCATATGCAGTCTTGCATATGGAATTAGCAGAATGCAGGATGCCATGAAGCCCAAAGCCTGCAGAATTTTTCTTGCAGGTAACTGGGTCTTTGTTGCCATCTTTTCGAAGTAAGAAGTCAGTTGCCTTTGTTTGTCTGGCATGAGATAAGCCATCTGGGCAGTTGTATTTAAGCTTGCACCCAGGAATATTATCTCTTGAGAGGGTACTAGTTTTGATTTCTTTGCGTTTACTGTGTACCCTAGGCAAATTAGTAATCTTTTTACAAACGCCAGATGCTTTAGTAGAATGTCCTTGCTCTCTGCTTGAATAAGGCAGTCGTCCAAGTAGGTATATATTTCAATTCCTCTTTGTCTGCAAAATGCAATTAGTGGTGCCAGGCATTTTGTGAAGACCCTGGGCACAGTAGATAAGCCAAAGGGCAGTGCAGAGAATTGGTAGTGCATTGAGCCAGCTATGAATATGAGGTATTTTCTGCAAGATTGTCTGATTGGGACATGCAGGTATGCCTCTTTGAGGTCCAAAGTTACAAGCCAAGCCTTCTTGCCCAGCATGGGCAGAAGCTGCTGCAGTGTCAACATTCTGAATTTTGGAACGTCCAGAAAAGTGTTTAGAATAGACAGGTCCAGTATTGGTCTCCAGGCTTTGTCCTTTCTGGGTACCAGGAAAAGTCTTGAGTAAAATCCTTGTCCCTGCTCTTGCTGTGGTACTCGCTGAATAGCCCTCATGTCCATGAGAGATGAGATTTGCTTTTGTGCCTCTGCCCACTGATTGTGGGGCAGGTCTGGCATACCTTTTGTCTTTGGAAGGGTGTGAAAGTGGAACCTGTAGCCCTGAGAAACTATAATCAAGGCCCTGAGAAACTATAATCAAGACCCATTTGTCCTGAGTGATCATGTGCCAGTTTTGTGAAAAAAGTGCTAGCTTTCCCCCTAAGGGTGCTGCCAAAAGGTAAGTGCTCGGCATTGGCAGTGGAAAGTCATTGGGACTGTTTCCTATATGGCGGTGATTTGTCTTCTCCGCTTTTGGAGGTAGAAGCACCCCATTGTTTAGGCCTGTATGAGCCTTGGGGCTGCGATCTGCCTCTAGGGCGTCTGTATCTGTCTCTTTGTGGCCTGTCTGACACTGGAAAGGACCAATTCTTAGAAGGCCAGTTCCTGCTAAATCTGGGTGGCTGAACCTGTAAAAAATCCTTTACTGTTTGCATAGATTTCGCTTTATCCTCCATTTTCTTTAACACCAAACAAAGTATCATGCTGTAAAGGAGCATCCAATAATTTTGCTTTAACATGGTCAGGCAGATTCTGTTCCTTTAACCAAGCATGCCTACGGATGACAGAGCCTGTAACAGCGGCTCTGCAAGAGGCCTCCAGTGAATCAAAACCACATTGCAAAGTATGCTTTCCCACTTGTTCAGCTGCATGCAATAAATCCTGCATTTCCTTGTTTTCAGAACATTCAGAATTTGTCAACATTTTCTGTTTTAGCAGTGACATTAAGTATTGCTGATATTTAAGAATATGAAACTGACAATTTAAAGCCCTTACAGCCAAGGTAGCAGAGTTGTAAACTTTTTTCCCCCATCTGTCCAGTGCTCTAGAATGCCTATCAGAGGGGACAGGGTTTTTTGCGGTGGAAGCATTGACCTCTTTGGGACCCTGAGAAATAGTTTCTGGGTCAGCAGCAGGGTTTTTATATAGAAATGTATGTGAATCTGGAACCATGTAGTACCTGTCTGGCTTAACGGGTGCAGGGGGTAGAGAGTCAGGAGACAGGCCGGACTCTGAAAATACATCATCTACAATGTCTAGTACAGGTGGAACAGCAAGAGGTCTGTGTTGAGGCAGTAAAAGAAAATCTCTGAGCCTTTTCTTAGATTCTGAGTAATCTTGGCTCTCCCAGTGAAAATGCTCCCTCATGGTATGTAGGGTTTCCCCAAAAGACTAGTCCTCAGGAGGAGAGGCTCAAGGGATAGATTCTTCAGCATCAGAATTCTCATAGGGAGGAAGACAGTATCCCTGTTCTGAAGAGGAGTCAGATGAAATGGAAACCTGATCAGAAAAATCATATTCAGTGTCTTGCCTGGGCCTCTTAGGAGGGGGATGGGAACCCCTGATCAAAGTAATTAGGTCTTCGGCCATTTTGAGCATCTGTTTCTTAGGCATGGAAGTCTGTCCAGGAGAATGCTGTACTTGTTTCTTCATCTTTAAAGCTGTTTTAGTCTTTGCCTTGGAAGCTGAGGTTGCCTTGATATATAACTGTGTAGGTCTGAAAACACCCTCAGAAGCCGATGCCTGCTCAGCGGCTCTGGACCCATCTGAGGGAATAGTTTCTGAAGGTCCAAAACCTTGAGTTTCCAGAGGCCTGGTTGTCTCCACGTGGGAGTCAGAAGTGGCTTGTGGCTTTGAGGTAGCGGGTGTCAGGGGCTGTGAAAGTGCCTCACTGAGAACCAGCGACTGGCCTAGCGGAGGCTTCGTCGTTGGTTTTGGACCTCGGATGCCTGTCCTTTTCTTTTTCCTTGCACTTTTTATGAACTCCAGTCGTCGGCTGTTCCGACGACATTATATAATTAAACCTTCAGCCAAAGTAATGAAAGGCAAAATCGTACCGACGCTTAATAGTGGGTTGGTTAAATCTAGCACAAAACCGACAACTAGCAACGTCGTGGTCAGGGCCTAGGCAAGGAATACATTAAGAATGAAAATCCTTATGAGGTATTTGCTTCCCACAAGAAATACAATTGTTAACTTTTTCTGACATCAGTCTGGAGCAAGAAAAAAGTTTCCCCAAAGGGGTGCTTAGCTTTATTGAAGACTTCGTATCTGAAATTTGATTTCGAAAATCTCAGGAGTCGGCTGACCCGCACCTGCGAACTGCTTTTGCTTCGGGCACCACGCAGCAAGAAAGACTGAAGAAAATGGCGTCGGCTGCATCTTATATACCCCTGGCACACTGACGTCAGGGAAGAAGCGACAGGAACCGACGCCAGACCAGGACTTTGGAATTCAGGCCGACTGCGGGTAGCCTGCCAGCAGGATAACCCAAGTGTAATGACTGCAACAGTGAAACATGATGAACATCATGCAGCCCTCTGGGACCTTGCAGAAGCAGTCTGTTTTTTTTGAGGGCAGGTGGCCTGGAATCTGGTGCCTGTGAAGCGGAGGCAAAAGCATCGAGAAAGGCAGTCAAGACAGGAGGGATAGCTGATAAGCTAGGTGATTTCACCTGCAATAGGTCATAGTATCTTTTATACTTCAGATACTTGGGTGCTATCACATTTAAAGTGGTCTCTCATCTTAGCTAGGGTTTCTCCAAAGGGCAGGTCTTCCATTCGTGAGTCTGTCACATTTGATTCCTCTTCTGGGGAGGTATAATCCATGGGAGAAGGGATCTGAGAAAAGTATGCCATCCTGAGGAAGCCTCTTCCTCAGATGTGTTCTCTTCCCTAGTTCTTTTAAGTGGAGACACAGTACTGGGTGGGGGGGTCTGCAAAACCTGGAAGAGACTTAAGTGACTCAAGGGCATTGAAAAAGCCTCGGATGAATTGCTGCCAATCACTAGTAGGTTCTTTTGGTGGAGACAAGTGCTTTTTTTTGTTTGTTTCTTTTTCCCATGCAGGTCTGTTTTATGTAGGGTAGGAGGGCCCGATGTAGGCCTACATTCGATCAGGTCAGAATCTATCTCTTCCCTAACAAGGATCTGTGGAATCCCCTTACAGCCTTCCATAATCATGAGCTGTGGTTCCCCCCAGATATCTGACATGGATGCCTGCTCGGCCTCTGCAGACAGGCTAATGCTCGGATCCATGGTGGCCTGGACGTCAGGCTTGGCCTGCGAATCTGAGCTTTGAAACCAGTGTGTCTCCAATTGTCCTCCACCTCAGGAGAGATGTCAGTGTCCAGAGGCACAGCAGAAGGTTCAGGCCTTTGCTTTTTGTCCCTCCGCTTCAAAATCAACTTGGCTTCGGGTCTTGAGGATCCCTCCACAGCACATTTTGCTAGCAGCTTTAAGTGCTGATTCTCAAGGTATAGAGCTAGAGAGGATAATCTACTCCTTAAAGTCTTTGGGACAAATGCCTGACAAATAGAGCAGTTTTTGTGGTCGTGGTTTGGCCTAGGCAGAACAGGCACTGGAGGTGGATATCCTTGTGTGAAATTTGTTGTCCACATTGGCACTTGCCCCTCTTGGATGACATGAACCCTTACCAAAGACAGTAGCAAAAGTCAAAAAAATTCCCTAATGGGGCACTTAGCTGAGTTTTGAAGAACCACAAACAACTCAGAGTCAGACAGTACGTTGCAATATGGCATTCGGATCTGGCAGCAGAGAAGTTCTGAGGATGGCGTGCGCATACGTCACTTTTATGGCTGACGTCCAACTGCAGCCTACATGTACCATGCACCTTACAGTAGTGAAGTCTTTTGTATACTGGTTGACATCAGGTCTCTTACGGCAGGGAACTCTCTCATGTTATGAATACTGCAACAGATGAATAGCAGAACATCTAGGTATTACAAGTCAGCTACAGAAGACAGCAGGAGAAGGAGGGTAATGACATTCCAAAGAAAGCACAGCTGTGTAAGAACTTATTATAACAGTAGATGTCCTGCTGATCACTGCTACAGTCTTCATAATGAATGAGTTTACATTGCTGACATCTGGCTGGGGTACCAAAGCTTTACCTTCCCAGGATAGTACATTCAACGTGTGACCTCAGCTTGTAAGTGTAGGAGTATATAGGCAGACGTATGAGTGTAATTCCTCAGACTACCTCCAAGCCAGTGACCTGAAGACCTTCGCGTGAGAGTGCCTGGTTAGCTAGGACGGGTAAAACATGAAGTGGTATGGAGGCTTCATTTGTTCTAAGATACTGTCCACAGTATAGGAACACAGGGAGGAGAAATAGAAATGCAGAGCGAACATGAGATTATGGACAAAGAATGTAGAGGGGCAGAAGGGTGGGAAGGAATACTGCAACAGTGATCAGTGGGATATCTACTGTTATGTTAAGCTCTTACACAACTGTACTATGGCTTGACTGAAATCACACCTGCATTACTCATAAAGAATGGGTGATTCCCAGAGCTGAAGAGAATTTATGGGTGGCTGGTTACTGAGCTGCAGAACTGTCCAAAAGCCTCAAAAGGACTGACCTGAATGCACCAATCCTGTAGTGTTTAGAGAAGGTGTGTACAGACGACCACTTGGCAACTTCTAGTATGGTCCTGGCATCCACCCCTTTATAGAAGGCTCCAGATGATGTTATTGCCCTGCTACAATGAACTCGAGGGCATGAGGGCAAGAACTTATCATGTAGAGAATAACAAAAGGAGATGGCCTTAGAGATCTAGTTTGCAACCGTTTGTTTAGACATCGACTGGCTCAAATTTGAGTGCATAAAGAAGACAAAAAGTTGGTCAGATTTTCTAATGGATTTGGTTTTGCCTGGAAAGAATCTTAACTGTCTAAGTGTCTAGAGGGTGTAACCATCCTCACACCCCAAGCCCCATTCTGTGAGTTGGGAAAGAAGGTAGGGAGATTTACAGTCCGATTAAGTGACAGCTCAATCACTACTTTAGGCATGAATAAAGGGTCAGCTTTCAAGGTCACCCTGTTCTTGTGAAAAATAAGAATGGGCAGGATGGCCATGAAATCTTGAAGCTCTGAGATTCTCCTAGCTAAAGTAAGGAACAGAAGTAAAACAGTTTTACAGGTGCCAAATTTGAGGTTTGCTGAGACTGCTTTCTCAGAAGGAGGCAAAGTAAGTTTTTCTAGCATAATGTTGAGAACCCAAGGAGGGATTACGGTTTTCTTAGTGGCATAAGATGCATCATCTCTTTTAGGCAAGTCTTGATATAAGAGGAGAATTGACTGGTAGACATGCAGAGATGGCTGGCAGGGGGGCTTTGATGGAAGACTAGGCCACATCTGTATGCATGAGCTCACACAGATATTTTTGCATGGAAGATACCTGTGATATGTTGGGGTCCTGTCCATTTCTGGGGCACCAAAAGGAAAACCTCTTCCATTTGGCTATGCATGATTTTTGAGTGGTGGGTCTCCTGGATTCTTGGAGAACTTTAATTACTGCCTCTGAAAGGTGGTGCCAATAAGGAATTAAAACTCTATAATCCACAGAGTTAGGTTCAGGGATGACAGGTTGGGGTGTAGTAGTGATCCCTTCTGCTGTGTGATGAGATGCTTTTGTAGCGTCAGTTTATGGTAGCTGTTTTTAGTGAAGTGAAACAGACAGTAAATCAATACTGTTTTGGCCAGAAAGGGATCACTACAGTTTTGGCTTTTCTTTCTGAGCTTTTAGAAGAACCCTTGAGATGACAGGTACAGGAGAAAAGGCATAGATGAATCTCTCTGTGCACTGAAAGCTGAAAGCATCTGTCCTCCAGGTTGAGGGGCAAGGGCCCTTAGTGTAAAAGAGGGGGAGTGGTCTGTTGATCTCTGAAGCAAACAGGTCTATCTGAGGTGTCCTCCAACAGTGGATGATATCCAGGAAGGCCCGTCTGTTGAGGGTCCTTCATGAGGATCTTCCAAGGTCCTACAAAGTGTCTCGGTCAACACACTTTCCTGTGATGGGATGTATAGGGCTATTAATGACACTATTCTCTCCTCTTTCACTTGGTCTCCAGCTTCCTCCACAGTGCAGAGCCTGTGGTCACTACATCCAACCCTAATACTGCAGGAGCTCTGCCATAAGGGCCAACTACAGCCTGTGTTCACTACATCCAACCCCAACAATGCAGGAGCTCTGCCATAAGTGCAAACTCCCAAATGTTTTCACCAAGAATTTTGTCTTTGTATGATAGCCTATGGTCACTACATCCAACCTTAATACTGCAGAAGCACTGCCATAAGGACCACCTCCCAAATGTTTTCACCGAAAATGTTGTCTTTGTATAATGTAAGCAAATTTAACGTGAAGAACCTTGTTGTGTATTAACGTCAACTAATCAAACACATACATCTGTGCTGGAAATTGTCTTTAACATACCCTCCCCCTCCAAAAGAGCAGTTCTTGCACTTTCAAGGACCACTGACTAAGCTGACCATTGTCTTTTTTCTAGACCAACAGTTTAAACTGTATACACCAGTTACTTAGTCTTCTTGGCGGACAGGTTTCTACATTCAGGAAATGAAAGAAAACCTTTTCTACTTAGTACCTCTCTGCTAACTGCATTGTATTAGCTATAAAGTGACCACTCTCTCATAACTTGACCTGAGAGTGACTTTCTGACTTAGGTCTTTTAAAGGAAAACTCCACCTTAGAACTAAAAAATTGATTTTTTTCCCATTCTATATTTGCTTTCTGAGCTATTTGAACACCTCAAAATCACTCTGTGTCTTATAGAATTTTAATGTTTTCTGCAAAATGGCTGCTGATCAGGCTGGTCATACCAGTGCGATCTTGTGTTTCTCCAACCACAAACCATTTCAAGTCTGCTTTATATGAGTCACGCTAGACATAAAGAAGCAGTGGCATAGTCCCATGCCAGTGAGATATAATTGGATTATTGTCATAATATTGTATATACCCTTCTCTAACAGAACTGCTTCTTTTATTTCTTGAATGGCCTTCATTTGTGTCTTAGGGCTTGTTTTACAGTACACTAAGGAGTTATACAGCTGCAAGCAAAACAGTAGCTAAATTGCAGGCTTTGCTCAAAGCATCTTTTAGTAATTCAACATGAACTAACAATTCTCTCCCACACACTTTGTAAAGGTGTTGATACGTTACAATAATTACAAGAAAAAAAATTCTGACTTTTCTCTAAATGTCACAGATGTCTTTGATACTACATTTAAATCATCTTAAAATGTAAAACAATATAAACAAACATTTAAAGTTTAAAGTTTAGCATTTCAATACTGCAAAGCTGCTTATGTAAATTTGTCAAAAGAGGTGACAACTGCCTTTGAACCACTGACTGATCTAACTGCTCTGTTTTGCTAGGAAAGGCATAGCTACATTGGAGACATCTGTGAAGCAGTATAAGTTCTCTTCCTCACTGCAGTAAAGACAATGGAAAACAAAGAGAAAACAGTTTTACCCCTCTCTTTTTTTTACAGCAGCTGCTGAACTCCTGACATCAGCAAGACCAATTACCTGTATAAGACTGTTAGCAGTACCTGACTACAAATTTTCTGTCTATGGTATGTTATGCAGGCACAGACAAATTCCCCTGCAAATTATGTGAGATGTTAAGCTTAAAAAAAGGGTGGTCATTCCCTTCCTTTGATTCCAAGGCAAGAAAATGAAAGTTTAAAGTACAAGCAGGTTTCTGGTACATACACAATATTGGGACCATAATGTAGGGAGAAAAGCAACATAAAAGTTAAGTTAAATTGTAGAAGTTGGAGTTTTCCATTAAGCTTCTTCTTAAGTGATAGCATAACATCTGGAGGAGTGGAACTGTCAACTTGCAGTGGGCCAAACATTAAGACACTGGGTCTTTAGAAAGATACTGAGCGAGAACATATGGGATCACAAAGACCTGAGTAAAAACGATGTAGTAGTGTTCCATTCATGAGCAGAAAAGCCAATGGGTATACAAGTCTATGTATGGAATTTGTCTACCGTACTCACAGATACACCTCCTAGCTGATATCTAGCAGCAGTACGCAAAAACACTTTAGAAAAGTGAAGGAAGAGTACCCACAGGGTACTTTTCTTACCAACAGCTAAATGAGAAACCGTCCAATAGATACACTACACAATTTTTTCTTACAACTGGCAGCTAGACAATCTGAGGAATTGCAGTGGTACATCTGCCTACATACCCTACATGCTTACTTGTATGTCTGCCTATATACCCCTATGCTTACAAGATGAGCTCAAACATCAGACATGATCCTGGGAGGGTAAGCTTTGGTACCCCGGCTGGACATAAATGGTGATAACCCATTCATTATGAATACTACAACAGTGACTTCAGTAAGGACATCAAAATACTCATCCAGACTTATTATGGTAAACAGTATTTAGTATCAGTAGGTCCATCCTCAGTAACACGACAAGAGTCCCAAGCTAATTCTCCTTGGCAGTCTCCTTTACGAGAACATACCTCTTACAGTGGTCCCAAAGGAAGACCTGGGCCTGGATATCACATTCAGTTTAAAAAATCCCATGGAAGGGTTAAAAGAAGACCAAGTAGATGTTACAGTCTGGAAAAAAAAGCCTGAAAAGTAGCGTCTGCTCTAAAGAGGGTGGCTAACCTTTCAGTATCAGTGAGAAGCATGGGTTCCCTTATGCTAACTCACTGGCCACAAATTATGACAGAATATCTTCCCTAACCTTGATCCTACCATCCTAATATAAAACCTGACACAAAACCTCAAAATGACTGCAGCACACCAAAATACACGTGAATTTCAAGTAACACTACATTGAGCTCAGTGCTTTAAATCTCAGGTATACAGCAGACCAAAATAAAGTAAATGTTTGAAAATAATTTTATAACTCTCCTGCAACCCATACGTTCTTTGTAAGGCTTTCTGCACACCACTTTATCACCGGTCTTGTTCATCTCTATTTCTCTTAGAATAACTGCCCCCCCCCTTAAATTTCCTTCGCCATATCACTCAACCGTACCGAATTCCTCTGTATTTTATGGTTTTGAGGGCAAAATAGTGGGTTGCCACAAATTCCTGAGTGGCCCCTTCAAATACTGACTTTTTTTTTTTACATATAGGCAGAGAGCAGGGCATTTGGGGAAAACTAACAGAGATGTGTTTAGGCAGTGTTGAGTGCAGGAAGGAAGCTGTTTACACTATAGCGTACATGTAGTTAGCCAAAGGGGTAGTAAATGGAGTACAACATAAATTTGAAAAAAAAAAAAGTCTTAAAGGTTTATCTTGTTTAACTTCTCCTGCCAAGGTAACTTCTTTTAAAATCACGAGTACTACTAAATGGCTGATGAAACTCCCACTCCCCAGAAGCGTAATTAACACTTCTTTTGTTTCTTAAAGTAAAAAAACCTTATAACCTATTTCCAGTTAGTGTATGCTGATTGGGAGGAGGGGGGCTTTTTACCAATGAAAATTACCTAATTTCTTGTGGTATAAGGTTGTGGGTGAGGGAATTGAGCAAAACATAGACAAGACTTGGAAGCTTGAAACACTCTGTTTTTAAATGGATGCAGCCGCATCCACTGGTTGCTTTAAGTTTCCCTTAAATAGTTTTTCAGTTGCCACAAAATAGTCTCCTTGCTTCTTGGTGATTTTTGACTGCAGTACATTAGAACAGTAATAATTGGGTTCATAGGTAGGTACTAGGCTATCGGCCCAAGGGCCTACATAAGCCTAGCCAACAAGGTTCCCTGGCTTACACCACCCAAGAAAGTTATTTTCCTGTGCCACTGTCGAGCAGAGACAAAGAAGCGATCCATGGGGTGTATTTCCTATTTCCCATTCACTCATCAAGATCTTTCTTGAAGAGTGCTAATGAAGAACATTGCTTGACATAGATGGGTAGCCTGTTCCAGAGTATGGGAAGTCTCTGGGACAGGAATCTATCACTCCAGCATGTCCTGTTTATTGTGGTGACAAGGTTTAGGCCCCTAGAGCATGTAGCTTGGGAGTTGCTTGAAGTGACCTAATACAGACATCACAGCACGTTATTTTGGTTCTGGTTTAAATCCAAATAAAACAAAGCTGTTACTCTTCATCCCCATTTGTAAAGTTCCTTTTTGCCATCCCTTACCATAAAATCCAGCAATGGAACCATAATTTCCCCAGAACCTACAACTAAGCTATTAGGCGTACTAATAGACAACAATCTCAGCTGTGATGGTGGTGCTGTGGTAGCGTTGTCACCTCACAGTAAGACGCTGTCCGGTTCGATTCTCAGCTAGAGCGTCTTCTGCATGAAGACATGCGTGAATGGGCGTACCTTCGTTGAAGGTTGTGCATCAGGGCTGGCAACTCGGCAAGTAAAATTCTACTGCCAATCATTAGCGGACCGGAGTTCCGCTGTGGTGACTCCTAACTGGGAAATGCCGAAAGACAACAACAACAACAACAACAGACAACAATCTCAAGTTCGATGCTCACATTGACTAAACTATTAAGACAATAAGTAAGAAACCTGACTCTTTATATCAGATTAAACAATTCCTTACCCCATCTGCTAGGACTGTGATTGCCCGAATTCATTTACTTTCAACCCTGCTATATGCCGCTCCTATTCTTACAAATCTAAGTAAATCTGACCTAAATAAACTCGCTAGCTGCTACAACAGCATTGCCACATAGGTTCATACTAGGCTATCTGCCCTAGGGCATTTATAAGCCCAGCCAGAGTGTGTTTAACTTTCGCCACCCATTTTAAATTAATTTTGCTATGCCCTTTTTCGAGGTTAGTATACTGTGCCTCTGTCTAACAGTGACACAGAAGTGATACCCGGGGTAAATCTACGATCTCCCATCCACTCATCAAGATTCCTCTTGAAAAGAGTCAATGAGAGACTCTGCCTAACCTGGACTGGGATTTTATTCCAGAGTGAAGGGAGCGTCTGGGTTATGAATCTGTCCCTCCAGCATGTCCTATTTATTTCAGTGCTGAGGTTCAAGTCTCTCGAGCGCGTAGCTCGATGGGATTTGGATTTTCTGAGGTGCAGCATGCCCATTAATTCCGGGTTGGACATGGCTTTATACGTCAGGCACAGATCGCCTCTGAGCAGGCAGTATGCCACTGAGTAGAGCTGGAGTTTCTTTAACTGGGCAGCATATGGCATCTGTTTGAGCCCTTAGATCCTTTTGGTGAGGTACTTTTGGGGTCTTTCCAGTTGCTGCAGGTGTCTGGTAAGGTACATCCCAAAAGGGGCATTGTACTCAATTATGGGCCTGATGAGGGATGAGTAAAGAGGCACGATGACCTCCCCTGATCTAGATGTGAATCCCTTCATGATTAGGTGGGCTATATAAAATGTTTTTCTAACCACTTTGGCCACGTGGTTGTCAAATGAGAGATTGCTATCAACTTGGGTCCCCAGGTCCCTAATTACTTCTTCTGTACTTAATGGATTACCACCTATGTGGTAATTTGTGGGCACTTTGTTTTTGCCAAAGGGGATGACTATACACTTTTTGGCGTTTAGCTTGAGGCCATGGCTCTGGCACCAGTTGTCTGTTGGAGTGTCGATTATGGCGCCCAGTTTGCAGTCATCTGCAAACTTGGTCAGCCACAGTCCTTCCGTGTTGGCCTGTACCTCCGAGAAATATATACCGAACAAGAGAGGTCCCAGGACTGAGGCTTGTGGGACGCCACTTGTAACTGGTTTGGAGTCTGACATGGCTCCAGCAATTCTAACCATGTGGGTTCTGTCCTTGAGCCAGTTTGCAACCCATCTAGTGACATAGGGGTTTATATTTAATCTGGTGAGCTTATCTATAATGCCCGAGTGGGGTATTGTATCGAAGGCTTTTGCGAGGTCTAGGTAGGCTGTGTGGACCACCTTCCCCTTGTCAATGGCCTTGGTGACGGTTTCAAAGAAATCAACCAGGTTTAAGAGGCAGGATCTGCCCTTAACAAAGCCGAACTGGGTAGGATCTAGTGTCTGCAGGTCCCCAATATCTTTATTTATGAGGTTCATGATGATCCTTTCCATAGCTTTGCAGACCAAGCTAGTCAGGCTTATGGGGCGATAGTTTCCAGGTCCGTTGAGGCACCACCTTTATGGAGAGGGACCACTGTTGCTGTATGCCACTCTTTGGGTACATATCCTGTAGTAAGGCTGAGATTGAAAAGTAGTTTTATGTTTGGGTTTAGCTCTTCTTGGAGTTCATGTAGGACGCAGCCCGGGACACCGTCTGGTCCCATTGATGCTGTGTTTTTTGCTTTGGAGAGGGCGGCTCTTAACTGAGCATCTGAGATGTCGGGGGGCAGCACTCTGCTGGGATAGATATTTGCCCTTTTGGTGGGGAGGGGGGGGAGAAGTTTGCACTGAACCTGTCAGCTAGGATGTTGGCAATGTCTGTGGATTTGATGTATTTTTTGTCATTTTGGACTAATTCTGAGCATATCTGGGAATTCCCACCCAGGTTCCTAACATAACTAAAGAAAGCCTTGTGATTATCCTTAGTGTCCTGTGCAATTTTTCTCTCGAAGCTGGCCTTAGATGATTTTATGAGTGCCCTTAGTTTTTTGCTAATACTGATCAGAGATGCCTTCCCCTTTTGGGATTTTGCTCTATCATGTAGTAGCTTCCTCCTTCTATTGTATAGTTTGTTTATGGCTGGGGTCCACCAGACAGGACGTCTGCCTTTGGAGGATTGGGTCTTGGTTTTATTTGGGATTGCATGATACATGCATTCCTGAAGGTGTTCATAGAATGCATTTATAAAGGATTCTGCGGTCTGGGCCGTATTTTCCACAGGCTCGGGGGCTTTGTAGGATTCCACCTTGGTTTTGAGGAGTGTGAAATTTGCTTTAGAGAAGTTTTTCACTGTGGTTTTCTGGGCAGGGGGTGGGGTCGGGATGTGAATATCCAGTGAGATTAGTTTATGGTCTGATCTTAACAATGAGGGATACACTTCTGGTCTGGAGCATAGAGTTCCCATGTTGGTGATGATCAGGTCCAGTATGTTTTCCCCTCTTGTGGGAGTGGTAACAAGTTGTTCCATAGCATTTGAGTTTATAAATTCTAGGAACCTTTGGGCTAGGGTGTTGGAGCTAGAGTAATGCTCCCAGTCTATGTTTGGGTAGTTGAAGTCGCCCAATATAATGGTGTTTGGAGAGACCTTCATATTTTCCAGTGTTCTCAGGAAGGCCGAGTGGGGTTCCTGGGGTTTGGGAGGGTGGTCTGTAGCAGGCTATAAACTGGAAGGCAGTTTTACCCACTGTTAGTTGTACATGGATGGTCTCTGATGCTTCGTGCTGTGCCACCAACCTGGAGGTGTGGGTATCTTTGACGAATATTGATACTCCCCCTCCTTTTGTGGTTCGGTCCAAGTTTTGGGGCCGAAAAGCATGATCTGAGGTATAACCTGGTAGTGCTGGGGTGCTCTTGAACCAGGTTTCTGTTACTGCACAGATATCGATGTTCTCCATGCTAAGGAGAGTTTCGAGTGCGTGCATCTTGAGGTTTAGACTTCTGGCGTTGAGTAGCATTACTCTTAGTTTCTTATCCCTTGTGATACCTATGGAGGTGGGTTTGTCTTTTGAGCCTTGCCTAAAAAAGGCACTATGGGGGAAGCAAGAGCCTTTGCCAATATCCGAAAGCCCAGGGGTGACCGGTGCAAGCCGTCCCTAGCGAAGCATCGTGGCTTGTCGAGCATGTCATCCCAGGCTGGCAGGCATTGGATCCCCTTTGAATGACACCAATACTTAAGCCAATTGTTGAAATTGATCATCTTGTCTTCATATTGTGGCATCATTCTTGGTGAGGGTAAGATGCTACTCAAGGTCAGGGTCGTACCGGCCTGGGCTACATGCTCAAAGAGCTCCTCTATGTCTCTTTTCATGTAGTCCAGGGAAGTACGTCTCGGGTACATTTGCCACAGGTTCACCATATAGACAACATCATTGTCTGAACCTTCAAGCTCTAGGCTGGCTAGAACTACCCTATCAAATCCAGTATACTAAATTAATAGTTGCACACAAAATTCTGTCAACCAGAAATTACATCCATACTTAAAAATATCATCATCCCATACAGCAACCTAAAAAAGCACAGTTGTGTACACTTACCATAAATGTAGATGTTCGAGTGTATTCACTGTTGCAGTCATCACATTTGGGTTATCTGCTATATATACATATATATATATATATATATATATATATATATTAGATATACACAAGGTTATACCTCCAACAAAAAAGCAAATACACCAAAAAGCTTTTAAGTATAGTAGACGAGAACAGAGGTATAGCTAAAAGAAGTCAGGGGGCAGGAGGGAGGGTAACCAGGACTGCAACAGTGAATACACTCGAACATCCACATTTATGGCAAGTGTACACAACTGTACTATGTTCTTCGTGTTTCACTGTTGCAGTCATCACATTTGGGTAGATTCACAAAGCTAAGGATGGGAGGAGGAATTTTGACAACATTAGGACCAGCTATACGGCCCTGCAAGACTGCAGTGGCAAAGCCAGCTCTGGATTTAGAGAAAATTGGCAAATGGCAATGCTTGGTGAAAGTATGCACAGAACTCCAGGTAGCAGCTTCTAGGATGTCTTTGGTAGGGACACCTCTGAGAAAGGCTGTAGAGGTAGATGCAGCCCTAGTTGAATGGGATCTAATACCCTGTGGGATAGGTTTCCCATGGTGCTTATAGCAGAAATTAATGCAATGGCCTATCCATTTAGAAATGGTTTGCTTTGAAATAGCCTTCCCCTCTGCCCCTGCAGCAAATGCTACCAGCAGTTGTTCAGATTTCTTCTGAGATTTAGTCCTGTGCAAGTAAAATCTAAGTTGTCTGTGCACATCTAAGGAGTGCAGTATCCGTTCCCCTTTGTTCTGTGGATTAGAAAAGAAGGTAGGCAAATGAATGGACTGATTAAGAACCACACTGGATACCACCTTGCGCATGAAAGAGGGATTGGTCCTGAGGGACACCCTGTCTGCATGAAAGATGATGAAAGGCCCCACCGCCATAAGGCCTGTAATTCAGATACCCTTCTTGCTGAAGTGATTGCTAAAAGGAAAGCTGTTTTCCAAGAAAGGAATTTTAACTCTGCAGTTGCAGCTGGCTCAAAAGGAGGAAGAATGAGATTTTCCAATACAAAATTAAGGTCCCAGGCTGGAGTTGGGGCTGTCCTGGGTGGTCTTAAGATTTTAGCCCCTCTGAGGAACTGCTTGAGCAGTGGGTGAGAAAAGAGGGGTGGTTCTTTGTTGTAATGAGCTGAAATGGCTGAGGTGTGAATTTTGATGGAGGAAAAGGAAAAGCCCTTGTGAAGCATCTCAGTTAAGTATTGAAGAATTTGAGGTAAATTGGGCGCTTCTGCGGCTATCCCTTAAGCTTGGTTCCAGGCACAGAATCCTTTCCATTTTTCAGCATAAGATTTTCTAGTACTAGGCGTCCTTGCCTCCAAAATGACATCCAACACTTGTTTACTGAGGGATGGTAATGGAGAGATTATGTAATTAGCCAGGCTGCAGGTTCAGGGTTTGAAGCTGGGGGTGCAGAATCTGGTTCTCCTGCTGAGACAGCAGGGTAGTGGTCTGAGGTAGGTGCCATGGGGCCAGCTGTGACACACTGCGCAAGAGGGGGTACCAATGTTGGCGTGGCCAGTCTGGTGCAATCAGTATCATCCTTGGTTTGTCCTGTTTGATCTTTATTAGTACTTTGGAGAGGAGAGGCAGAGGAGGAAAGACATAAACTGATAGATTTTTCCAGCTGAAGGACAGAGCATCCACTTTCCAAGCTTGCTTGTGGGGAGCCCTTGTGCAGAATTTGTCCAATTGGTAGTTCTGGGGGGAGGCAAACAGGTCTATATCTGGGATCCCCCATTTGTTGATCGACATGTTTAAAATCTTTGGTTCCAGTTTTCACTCGTGTGGGTCCATGAGATTTCTGCTTAGTTCGTCTGCCAGTGTATTTAGTTTTCCTGGCAGGAATTGAGCCTGTAGATGCACTTGGTAGCTCAAGGCTGTGTTCCACAGAGCCATGGCTAGTCTGCAGAGGGGGTAAACTTTACCATTAATTGTCCTGGAAGAATGTGGTCCTTGAAGGCTGTCACAGCATTCTGTACATTGATTACATCAGTACAGGAAGAGGTTAGTGCAGCTCGAAATACTAGGTTTAGACCTATTTTGGGGGAGACGTGTACAGGATTAGATGGGGGGACCCCTATGGGTACTACGGAAGCACATTTTGGTAATTTTACTTTCATTACCAACCTCAGTGGTAATGCATTCCATATTAGGAGCATTGTTGACAAGGAATGGTCTATGTTCCAAGAATTTACTGATTTGAATGTCTTTAAAGCCAGGTCAGTTAAAACTATATATAGAAGGGGCCAGAATATGAAAAGGGTATTGGAAAATCAGGAATTTTGCATACCAACTTCAAAAAATAAAATTGGCACATATAAATGTGGGCGCTGTCCCTACTGTAAGTTCATCATACAAGGTAGTCATCTGTACTTAGAAAGTCGGGAGAGGGATATCAAAACCAATGGTTATTGTAATTGTGCATCTAGTGGATTGGTTTACTTGGCTATGTGTCAAATGTGTCCGGCGTTCTACGTCGGAAAAACTGAGCGCCAGTTTAAGAGGCGCATATACGAACATAGGTATGACATAGCCAAGTGTAAAAACACCAATGCATTGTACAAGCATTCCACAGAATGTCAAGGGGCAAGTTTTTTATTTTTTGCCATAGAAATGGTTCCAAAAGACATAAGAGGTGGGCCCTGGGAGGCTAGTTTGGCACATAGGGAAACCTTTTGGCAAATTTTGTTGGAAGCCACACAGCCCCCAGGATTAAATGAGTCCATTTCTATAGTGCCTTTTTTAAAGCTTAAATCTGGATGCATTTAGTTAGGCAAATGTTATATTTTATATATTTTTATTATAAGTGTATATATCAATTTATTATTTATTTATTGCAGTAAATATATTGAATGCATTTCTATTTGTATCTTATTTATTTTTATGAAGAAGTATGGATTGTTCAAACAAGTTTTGTTTATATACTTATATATGTTTGTAATTGATTGATGGTTTTATCTAATTAATTGATTGAACCTGTATGGGTTGATACTATTTAAAGGTGGGGTTTGTTTAATGGATTTTATCTGAAGAAGTCATTACTTTTGACGAAAACGTGTGTGTTCTGTTTGTGATATATAATTTAGCACGTTAATAAACCTTGTGGTTACTTTGCCTTGTGGTCAGTACCTTATTGCGAGTAAACGTGTCCTGGTGATTCCGGTCTGGTGTAGCTGCTTTGTGGACATATTTATTGGTTTATTGCAGCGTTGTTCTTTTGGAAGCATTCTGTACAGCTAACATTTCTTTTTGATTGATATGCAGGTACATTTGACTTGGGTTCCATTTGCCCTGAATGCACATCCCTGCCAGGTGAGCCCCCCATGCACAGTCTGATGCGTCTGTTATTAGGGTTTGGGCGGCATGGGGTAGAGCGAATGGTAGTTCCCTTGTTTTGGTGGAGGCCTCTGCCCACCAAAGGAATTCTAACCATAGACAAGGTATGATAGGAATCATTGTTTCTAGATCCTGAGAATGTTGACATCATAGGCTTTTTAGATACCATTGTAGTTTCCTCATATGCAGTCTTGCATATGGAATTAGTAGGATACACAAGGCCATGAACCCCAAGGCTTGCAGTATTTGCCTTGCAGATAGCAGGGTTTTTGTGGCCACTAGTTTGAAGAAGGTAATCAAATGAATTTGCTTCTCTGGCTTGAGGAAAGCCATCTGGGAAACTGCGTTCAAGCTTGCTGTCAGGAATATAATTTGTTGACTGTGTACCAGATGTAATTTCTTTTCATTTATGGTGTAACCCAGACAAGTTAACACCTTTGATACCAATGCCAGATGATTCAGAAGTATGTCCTGGCTTTCTGCCTGAATTAGACAATCGTCCAGGTATGGGTATATTTGAATATTTCTTTGCCTGCAAAATGCAATGACTGGAGCTAGGCAATTTGTGAATACCCTGGGCACAGTAGATAAGCCAAAGGGCAGTGCAGAGACCTGATAGTGCATGCAGCCTGCTTTGAAGCATAGGTATTTATAGGTTCATAGGTAAGTACTAGGCTAACTGCCCTTGGGAGACATTTTAAACCTAGCCAATTATCACTTGTGAGACTCAAACCCTGCACCTTGTGCTTGTAAGGCAAACACCTTAACCATTAGGCCACCCTCCCACCCTTTTTCTGCAAGATTCCCTGATTGGGATGTGCAGGTAGGCTTCCTTTAAATCCAGTGTTGCCAACCAGGCATCCTTGCCTATCATGGGAAGCAACTGATGAAGAGTTAGCATCTTGAATTTTGGAATCACCAAAAAGGTGTTTAGGATAGACAGGTCCAGGATAGGACACCATGAGTTGTCTTTTCTGGGTACCAGGAAAAGTCTTGAGTAGAAACCTTGTTCCTTTTCCATAGCCTTTAATCCTAAGAGAGAGTACTTGCTTTTGAGCCTCTGCCCACTGATTTGGGGGTAGATAGTACAGTTGTGTACACTTACAATAAAAGTAGGTGTTTGAGTGTATTCACTGTTGCAGTCATTACATTTGGGTAATCAGCTGGCAGGTTGCCCTCAGTCAGAGGTCCTGTGTCGGTTGCTGTCCCTTCTTCCATGACGTCAGGTCGTCAGGGGTATAAAACATGCAGCCGACGCCATTACATCAGTTTTTCTTGCCCCAGATGTCAGGTGCCCACCAAATGGGGAGCAAATAAAATTAAAAACACAAAAAATATATCTCCAATCCCAAAAGCAAATACACCAAAAGGGCTTTTAAGCATAGTGAAAGAAAGCAGAGGTATAGCCAGGTGGCTGGAGGGAGGGTAACCAGGACTGCAACAGTGAATACACTCGAAAGTACAGTTTTGTACCTACCATAAATGTAGCTGTTTGAGTGTAAACATTGATGCAGTCATTACACTTGGGTTATCCTGCCGTCAGGCAGTCCCGCAGTCGTCCAGAGTTCCAAAGTCTTGGTCTGGCGTTGGTTGCTGTCGCCTCCTCCATGACGTCAGTGCGACAGGGGTATATAAGATGCAGCCGACGCCATTTTATTCAGTTTTTCTTGCCCCAGATGTCAGGTGCCCCCAAATAGGTAGGCAATACAAATTGCTAGTAAAAAATACAGAAGAAAAGCAAACAACCATTTTTAGTTACCAGCAAATACTCCCCATAGGTAATAAAGGGTAGATGCCCTAGGTAAATACCAGAAAGTAAGAGGGGAAGGTGGGAGGGTAACCTGGACTGCAGCAGTGTTCACACTCGAACATCTACATTTATGGTAGGTACAAAACTGTACTATGTTCATCGTGTTACACTGCTGTAGTCATTACACTTGGGTGGAATCCCACAGCTGAGGTAGGGAGGCTGGATCTATAAGGCATTAGGGGTGGCTATAAGGGCCTGCAGTACAGCAGTGGCGAAGCCAGCTCTGGATTTGGAGTATAAAGGCAAATGGTAATGTTTGGTGAAGGTATGCACAGAACTCCATATTGCTGCTTCCAAAATATCCTTGGTAGGTACTCCTCTGAGGTAGGCAGTTGAAGTGGCTGTTGCCCTGGTGGAGTGAGATCTAATGCTGCTAGGTACAGGTTTCCCATGGTGGGTATAGCAGAAACGTATATAGTGTCCTATCCATTTTGAAATAGTCTGCTTTGAAATGGCTTTTCCCTGTGCTCCTGCAGCTTATGCTACCAATAATTGCTCAGATTTTCTGAAAGCTTTGCTTTTGTCCAAGTAGAAGCATAACTGTCTGTGAATGTCCAAAGAATGTAGTAGTCTCTCCCCTTTGTTCTGTAGTTTAGGATAAAAAGTTGGCAAGTGAATAGTTTGGTTTAGAGCCACACTTGATGCCACCTTTGGCATAAACGTACGGTTGGTTCTTAAAGACAACCTGTCCTGGTGGAAGATGAGGAAAGGTTCCACTGCCATTAGTGCCTGTAATTCTGAAACTCTTCGTGCTGATGTTATTGTCAGTAGCAGAGCAGTTTTGCAAGAGATGTATTTTAATTCTGCTGTGTTAGCTGGCTCAAAAGGAGGTAAAGTTCATTTTTCCAAAACAAAGTTGAGGTCCCAAGTAGGTGTAGGTGCTCTACAGGGCGGTCTTATGTTTTTAGCCCCTCTGAGGTATTGTTTGAGCAAAGGATTAGAAAAAATTGGTGGATCCGTGTTGTAATGAACAGAGATAGCTGAGGCGTGGATCTTGATGGATGGAAAAGAGAGACCCTTGTCCAGCATCTCAGTTAAGTATTGCAGTATCTGAGGAATGTTTGGGACTAGAGGGTCAAGGCTGTGCGCTTGGTTCCAGGCACAGAATCTCTTCCATTTGTCCAAGTATGCTTTCCTGGTGCTAGGCCTTCTGGCCTCCAGAATGACATCCATAACAGCTTTGGAGAGATGCACTGCTTGCTTGACTAAGGAATTTTCCATGCAGCTAGATTTAAGGTCTTTAGCTGGCTGTAGAGTATCTGATTGTTGTGCTGTGTCAGCAACTGTGGAATTTGTGGTAAAATCCAGGGTGGTTCTTGTGTTAAGTTCTTTAAGATTGGGTACCAGTGCTGGCGTGGCCTGTCTGGTGTAATCAGGATAATTTTTGGCTCTTCCTGCCTGGCTTTTATGAGTACCTTTGGAAGGAGAGGTAAAGGGGGGAAAGCATATACTTGTAGTTTTTTCCAGATGAATGAGAGGGCATCCACTTTCCATGCTTGTGGATGGTAGCTCCTTGTGCAGAATTTCTGTAATTGGCAGTTCTTTGGGGTAGCAAACAGATGTATGTCCGGGCTCCACCATTTTTGTGTTATCATTCTGAATATTTGTGGGTTTAGTTCCCATTCGTGTGGGTCAATAATGTTTCTGCTTAGGTCGTCTGCCAGTGTGTTTTTCCCTCCTGGCAGGAATTGTGCTTGCAGATGAACTTGGTAGTTTAGAGCTGTGTTCCACAAGGTCATGGCTTGTCTGCAGAGGAGGTAGGAGTGTGTGCCCCCTTGCTTGTTTATGTACCGCATAACTGTGGTGTTGTCTGTCTTTAGTAGAAATTGTCCTGGATGCAGTAGGTCCTTGAAAGCTAGAATAGCACTCTGTACAGCTAGCATCTCTTTTTGATTGATGTGGAGATGTCTTTGCTCTGTGGACAACTCACCCTGGATACATTTTCCTGCCATGTGTGCTCCCCAGGCGTAATCCGATGCATCTGTTGTCAGTGTCTGTCTGGCTGTGGGTTGAGTGAAAGGCTGTACCTTGTTGAGGTGCCAAGCTTGTGCCCACCATCGAAACTCCTGTTGTAGGCAAGGAATTAGTGGTATAACTGTTTCCAAACTTTGACAGTGTTGAGACCATACGCTCTTTAGGTACCATTGTAGTTTCCTCATATGCAGTCTGGCATATGGAATTAGTAGTATGCAAGATGCCATGTAGCCCAAGGCCTGCAGAATTTTTCTTGCAGGGAGTTGGGTCTTTGTTGCCATTAACTGAAAATATTGAGTCAGTTGTCTTTGCTTGTCTGGCATGGGATAAGCCATCTGGGCCATTGTGTTCAAGCTGGCACCCAGGAATATTATCTGTTGTGAGGGCACTAGTTTTGATTTCTTTTCGTTTACTGTGCACCCCAGGCAACTTAACTTTTTTACGTAGGCCAGATGCTTTAGTAGAATGTCCTTGCTCTCTGCTTGAATCAGGCAGTTGTCCAGGTACGGATAAATTTGAATTCCTTTTTGCCTGCAAAATGCAATTACTGGTGCCAGGCACTTTGTGAAGACCCTGGGCGCAGTAGATAAGCCAAAGGGCAGTGCAGAGAATTGATAGTGCATTGAACCAGCTAGAAATCTGAGGTATCTTCTGCAATTTTGTCTGATAGGGACATGCAGGTATGCCTCTTTGAGGTCCAAAGTCACGAGCCAAGCTTTCTTGCCCAGCATGGGAAGAAGCTGCTGTAGTGTCAACATCTTGAATTTTGGAACATCCAGGTAAGTGTTTAGTGTAGAAAGGTCCAGAATGGGTGTCCAGGCTTTGTCCTTTCTGGGAACCAGAAAAAGTATTGAGTAAAATACTTGTCCTTGTTCCTGTGGTGGCACCTTTTGAATAGCTCTCATGTCCATGAGTGCTGTAATTTGTTTTTGAGCCTCTGCCCATTGATTTGGTGGCAGATTTGGCATTCCTTTTAGCCTTGGCAAGGTGTGGAAATGGAACCTGTAACCTTAAGATACAATGTTGAGAACCCATTTGTCTTTGGTGATGCAATGCCAGTTGTGATAGAAAAGTGCCAGTTTTGCTCCTAAGGGGGCTGCCAGGAGAGAGCTGTTTGGCAGCTGTAGTGGAAAGTCATTGAGGCTGTTTTTTATAAGGTTGAGGCTTGTCTTCCCTTTCTTTCTGGCCTGGTGTGCCCCATTGTCGAGGCCTGTAAGGGCCTTGTGGCTGACTTCTACCTCTTGGACGTCTGTATCTGCCCCTTTGAGGTCTATCTGTGACTGGAAAGGACCGATTCTTTGTTGGCCAATTTCTGCTAAAACGAGGAGGCTGAACCTGTAAGAAATCTTTCACCATTTGCACAGATTTTGCCTTATCCTCCATCTTCTTTAATACCTCCTCTGCCTTAACTCCAAACAACACATCCCGCTGCAAAGGTGCATCCAATAATTTGACCTTAACAAGATCTGGTAGCGTATGTTCTTTTAACCAAGCATGCCTTCTAATGACAGAGCCTGTAACTGCTGCTCTACAGGAGGCCTCTAAGGAATCAAACCAACATTGCAAAGTATGTTTTCCCACTTGTTCAGCTGCATGCAATAAATCCTGCATTTCTTCTAAGTTAGGAGGATCTGAATCTGGAAGCATCTTTTGTTTCAACTGAGACATCAAAAATTGCTGATATTTTAGCATGTGAAACTGGCAATTCAAGGCTCTCATTGCCAAAGTTGCAGACGTATATACCTTCTTTCCCCATCTGTCTAATGCTCTGGAATCTCTGTCAGAGGGAAAGTACAGTTTTGTACCTACCATAAATGTAGATGTTCGAGTGTTCACCCTGCTGCAGTCATCACACTTGGGTTATCCTGCCGTCAGGTGGTCCCGCAGTCGGCCCAAATTCCGAAGTCTTGGTCTGGCGTCAGTTGCTGTCGCTTCTTCCCTGACGTCAGTGTGCCAGGGGTATATACGAGGCATCCAACGCCATTTTCTTCAGTTTTTCTTGCCCCAGATGTCAGGTGCCCCCAAAAGGTAGGCAAAATATATATATATATATATATATATATATATATATATACACACATACATATGGCTATATGAAAATAAAACAAAACCCTTAGGTACAAGCAAATACACCACAGAGGTAGAATAGGACAAAGTGGTAGAGATAAGTTCAGCTAGTTCAGAGGGGATGGAGGGATGGTAACCTGGACTGCAGCAGGGTGAACACTCGAACATCTACATTTATGGTAGGTACAAAACTGTACTATGTTCATTGTGTTACCCTGCTGCAGTCATCACACTTGGGTTGAATCCCAAAGCTAAGGAGGGGAGGTGGAGTCAAACAGGGTTAGCAGAAGCTAGTAGACCCTGCAAAACTGCAGTGGCAAAACCAGCTCTAGTCTTAGAGTAAAGAGGTAAGTGATAGTGTTTGGTGAAGGTGTGCACTGAACTCCAAGTAGCAGCTTCCATAATATCCTTGGTTGGCACTCCCCTGAGAAAGGCTGCTGATGTAGCTGTAGCCCTGGTGGAGTGGGACCTAATGTTAGCAGGTACTGGTTTCCCATGATGTGTGTAGCAGAAATGTATGCAACGTCCTATCCATTTAGAAATGGTCTGTTTTGAGATAGCTTTTCCTTGTGATCCTGTAGCATAGGCTACAAAGAGCTGGTCAGTTTTTCTGAAAGCCTTAGTTTTATCCAAGTAGTAACGTAATTGCCTGTGAATGTCCAAAGAGTGCAGGAGTCTTTCTCCTTTGTTCTGGGGATTTAGGAAGAAGGTGGGCAATTGAATGGTTTGGTTTAGGGCCACACTGGATACCACCTTTGGCATAAAGGAAGGATTAGTTCGTAGAGAAACTTTGTCTTGATGAAAAATGAGGAAAGGTTCCACTGCCATTAGTGCCTGTAGCTCTGAGCCTCTTCTAGCTGAGGTTATTGCTAGTAGTAGGGCAGTTTTCCATGAAAGAAATTTTAAATCATTTGAAAAAGCTGGTTCAAAGGGCGGCAGTGTAAGCTTTTCCAGGACAAAGTTGAGATCCCAAGTAGGTGTTGGAGCTCTCCTTGGCGGTCTTAAGTTCTTAGCCCCTCTGAGGTACTGTCTTAGGAGTGGATGTGAAAATAAAGGAGGATCCGTGCTGAAATTGCTGAGGTGTGGATCTTAATAGATGAAAAGGAAAGTCCTGTGTGTAACATCTCAGTTAAATATTGTAGAATCTGAGGAATGTTCGGCTCCAGGGGATTTAGGCCTTTAGCCTGGTTCCAGGCGCAAAATCTTTTCCATTTGTCTGAGTAGGTTTTCCTGGTGCTGGGTCTCCTGGCCTCCAGAATGACATCCATAACAGCTTTGGATAAAGGTGTTGGCTGGTTGTTTAGGTAATTTGCCATGCAGCCAGGTTTAAAGTCTTGAGCTGGCTGTGTAGAATCAGATTGTCTCGCTGGGTGAGCAGGTGAGGAATTTGTGGCAAAATCCATGGTGGGCCCTGGGCCATGTTCCTTAAAATTGGATACCAATGTTGGCGTGGCCAGTCTGGTGCAACTAGAATCATTTGTGGCCTCTCTAATCTGACTTTCAGCAGTAACTTTGCTAGAAGAGGCAGTGGAGGGAAGGCATACACTGTTAATGTTTTCCAACTGAATGAGAGGGCGTCCACTTTCCAAGCTAGTGGATGGAAGGTCCTTGTGCAAAATTTTTGCAGTTGGTGGTTGTGGGGGCTTGCAAACAGATCTATGTCTGGGCGTCCCCATTTTTGAGCTATCATTGCAAATACTTGTGGATCTAGTTTCCATTCATGTGGATCCATGATGTTTCTGCTTAGGTCATCTGCCAATGTGTTTTTCTTTCCTGGCAGGAACTGTGCTTGTAATTGAACCTGGTAATACAGTGCAGTGTTCCACAAGGTCATTGCTTGCCTGCATAGAGGGTAGGAATGTGTGCCCCCTAGCTTGTTTATGTACCACATAACTGTGGTGTTGTCTGTCCTTATTAGTAGTTGTCCTGGGTGTAGAAGGTCCTTGAAAGCTGTTAGGGTATTCTGCACTGCTAGCATTTCTTTTTGATTGATATGCAGGTGTCTCTGATCTGTAGTCCATTTGCCCTGAATGCACTGTCCTGTCATGTGTGCTCCCCAGGCATAGTCCGATGCATCTGTTGTCATAGTTTGCCTGGCTGTGGGTAAGGTGAAAGGCTGACCCTTGTTGAGGTGACATGCCTGTGCCCACCATAGAAACTCCTGTTGAAGGCAGGGAATGAGTGGAATCATTGTTTCCAAGCTGTGGCTGTGCTGAGTCCATACACTTTTCAGGTACCACTGTAATTTCCTCATATGCAGTTTTGCAAATGGTATTAGTAGTATGCAAGATGCCATGAATCCCAACGCCTGCAGAATTTTTCTTGCAGGGAGCTGGGTCTTTGTTGCCATTATTTTGAAATATTGAAACAGCTGTCATTGTTTGTTTGGCGTGAGATAAGCCATCTGGGCCGTTGTATTCAAGCTGGAACCCAGGAATATTATGTTTTGTGAGGGCACTAGTTTTGATTTCTTTTCGTTTACTGTGTACCCTAGGCAACTTAGAAGGTGTTTGACAAATGGCAGATGCTGTAAAAGAATGTCCTTGCTTTCTGCTTGAATAAGACAGTCATCCAGGTATGGGTATATTTGAATTCCTCTTTGTCTGCAGTATGCAATTACTGGTGTCTGGCATTTTGTGAAGACCCTGGGTGCACTAGATAAGCCAAAGGGCAGTGCAGAGAATTGATAATGCGTTGAACCTGCAATGAAGTGCAGGTATCTTCTGCAATTTTGTCTGATAGGGACATGCAGGTATGCCTCCTTGAGGTCCAAAGTGACTAGCCAAGCATTCTTGCCCAGCATGGGAAGAAGCTGCTGTAGTGTTAGCATCTTGAATTTTGGCACTTGCAGATAGGTGTTCAGAATTGAAAGATCCAGAATGCGTCTCCATGCTTTGTCCTTTCTTGGAACTAGGAAGAGTCTTGAGTAAAATCCTTGCCCTTGCTCCTGTGTAGGTACCTGTTGAATGGCTCATGTTCATGAGAGCTGTAATTTGTTTTTGTGCCTCTGCCCATTGATTTGGTGGCAAGTTTGGCATTCCTTTGATCCTTGGTAAGGTATGAAAGTGGAATCTGTATCCTTGAGAGACAATGTTTAGAACCCATTTGTCTTTTGTGATGATGTGCCAGTTGTCTGCAAAAAATGCTAGTTTTCCTCCCAAGGGTGTTGCCAGGAGAGATTTGCTTGGTAGTTTGAGGATACGAGTCATTGTGTCTGCCTTCTGCTAGCTTGGGGCCTGTCTTCTCCTCCTTTCTGGGTAGCAGAACCCCATTGGCGAGTTTGTAAGGGCCCTGTGATTGACCTCTGCCCCTTGGGCGTCTGTATTTTCCCCTCTGTGATCTGTCTGAAGCTGGAAATGACCTATTTTTTGTTGGCCAACTTCTGCTGAAGCGAGGGGGTTGTACCTGCAAGAAATCCTTGACTGTTTGCATAGATTTAGCCTTATCCTCCATTTTCTTTAAAACCTCTTCTGCTTTGACACCAAATAATACATCTTGTTGTAAAGGTGCATCTAATAATTTTGCTTTAACATGGTCAGGGAGGGTTTGCCCTTTTAACCAAGCATGTCTAAGAATGACAGAGCCAGTAACAGCTGCTCTACAGGAAGCTTCCAATGAATCAAATCCACATTGTAAAGTATGCTTGCCCACCTGTTCAGCTGCATGCAACAGATCCTGAATTTCCTTGAATTAAGGCTGTTCTGAATGTGTGCTCATTTTTTGTTTTAACTGAGACATCAGTAATTGTTGATATTTCAACATGTGAAACTGGCAATTCAATGCTCTCATAGCCAGAGTTGCAGAGGTGTATATTTTCTTTCCCCATCTATCTAGGGCCCTGGAATATCTTTCAGAGGGCACAGAATTTTTAGCCATAAAAACTTTTGCTCCCTTAGCACCCTGGGATATGGTTTCTGGGTCAGCTATAGGGCTTTTATAAAGGAATTTGTGTGAGTCAGGTACTCTGTAGTATCCGTCTGGTTTGGCTGGAGCAGGAGGTAGAGAGTCTGGATTTAAACTAGACTCCAAGTAGACATCATCCGCAATATCTAAAACAGGAGGGATAGCAAGAGGTCTGTGCTGGGGTAATAAAAGGAACTCTCGGAGCCTTTTCTTAGAATCGGAGTAATCCTGGCCTTCCCAGTGGAAATGTTCCCTCAAGGTATGTAATGTTTCCCCAAAGGAGTAGTCTTCAGGGGGAGATGCTGAGGGAATAGAGTCTTCAGCATCAGAATCCTCATAAGGTGGAAAAGTGTAATCCTGTTCCTCAGCAGAATTTGAGGAGAGAGAAACCTGGTCAGAGGATGCATAATCCTCCTCTTGTCTTGGTCTTTTATCAGGAGGGGGATGGGAACCCCTGATAAGGGTAATTAAATCTTCAGCCATCTTAAGCATCTGTTTCTTAGGCATGGGGCCTTGACCTGTAGACTGATGAACAGTTTTCTTAGGTTTTAAAGGAGTTTTAAGCTTAGCATAAGATGTAATGGTGAGTGTAGTCGGTCTGAAGACACCTTCTGCAACCGAAGGTGTTTCCTCTGCACCGGTGTCTAATTCTGCTTCGGTGTCGGTAGATGGCTGCGTCAGCCTAGTAGACTCCACTTGGGAGTCGGCAGCTGTCTGGGGTTCCAGGTCTGCGGTCGTCAGGGGCTGTGTAGGCGCCTCACTGAAAACCGGAGAACTGGCGACAGGCCCAGCTGAGGCCTCGGGGTCTGGCTTATTCCTAGGCTGCCTGTCCTTATCCTTGCGTTTTTATGAATTGCGGTTGTCGGCATGATATAATTAAATTTCCTACCAAAGTAATGCCGTTCAAAGTCAAAACGGCGTTTGATAGTGCGTTTATTAAACCTAGCGCAAAACCGACAACCTGTGATGTCGTGGTCTGGGCCTAGGCAAGGAATACAATAGGAATGGAAGTCCTTATGAGGTATTTGCTTCCCACAAGAAATGCAATTGTTAACTTTTTCTGACATCGGACTGAGGCAAGAAAATGTTCCCCAACGGGGTACTTAGCTTTATTGAAGACTTCGGACTGAAATTCAAATCGGAAATCTCAAGTGTCGGCCGACCGGCACTTGCGAACTGCTTCTGCTTCGGGCACCGCGCGGCAAGAAAGACTGAAGAAAATGGCGTTGGATGCCTCTTATATACCCCTGGCGCACTGACGTCAGGGAAGAAGCGACAGCAACCAACACCAGACCAAGACTTTGGAATTCGGGCCAACTGCGGGACCGCCTGATGGCAGGATAACCCAAGTATGATGACTGCAGCAGGGTAACACAATGAACATCTGAGTTTTTTGCTGATGAGGCCTTAATCCCTTTGGGTCCCTGAGAAATAGTTTCAGGGTCAGCAACAGGGCTTTTGTACAGAAATTTGTGAGAGTCAGGGACTCTGTAATATCTATCAGGTTTAACAGGGGCTGGGGGTAAGGAGTCAGGGTTCAAACTGGATTCAGTGTACACATCATCCACAATGTCTAAAACTGGCGGGATAGCAGGGGGTCTGTATTGGGGCAATAAAAGGAAGTCTCTGAGTCTTTTCTTGGATTCTGAGTAATCCTGGCCTTCCCAATGGAAATACTCTCTCTTGGTATGCAAGGTCTCCCCAAAGGAGTAATCCTCAGGCGGAGAGGCTGATGGAATTGATTCCTCAGCATCAGAATCCTCATAAGGGGGTAAAGAATATCCTAGGTCCGAGGAAGAGTCAGAGGAAATGGACACCTGGTCAGAAGATTCATAGTCTGCATCCTGCTTGGGCCTTTTATCAGGAGGGGGATGGGACCCCCTGATCAGGGTGATTAGGTCCTCGGCCATTTTTAGCATTTGTTTCTTAGGCATGGAAGCCTGTCCTGGAGAGAGTTGTGTCTGTTTCTTTGCTTTTTAAGGGGGGCTTAGACTTAACAGAGGGTTTAATAGTTAACTGGGTAGGTCTGAAAACACATTCTGTAGCTGTGGATTGCTCAGCTACTTCGGTTTCCTCTGTAGGTTTAGGATCGGTAAGCTGAAGGCCTAGTGGGTCCAAAGGCCCAGCCAGCTCCATGTGGGAGTCAGAGGCGGTCTGTGGCTCTGTGGAAGCGGTCATCAGGGGCTGTGTATGCGCCTCGCTGAAAACCGGAGAACCAGCGACTGGCCTAGAAGAGGCCTCGTCGTCCTTTTTGGGCCTCGGATGGCTGTCCTTGCGCTTTTTTAGCATTGCGGTTGTCAGAATTTCCGACGGCATGGTGTAATTGAATTTTCTACCAAAATAATGACGGGCAAAATCAAACCTACGTTTAATAGTGCGCTTGTTAAACCTAGCACAAAACCGACAACCAGTGACGTCGTGGTCAGGGCCTAGGCATGGAATACAATAGGAGTGGAAATCCTTATGAGGTATTTGCTTCCCACAAGAAATACAGTTATTAACTTTTACTGACATCGGTCTGAGGCAAGAAAAAGTTTCCCCAACGGGGTACTTAGCTTTTTTTAGAAGACTTCGGTTCTGGATTCGGAATGAAAATCTCAGGAGTCGGCCAACCGGCACTTGCGAACTGCTTCTGCTTCGGGCACCGCGCGGCAAGAAAGACTGAATAAAATGGCGTCGGCTGCATCTTATATACATCTGTCGCACTGACGTCAGGGAGGAGGCGACAGCAACCGACGCCGGACCAAGAATTTGGAACTCTGGCTGACTGCGGGACAGCCTGACGGCAGGATAACCCAAGTGTAATGACTGCAGCAGTGTAACACGATGAGCATCATCTAGATTTATGGTAAGTGTACACAACTGCACTATGTTCTTCGTGTTTCACTGTGGCAGTCATTACATTTGGGTAGATTCCCAAAGCTATGGTTGGGTGTAGGGAATTATACAGCATTAGGACCGGCTATAAGGCGCTGCAGGACAGCAGTGGCAAAGCCAGTTCTGGATTTAGAGAAAAGTGGTAAATGTTAATGTTTGGTGAACGTATGAACTGAGCTCCAGGTAGCAGCTTCTAGAATGTCCCTGGTAGGAACACCTCTGCGAAAGGCTGCAGAAGTAGATGCAGCCCTGGTGGAATGAGATCTGATCCCCTGGGGGATACTTTTTCCATGGTGCATATAGCAGAAATGAATACAATGGCTTATCCATTTGGAAATGGTTTGCTTTGAAATAGCCTTTCCCTCTGCCCCTGCAGCAAATGCCACCAGCAGTTGTTCAGATTTTCTTTGAGATTTTGTCCTGTTTAACTAAAATCTAAGTTGTCTGTGTACATCCAATGAATGCAGAATCCGCTCCCCCTTGTTCTGTGGATTGGGAAAGAAAGTTGGCAAATGAATGGTCTGATTAAGAGCCACACTGGATACCACCTTAGGCATAAAGGATGGATTGGCCCTGAGAGATACCCTATCCACATGAAAAATGATGAAAGGCTCCACTGCCATAAGAGCCTGTAATTCGGAAATCCTTCTAGCTGAAGTGACTGCTAAAAAAAAAAAAACTGTTTTCCAGGAGAGAAATTTTAAGTCTGCAGTAGCAGCTGGCTCGAAAGCAGGGAGAGTGAGCTTTTCCAATACAAAATTGAGGTCCAAGGCAGGGGTTGGAGTTCTCCTGGGTGGTCTTAAGTGTTTGGCCCCTCTGAGATACTGCTTTAGCACAGGATGAGAGAAGAGGGAAGGTTCTGTGTTGTAATGAGCTGAAATGGCTGAGGCATGGATTTTTATGGAAGAAAAGGACAAGCCCTTGTGAAGCATCTCAGTTAGGTATGCAAAGTTTCCCCAAAAGAAAAATCCTTAGGGGGAGAAGCAGAAGGAATGGATTCTTCTGCATAAGAGTCCTCATAAGTAGGTATAGACAAGTCCTGATCATCAGAAGAGTCAGAAGAAATAGAATCCTGTTCATAAGATTCATAATCAATGTCTTGCCTAGGCCTCTTAGAAGGGGGGGGGGGGGTTGGCTACCCCTGATCAGAGTAATTAAATCTTCAGCCATTTTGATCATTTGTTTTTTAGGCATAGGGGCCTGCACACGTGGCCCAGGCGTCAGTTTTTTAGACATAGGTTGAGATTTTGGCCTTAGTTTTGAAGATGGCGTCGGTCTGATATACAAATCTGTAGGCCTGAAAACACCCTCAGAAGCCGGTGCCTGCACAGCGGCTCCGGATCCATCCAAGGTAGAGACATCCGCGGGTTCCATAATTGAAGCATCTCGCAGAATACCGGACTCCGAATGGGTCTCAGTAGAGGCCTGCGAATCAGTAGTCATCTCACTGAGTACTGGCGAACTGGCGACTGGCTTAGGAGAAGCATCATCAGCAGTTTTGGACCTCAACGGCCTGTCTCTGTCTTTTTCTTTGCGTTTTTTAGGTATTCCAGTAGTCAGATTGCTAACCAACGACATTTCTGGGTAATTAAAGCATGAGCCAAAGTATTTAGATGCAAAAATATACCGACGTTTGATAGTGCATTGATTAAATAAAGCACAAAACTGACAGCAAGGTACGTTGTGGTCAGGGCCTAGGCAAGGAATACAGTACAAATGAAAATCCTTATGAGGTATTTGCTTCCCACAAATAATGCAATTATTAACTTTTACTGACATCGGTAAGGAGTAAGAAAAAGTTTCCCCAACGGGGTACTTAGCTTTTTAGTTAAAGACTTCAGATCTGAAACTCGAAAATGAAAATTTCAGGAGTCGGCCGACCGGCACTTACGAACTGCTTCTGCTTCGGGCACCGCGCAGCAAGAAAGACTGATGTACTGGCGTCGGCCGCATGTTTTATACCCCTGACGACCTGACGTCAAGGAAGAAGGGACAGCAACCGACACAGGACCAAAGACTTTGTTAATCAGGCCGACTGAGGGCAACCTGCCAGCAGATTACCCAAATGTAATGACTACAAACAGTGAAACACGAAGAACATCTGGCCAACCGTTTGGGGTTGGTAACGTGTGGAAGTGAAATCTGTATCCTTGGGAAACTATGTTTAAAACTCATTTGTCCTGGGTAATGAATTCCATGTTTTTGCTTGCAGAGCAATCTTTCCCCCTAAAGGAGCAGTCAGTTGAGAAGTGCTTGGAAGTTTTAAAGTTAAGTTATTGAGACAGCTTACCATAGGGTGGAGTCTTACTACTCCCTTATTTTGAAGTGGGAGCCCCCCACTGCTTAGTCCTGTGCGTACTCTGGGACTGAAGCCAGGGTGTTCTGCTGGTTCTGGGTTTGAACTGAGAAGGCCTGGAAAAGGCAGGAAAGGACCAATTTTTTGAGGGCCAATGCCTACTAAATCTAGGAGGCTGCACTTGTAAGAAATCTTTAACAGTTTGCATAGATTTAGCTTTTTCCTCCATCTTTTTAAGAACTTCTTCTGCTTTGTTGCCAAACAGGCGGTCCTGATTTAAGGGAGCATCCAGCAATTTAGTTTAAACATGATCTGGCAAAGATTGCTCCTTAAACCAAGCATGCCTTCTAAGTACAGACCCGGTGACAGCATCCCTGCAAGATGCCTCTAGTGAATCAAAACCACATTGCAAAGTACGTTTTCCAACCTGTTCAGCAGAATGCATTAAATCCTGTAAATCCTTATTTTCAGCATAATCAGGAATAAACATAATTTTCTGTTTAAGCAATCCAATAATATGCTGCTGATACTTTAACATATGAAACTGGCAATTTAAGGCCCTAATGGCCAAGGTTGCAGAGGTGTACACCTTCTTACCCCATCTATCCAGGGCTCTGGAATCTCTATCAGAGGGGGTAGGGTTTTTGGCAGTAGTGGCCTTAATGCCCTTGGGTCTCTGTGAAATGGTCTCAGGATCCGCAGTAGGATTTTTAAAAAGGAAAGTACAGTTGTGTACACTTACCATAAATGTAGATGTTTGAGTGTATTCACTGTTGCAGTCATTACATTTGGGTAATCTGCTGGCAGGTTGCCCTCAGTCGGCCTGAATTCCAAAGTCTTGGGTCCTGCGTCGGTTGCTGTCTCCACTTCCATGATGTCAGGTCGTCAGGGGTATAAAACAGGCAACCGACGCCATTTTCTTTAGTTTTTCTTGCCCCAGATGTCAGGTGCCCCCCAAATGGGTAGCAAAAAAATATATAAACTATATATACATGCAACAATATAAACTTTACCTTCATCTACAAGCAAATACACCACAAAGGCTGTAGAAAATAGTGAAGGAAAGAGAAACTCCAGAATAAAAGGGGGATGGTGGGCGGGTAACCTGGACTGCAACAGTGAATACACTCGAACATCTACATTTATGGTAAGTGTACACAACTGTACTAAGTTCTTTGTGTTTCACTGTTGCAGTCATTACATTTGGGTAGAATCCCAAAGCTATGGATGGGAGGCTGGAGCTAAACTGCATTAGGGGCGGCTATAAGGCCCTGCAGAACTGCAGTGGCAAAGCCTGCCCTGGACGTAGAGTAGAGAGGCAAATGATAATGCTTTGTAAAAGTGTGAAGAGAATGCCAAGTAGCAGCCTCTAGAATGCCTTTGGTTGGAACCCCTCTGAGAAAAGCTGCTGATGTAGCTGAAGCCCTGGTGGAATGAGACCTAATGCCCTTGGGCACCGGTTTACCATGGTGTAAGTAGCAGAAACGAATGCAGAGGCTTATCCACTTTGAAGTAGTCTACTTTGAAATAGCCTTTCCCTCTGATCCTGCAGCAAATGCCACTAGTAGCTGCTCAGGTTTTCTTAGAGCTTTAGTCCTGCTCAAGTAGAATCTTAGTCGTCTGTGTACATCCAAGGAATGCAGAAAACGCTCCCCCTTGTTTTGCGGATTTGGATAAAAAGTTGGCAGATGAATAGTTTGGTTAAGAGCCACACTGGAAAACACCTTAGGCATAAAGAAAGGATTGGTCCTGAGGGACACCCTGTCTGGGTAAAATATGATAAAAGGCTCCACAGCCACGAGGGCCTGTAGCTCTGAAATCCTTCCTGCTGAAGTAATTGCCAGGAGCAAAGCTGTTTTCCATGATAAGAACTTTAGATCTGCAGTAGCAGCTGGTTCAAATGGAGGCAGGGTGTGCTTTTTCAACACATAACTTGAGGTCCCATGCAGGAATTGGTGATCTTCTGAGAGGCCTTAAATTTCTGGCCCCTCTAAGATACTGCTTTAGCAAAGGATGAGGAAAGATTGGTGGCTCTGTGTTGTAATGAGCCAAGATGGCAGAGGCATGGATTTTTACTGATGAAAAAGATAGGCCTTTGTCAAGCATCTCAGTCAAGTATTGTAAAATCTGAGGAATATTTGGCTCTGCTGTGTCAGTTCCTTGTGCTTGGTTCCAAGCACAGAATCTCTTCCATTTATCAGCATAAGATTTTCTAGTACTAGGCCTTCTGGCTTCCAAAATGACATCCATCACAGATTTACTGAGAGGTGTTGTTTGAATAACTACATGATCAGCCATGCTGCCAGGTTCATTGTTTGGAGCTGATTGTGCAGGATCTGGTTGTTTTGCTGAGACAGTAAGTGAGGTATTTGAGGCAAGTACCAAGCGGGGAATTGAGACATATTCCTTAGGATTGGGTACCAGTATTGGCGGGGCCAGTCCGGGGCAATTAGTATCATCTTTGATTTTTCTTGTCTGATCTTTAGTAGAACCTTGGGAAGAAGAGGCAGAGGAGGAAACACGTAAACTGATAGGTTTTTCCAACTGAAGGATAGGGCATCCACTTTCCATGCTTGTCTGTGATAAGTCCTTCTGCAGAATTTGTCCAGTTGATAATTCCGAGGAGAGGCAAATAGGTCTATGTCCGGGCTCCCCCATTTCTTTGTTATCATGCTGAAGACTTGTGGATCTAACTTCCACTCGTGAGAGTCCATAAGGTTTCTGCTTAAGTCGTCTGCCAGAGTATTTTGTTTTCATGGCAGGAACTGAGCTTGAAGAAGTACTTGGTAAGTCAAGGCTGTGTCCCACAGTGCAATAGCTAGTCTGCAAAGGGGGTATGAGTGCGTGCCCCCCTGCTTGTTTATGTACCACATAACCATGGTGTTGTCCATCTTTATCAGTAGTTGTCCTGGATGAAGTAAGTCCTTGAAGGCTGTCAGGGCATTTTGAACAGCTTACGTCTCTTTTTGGTTGATATGTAGATGCATTTGTTTTGGGGTCCATATGCCCTGAATGCACCTTCCCACCAGGTGGGCCCACCATGCATAGTCTGATGCATCTGTTGTCAAGGTTTGGCTGGCAGGGGGTAGCGTGAAAGCTCGTCCCATGTTTTGGTGACATGCCTTTGCCCACCAAAGAAACTCCTGTTGTAGGCAGGAAATGAGAGGAATCATTGTTTCCAGACTGTGACAATGTTGACTCCGTAAACTTTTTAGGTACCACTGTAGTTTTCTCATATGCAGTCTTGCATATGGAAGCAGTAGAATGCAGGATGCCATGAACCCCAAAGCCTGCAGAGTTTGTCTTGCAGATAACTGGGTTGTTGTTGCCATCTGTTTGAAGTAAGTAGTCAGTTGCCTTTGTTTGTTTGGCGTGAGGAAAATCATCTGGGCAGTTGTATTCAAGCTTGCACCCAGGAATGTTATCTTTTGAGAGGGTACCAGTTGTGATTTCTTTTCGTTTATTGTGTACCTTAAGCATGTTAGAAGCCTTTTCACAAACGCCAGATGCTGAAGAAGAATGTCCTTGTGCTCTGCTTGAATGAGACAGTCATCCAAGTAAGGATAGATTTGTATACTTCTTTGTCCCTGGGTGCAGTAGATAAGCCAAAGGGCAGTGCAGAGAATTGGTAATGCATAATGCCAGCCTTGAAACGGAGGTATCTTCTGCACGATTCCCTTATTGGGATATGCAGGTATGCCTCTTTTAAGTCTAATGTCACCAGCCAAGCATTCTTGCCCAACATGGGCAGAAGCTGCTGCAGTTAGCATTTTGAATTTCGGAATGTCCAGGAATTTGCTCAAAATTGATAAATTCAGTATTGGGTGCCAGGCCTTGTCTTTTCTGGGTACCAAGAAGAGTCTGGAATAAAACCCTTGTCCTTTTCCTGTTCTGGCACTGGCTGAATAGCCCCCATATCCATGAGGGACGTAACTTGTTTCTGTGCCTCTGCCCATTGATTTTTTGGCAGATCTGGCCAACCGTTTGCAATTGGCAGAGTGTGGAAGTGGAATCTGTATCCCTGAGATACTATGTTCTGGTTTATTAACTGCCAATTTTGAGCATAAAGTGCTAATTTTCCCCCTATGGGTGCTGACAAAAGATAAGTGCTTGGTGATGGCAGAGGGAAGGCACTGAGACTGTTTACTGTAGGGTTGCGCTTTATTTCCTCCAGATTTGGAGGTAGAAGCACCCCATTACTTTGACCTGTAAGAATCCTGTGACTGGTATCTAGAACCTTTAGGGTGCCTGGATTTGCCCTGTGGAGCTCTGTCGGACACAGGAAAGGACCATTTTTTGTAGGCCAGTGTCTACTGAATCTTGGTGGCTGCACTTGTAAGAAGTCTTTTACAGTTTGCATAGACTTAGCTTTGTCTTCCATTTTCTTTAAAACCTCTTCTGCCTTAATACCAAACACAGTATCATGCTGTAAAGGTGCATCCAACAATTTAGCTTTAACATGATCAGGCAAATTTTGCACTTTTAGCCAGGCATGCCTCCTAATCACAAATTCATAACTGCGGCCCTGCAGGTGGCCTCTAAGGAATCAAAACCACATTGCAAAGTATGCTTTCCAACTTGTTCTGCTGCATGCAATTCCTGCAATTCTTTACTTTCTGCACATTCAGAAATCAACATCATTTTCTGTTTCAGTAATCCCATAACATCTTGTTGATACTTGAGCATATGAAACTGGCAGTTTAAGGCCCTAATTGCCAAGGTTACAGATGTATAAACCTTCTTCCCCCATCTATCCAGTGCCCTGGAATCTCTGTCAGAGGGGGCAGGATTTTTTGCTTTTGAGGCCTTAACACCTTTAGGACCCTGTGAAATAGTTTAAGGGTCAGCAGCAGGGTTTCTAAATAAAAATTTGTGTGAGTCAGGAACCCTGTAATATCGGTCTGGCTTGCTAGGAGCTGGAGGGTAAGGAGTCTGGAGTCAAGCTCGACTCCGAAAACATATCATCCACAATGTCTAAAACAGGAGGTACGGCTAAAGGCCTATGCTGAGGGAGAAGAAGGAAATCCCTAAGCCTCTTTTTTGATTCTGAGAAATCTTGACTCTCCCAGTGAAAATGCTCCCTCAAAGTATGCAAGGTTTCTCCAAAGGAATAATCTTCAGGAGGAGATGCAGATGGAATAGATTCCTCTGCATCAGAATCCTCATACGGTGGTATAGATAATTCCTGATCAGAAGAGGAATCAGAAGAAAGAGAAACCTGATCTGAAGATTCATAATCAGTGTCTTGCCTAGGCCTCTTATCAGGAGGGGGTTGGGAACCTCTGATCAAGGTAATTAGGTCTTCAGCCATTCTGATCATCTGCTTTTTGGGCATAGACGCCTGTGCACGTGGCTCATGCGTCATTTTTTTAGCTTAAGAAGTTGCCTTTGTCTTTGATTTTGAAGCTGGCGTCGGTTTTATATAAAAATGCTGTGGCCTGAATACACCCTCAGAAGCCGGTGCCTGCTCAGCGGCTCCGGACCCATCCGAGGGAGATAAATCCGCAGGTACAATATTTTGAGAATCTCGCGGCGTCAGACTCCACATGGGTCTCGGTAGAGGCCTGCAACTCTAAATAAGCGGGTATCAGGGGCTTCGAAAGCGCCTCACTGAGTACCGGCGAACCGGTGACTGGCTTAGGAGAAGCTTCGTCAGTTTTGGACCTCGGCGGTCTGTCTCTGTCCTTTTCTTTGCATTTTTTGTGAACTCCGGTAGTCGGATTGCTATCCGATGACATTTCAGGACAGTTAAATCTGTTTCCAAAATATTTTGAAGCAAAAATATACTGACGCTTAATAGTGCGTTGGTTAAATCTTGCACAAAACCGACAGCTAGGCACGTTATGATCAGGGCCTAGGCAAGGAATACAGTGTAAATAGAAATCCTTATGAGGTATTTGCTTCCCACAAGTAATGCAATTATTAACTTTTACTGACATCGGTATGGAGCAAGAAAAAGTTTCCCCAATGGGGTACTTAGTTTAGTGAAGACTTCGGTTCTGAAACTCGAATTTGAAAATTTCAGGAGTCGGCCGACCGGCACTTGCGAACTGCTTCGGGCACCGCGCTGCAAGAAAGACTAAAGAAAATGGCGTCGGCTGCCTGTTTTATACCCCTGAAGACCTGACGTCATGGAAGAGGAGACAGCAACTGACGCAGGACCCAAGACTTTGGAATTCAGGCCGACTGAGGGCAACCTGCAAGCAGATTACCCAAATGTAATGACTGCAACAGTGAAACACGAATAACATCTTGTGAGAATCAGGAACCCTGTAATATTCATCAGGTTTTCTGGGAGCAGGGGGTAAAGAGTCAGGGGCCAAGCTAGATTCCAAAAAGGCATTGTCAACAATGTCCAGCACAGGAGGGATAGCTAAAAGCCTGGGGCAGGAGTAAGAAATCTATAAGCCTCTTTTTAGAATCAGACTAATCCTGGTTTTCCTAGTGAAAATGCTCCCTAAGAATATGCAGGGTTTCACCAAAAGAGAAATCCTCTGGGAGGGAAGCAGAGGGAATAGAGTCCTCTGCATCAGAATCCTCATAGGTAGATAAGGGTAAATCCTGGTCATCAGAGGAGACAGAAATTCAGAATCCAGGTCAGAAGTACCATAAGCAAATTCAGTCCTAGGTCTCTTAGAGGGGGAAGATTGGCTTCCCCGGATTAAAGTAATAAGGTCTTCAGCCATTCTTATGATTTGTTTTTTTAGGCATAGAGGCCTGACCATGCGGTCTGGGCATCAATTTCCTAGGCATGGTTCAAGTTTTAGGTCTAGAAGAAGAAGAAGACAGTGTCGGTTTAATATGCAAGTCAGTAGGCCTGAATACACCCTCAGAAGCCGGTGCCTGTACAGCGGCTCCGGACCCATCCAAGGTAGAGAAATCCGCAGGTTCCACAGTTGAAGCATCTTGCGGCATACGGGACTCCGAATGGGTCCCAGTAGTGGCCTGCAAATCTGAAGTAGAGGGTATCAGGGGCTGCGAAAGCACCTCACTGAGTACCGTCGAACTGGCGACTAGCTTAGGAGAAGTGTCGTTGGCAGCTTTGGACCTAGGCGGCCTGTCTCTGTCTTTATCTTTGCATTTTTTTCGAAATGTCAGTAGTCGGGTGGCTTACTGAAGACATATCTGGATAACTGAACAGAGTATCAAAATATTTAAAAGCGAAAATGTACCGACGACGAATAGTTTGTGGTTTAAATAAGGCACAAAACTGACAGTGAGGTACGTCGTGGTCAGGGCCTAGGCAAGGAATACAGTACGAATTAGAATCTTTATGAGGTATTTGCTTTCCACAAGAAATACAATTTCTGACTTTTACTGACATTGGTTTAGAGCAAGAAAAAGTTTCCCCAATAGGGTACTTAGCTTTAGTTGAAGACTTTGGTTCTGGAGCTCAAAAATGAAAATTACAGGAGTCGACCGACCGGCACTTGCGAACTGCTTCTGCTTTGGGCACCACACGGCAAGAAAGACTGATGTAATGGCATCGGCTGCATGATTTATACCCCTGACTACCTGACGTCTCGGAAGTTGAGACAGCAACCGACGCAGGACCCAAGACTTTGATAATCAGGCCGACTGAGGGCTACTGCAAGCAGATAACCAAAATGTGATGACTGCAACAGTGAAACACGAAGAACATCCAAGACTGCAACAGTGAACACACTCGAACATCTACATTTATGGTAAGTGTACACAACTGTACTATGTCCATTGTGTTTCACTGTTGCATTCATCACATTTGGGTAGATTCCCAAAGCTAAGGATGGGAGGAGGTTATTAGATAGCATTAGGACCAGCTATAAGGCCATGCAAGACTGCAGTGGCAAAGCCAGCTCTGGATTTAGAATAAACTGGCAAGTGGTAATGCTTGGTGAAGGTATGTACAGAACTCCAGGTAGCAGCTTCTAGGATGTCCCTGGTAGGGACACCTCTGAGAAAGGCTGTAGAGGTAAATGCAGCCCTGGTTGAATGTGGTCTTATCCCCTGTGGGGTAGGTTTTCCATGGTGCTTGTAGCAGAAATGAATGCAATGGCCTATCCACTTAGAAATGGTTTGCTTTGTGATGGCCTTCCCCTCTGCCCCTGTAGCAAATGCAACCAGCAGCTGTTCAGATTTCCTGAGAGGTTTAGTCCTGTCCAAGTAAAATCTAAGTTGCTTGTGCACGTCCAAGGAATGCAGTATTCGTTCCCCTTTGTTCTGTGGATTAGAAAAGAAGGTTGGAAAATGAATGGACTGATTAAGGGCCACACTGGATACCACCATGGGCATGAAGGAGGTATTGGTCCTGAGGGCACCCTGTCCGCATGAAAGATGATTAAAGGCTCCACTGCCATGAGGGCCTGTAATTCAGACACCCTTCTTGTTGAAGTGATGGCTAGAAGAAAGGCTATTTTCCAAGAAAGGAATTTCAACTCTGCATTTGTAGCTGGCTCAAAGGGAGGTAGAGTGAGTTTTTCCAATACAAAGTTAAGGTCCCAGGCTGGAGTAGGGGCTCTCCTGGGTGGTCTTACGTTTTTGGCCCCTCTGTGGAATTGCTTCAGCAGTGGATGAGAGAAGAGGGGTGGTTCTGTATTGTAATGAGCTAAAATGGCTGAGGCATGAATTTTGATGGAGGAAAAGGAAAGGCCCTTGTGAAGCATCTTCAGTTAAGTATCGAAGAATCTGAGGTAAACTGGGTGCTGCTGTGCCCATCCCCTGAGTTTGGCTCCAGGAACAGAATCTTTTCCATTTTTCAGCATAGGATTTTCTAGTACTAGGCCCCCTTGCCACCAGAATGACATCCATCACTTGCTTACTGAGGGATGGTAACAGACAGATCAGGTAATTAGCCAGCCTGCCAGGTTCAGGGTTTGAAGCTGAGGGTGCAGAATCTGGCCCTCCTGCTGGGAAAGCAGGGCAGGGGTCTGAGGCAGGTGCCATGGTGTCAGCAGTGATGCACTGTACAAGAGGGGCTACCAGTGTTGGCGTGGCCAGTCTGGTGCAATCAATATTGTCCTTGGTTTGTCCTGTTTGATCTTTAGTAGTACCTTGGAGAGGAGAGGTAGAGGGGGAAAGGCATAAATTGATAGGTTTTTCCAGGTGAAGGACAGGGCATCCACTTTCCAAGCTTGTTTCTGTGGAGTCCTTGTGCAGAATTTGTCCAATTGGTAGTTCTGCGGGGAAGCAAACAGGTCTATCTCTGGGCTCCCCATTTGCTTCTCAACATGTTGAATATCTTTGGTTCCAGTTTCCACTCGTGTGGGTCTATGAGATTTCTGCTTAGATCGTCTTCCAGTGTATTTAACTTTCCTGGTGGGAATTGAGCCTGTAGGTGCACTTGGTAGCTCAAGGCTGTGTTCCACAGAGCCATGGCTAGTCTGCAGACAGGGTATGAGTGGGTTCCCCCCTGCTTGCTTATGTACCACATAACAGTGGTGTTGTCCGTCTTTACCAATAATTGTCCTGGAAGAATATGGTCCTTGAAGGCCGTCAGACCATTCTGTACAGCTAACATTTCTTTTTGATTGATATGCAGGTGCATTTGACTTGGGTTCCATTTGCCCTGAATGCACTGCCCTGCCAAGTGAGCCCCCCATGCATAGTCTGATGCTTCTGTTGTTAGGGTTTGGGCGGCAGGGCGTAAAGTGAACGGTAGTCCCTTGTTTTGGTGGCAGGTCTCTACACACCAAAGGAACTCTATCTGTAGATAAGGTATGATAGGAATCATTGATTCTAGATCCTGAGAATGTTGACACCATAGGCTTTTTAGATACCATTGTAGTTTCCTCATATGCAGTCTTGCATATGGAATTAGTAGAATGCAAAAGGCCATGAACCCCAGGGCTTGCAGTATTTTCCTTGCAGATAGCTGGGTCTTTGTGGCCAGTAGTTTGAAGTAGGCTGTCAAATGAACTTGTTTCTCTGGCATGAGGTAGGCCACCTGGGAAGTTGTATTCAAGCTTGCTCCCAGGAATACAATTTGTTGGCAGGGTACAAGATGCGACTTCTTTTTGTTTATGGTGTACCCCAGAGAAGTTAGCAATTTCTTTACAAATGCCAGATGATTTAATAGTATGTCCTGGCTTTCTGCCTGAATTAGACAATCATCCAGGTATGGGTACATTTGAATATTTCTTTGCCTGCAAAATGCAATGACTGGAGCTAGGCACTTTGTGAATACCCTGGGCGCATTAGATAAGCCAAGGGGCACTGCAGAGTACTGACAGTGCATATGGCCTGCTCTGAAGCTTAGGTATCTTCTGCAAGATTCCCTTATTGGGATGTGCAGGTAGGATTCTTTTAAATCCAGTGTTGCCAACCAGGCATCTTTGCCTAGCATGGGAAGCAGCTGACGAAGAGTTAGCATCTTGAATTTTGGAATTACCAAAAATGTGTTTATGATAGACAGGTCCAGGATAGGACGCCAGGAATTGTCTTTTCTGGGTACCAGGAAAAGTCTTGAGTAGAAACTTTGCCCCCATTCTTCTTCTGGCACAAGTTGAATAGCCCTGATGTTTAAAAGAGGGAGAACTTACTTTTGAGCTTCTGCCCACTGATTTGGGGGTAGGAATGGAAGTGGAATCTCTATACCTGGGAAAATATATTTAAAACCCATTTGTCCTGGGTAATGAGTTCCCAATTTTTTGCATGAAAAGCAATCTTTCCCCCCATAGGGGCAGTCAGTTGATAAGTGCTTGGAAATTTTAAACGGAAGTCATTGAGACAGTTTACCATAGGGGGGGGGAGTCTTACTACTCCCTGCTTTGGAAGTGGGAACCCCCACTGCTTAGGCCTGTGAGTACCTTGGAACTGAAGCCTTGGTGTTCTACTGGTTCTGGGTTTGGACTGAGAAGGCCTGGAAGAGGCAGGAAAGGACCAATTCTTAGAGGGCCAATGCCTACTAAACCTGGGAGGCTGTACTTGCAGGAAATCTTTAACAGTTTGCATAGATTTAGCTTTTTCCTCCATCTTTTTAAGCACTTCTTCTGCTTTGTTGCCAAGCAGGAGGTCTTGGTTTAAGGGAGCATCCAGTAATTTAGGTTTAACATGATCTGGCAAAGATTGCTCCTTAAGCCAAGCATGCCTTCTAAGTACAGACTCAGTGACAGCAGCCCTGCAAGATGCCTGTAATGAATCAAAACCACATTCCAAAGTATGTTTTCCAACTTGTTCATCAGAATGCATTAAATCCTGTAATTCTTTATTTTCAGCACAGTCAGGAATCAACATCATTTTCTGTTTAAGCAGTCCAATAATATGCTGCTGATACTTTAACATATGAAAAGTACAGTTTTGTACCTACCATAAATGTAGATGTTCGAAGATCCACATTGCTGCAGTCCTAACACTTGGGTAGTCCGCTGTCCCAGTCGGCCCGAATACCAAAGTATAAGGCTGACGTCGGTCAGGGCGCATTAGTCTGACGTCAGGGTACAAATGCGCATGACCGACGTCATATCCTCAGTCTTTTCTTGCCCCAGATGTCAGAAGACCCTAAAAAGATAAGGCCAAAACCAAAAAACACCAAACACTCCTGTACCAAATATATATACAATATATACAATTTACAAAAGTACAACCCCACCTATACAACCACCCCTAAACCCAGAGGGGAAGGAGGGAGGGTAAATTGGACTGCAGCAATGTGGATCTTCGAACATCTACATTTATGGTAGGTACAAAACTGTACTATGTTCTTCATCCCACATTGCTGCAGTCCTAACACTTGGGTAGAATCCCAAAGCAGAGGTAAGGGAGGCTGGCAAATCATAAAGAAGCTGGAGCTGTCAACATGCCCTGCAAAATAGCCGTGGCAAAACCAGCCCTAGATTTAGAGTAGAGAGGAAGGTGGTAATGCTTAGAGAAAGTATGCACTGAACTCCAAGTAGCTGCCTCCAAAATATCCTTAGTTGCCACCCCCCTTAGAAATGCTGTTGAAGTGGCAGTAGCCCTAGTGGAATGAGGCCTGATCCCAGCTGGAATCTCCTTGCCATGATGGGAATAACAAAATGCAATGCAAAACCCAATCCACTTAGAAATAGTTTGTTTTGACACAGGCTTGCCCTGAGAACTCAAAGCAAAAGAAACAAACAACTGCTGAGACTGCCTAAAATCCTTAGTCCTGCTTAAATAATAACGCAACTGCCTGTGTACATCTAAAGTGTGCAAAATCTTTTCCCCTTATTTTGGGGATCTGCATCAAAAGTGGGCAAAGGAATAATTTGGTTTAAAGCCACACTAGAGACCAGCTTAGGCATAAAGGAAGGATTAGTTCGTAATGATACCCTATCCTTATGGAAAATCAAAAAGGCTCAACCGCCATAAGGGCCTGCAATTCAGAAACCCTTCTTGCAGAAGTAATGGCCAACAAAAAGCAGTCTTCCATGACAAGTATTTCAATTCAGCAGTAGCATGAGGCTCAAAAGGTTGTAGAGTAAGTTTCTCCAACACAAAATTGAGGTCCCAAGCAGGAGTAGGAGCTCTACGTGGGGTCTTATATTCTTTGCCCCTCTAAGAAATTGCTTAAACAAAGGATGAGAAAACAATGGTGGGTCACAATCATAGTGAGCTGAAATTGCTGCAGCATGAATCTTAATGGAAGAGAAAGACAAACCTTTGTCCAATAACTCAGTAAGATATTGAAGAGCCACACTCAAATTTGGCTCAGAAACATCCAAATCCTTTGCTGCACACCAAAATAAAAATCTCTTCCATTTCCTCGTACACTTTCCTTGTACTAGGTCTTCTGGCTTCCATAATCACATTCAGAACTTGTTGAGGAAGCTGAGACCTGCTATGGTTCAAAACAGAATATGCCAGGCTGTTAGATGAAGAGAGTGAAGCTTGACATTGAGTAGATGCCCGTCCTTCTGAGACAATAGGTGTGGAATCAAAGGTAAGGGCCATGGAGGCTTCCTTACCAGACTCCTCAGCAACGGGTACCAGTGCTGCCGAGGCCAATCTGGAGCTATTAAAATCATCCTTGGCTTGTCCTGTCTGACCTTTAGGAGTACCTTTGGGAGGAGAGGCAGAGGTGGAAAGGCATACACATGAAGATTTTCCCAACTGAAAGAAAGAGCATCCACTTTCCAGGCTGTGTGATGAAACCTTTTCGTGCAAAACTTTGGCAGCTGGTGGTTTAGTGGAGAAGCGAACAGATCTATGTCTGGAGTTCCCCAGGACACTGTCAATGTCTGAAATACATGAAGATCCAGTTTCCACTCGTGGGGATCCATGATTTGCCTGCTTAACACATCTGCTAAGGAGTTCTGTGCTCCTGGCAGAAACCTTGCTTGAAGATTAAGTTGCAAGCTTAACGCAGTCTCCCACAAAATCATTGCTTGCCTGCATAGAGGATAAGAATGTGTTCCCCCTTGTTTGTTGATGTACCACATGACAGTTGTGTTGTCTGTTAGAATCAACACCTGCCCTGGAAGAAGTAAATCCTTGAAAGCCAGTAATGCAAACTGGACTGCTAACATCTCCTTCATGTTGATATGTAGATGCTGCAGTCTGGCAGGCCACTTGTCTTGTATCCACTTTCCATTCAGATGAGCTCCCCAAGCTGTGTCTGAGGCATCTGTCGTTAGAATCTGACTCGCCTCTGGCCGGGTCACAGAGAGTCCCTTGTTTAGGTGACATTCCTGAGCCCACCACAAAAATTCCTTTTGAATGCAAGGTATTATTTGAATGACAGTGTCCAAATCCTGGCAGTGCTGTGTCCATACATTTTGAGATACCATTGTAGCTTCCTCATATGCAGTTTGGCATTGGGAAGTACCAGAATACAAGATGCCATGAACCCTAAGGCTTGAAGGACTGTCCTTGCAGTCAGCCCGGACTGATGAGATAGTTGATGGAAGTAAAGAGAAAGATTCTTTTGTTTGTCCGGAGTTAAAAAGGCCATCTGGGATGCTGTATTCAGTCTCACGCCCAGAAAGCACATGTCTTGAGAGGGTACTAGACTGGACTTTATTTCGTTCACAGAATACCCTAGGCATCTTAGCACTGCTATCACATATTCCAAATGCTGAAGAAGCACGTCCTTTCCTTGAGCCAGAAGCAGGCAGTCGTCCAAATAAGGATAGATTTGTATTCCTTTTAGCCTGAAGAAAGCTATCACTGGAGCCAGAACCTTTGTGAATACTCTGGGCGCAGTAGATAAGCCAAAGGGCAATGCAGAGAACTGATAATGAGAATTCCCAGCTCGAAAACGCAGATACTTCCTGCAAATTAGTCTGATAGGAACATGAAGGTACGCTTCCTTGAGATCCAAAGTTACCATCCAGTGATCTTTGCCCAGCATAGGTAAAAGCTGTTGTAACGTCAACATTTTGAACTTGGGAATGTCCAGATAAGTGTTGAGGATAGACAGATCCAAAATTGGTCTCCACGTGTTCCCCTTTTTTGGTACTAGGAACAGGCGAGAATAAAATCCTAGGCCCCTTTCTGGCACAGGAACCGGCTGAATGGCCCCTATTTGGAGCAACAGAGAAATTTGCCTGTGAGCCTCTTTCCTTTGTTGAGGAGGAATGTCTGGCATGCCTCTGAAAGGAGGCAAGGTACGGAAATAAAACCTGTAACCGTGGTGAATGATATCCAATACCCATCTGTCTTGGGTAATTAAACTCCAGTTTTCTTTGAAGAGTGCCAACCTTCCTCCCAAAGGTGCTGCCAGACGAGAAAATTCTGGCAGCTGAAAAGGCAGGTCATTGGGTCTGTTTACGAAAGGACTGACCCCTGCCCTCACCAGAAGACTGAGCAGGTGAACTCCCTGTTCTAGGCCTAAAAGAACCTTGAGCTCTGCCCCTACCACGTCTAGACCTACCCCTAGACTGGGAATCATAAGCAGGATATGTCCACCCCTTGGTAGGCCAATTTCTACTAAACTTGGAGGCTGAACCTGCAAAAATCTTTAACAGTCTGCATAGACTTAGCCTTGTCTTCCATTTTCTTTAGAACTGCTTCCACAGGCGAACCAAACAACACATCAGATTGTAAAGGAGCATCTAAAATCCTTGTCTTCACATGCTCAGCTAAATTCTGATCCCTCAGCCAGGCGTGCCTGCGAAGAACCGAACCAGTGGCAGCCACCCTCGAAGAGGCCTGCACAGCATCAAAACCACATTGCAAAGAATGCTTACCCACCTGTTCAGAAACATAAACTAAATCCTGCAACTCTTTACACTCAATACCTTCCGCCAAAGCATCTACCTTAGACTTTAATTGTGAAAGGAGATAATTTTGATATTTCAACATGTGAAACTGGCAATTCAAAGCTCTCATGGCCAAAGTGGAAGAAGTATACACTTTCTTTCCCCATCTATCCAAAGCCCTTGCCTCTTTATCCGGAGGAACAGGATTTTTAACAACAGAAGCCTTAACACCTTTAGGCCCCTGTGAAACAGTTTCTGGGTCTGCCCTAGGACTCTTAAAGATACTTATGAGCTTCAGGCACCCTATAATATCTATCCGGTTTAACTGGAGCAGGAGGCAAAGAATCAGGGTTCAGAGAAGCCTCTGCCAAAACATCCTCCACCACATCTAGAACAGGAGGTATAGCTAAAGGCCTATGCTGGGGTAGAAACAAAAATTCCCTAAGCCTTTTCCTGGAATCAGAGAAATCCTGACCTTCCCATTTAAAATGCTCCCTCATGGAATGAAGAGTCTCTGAAAATGAAAAATCCTCAGGAGGAGAAGCAGAAGGAGTAGAATCATCCACATCAGAATCAGAGTAAGGGGAATACTCCTGCAAGTCTTCAGCCGAAGACTCAGAAGCATCCGAACACTGCTCAAAACTCCCAAGCTCAGGTTCCACCCTAGGCCTCTTATCAGGAGGGCATAGAACCTCTAATCATTGTAATCAAATCTTCTGCCATCTTAAGCATATGCTTCTTAGGTACAGACCCTGAAGAACTAGGGGTAACACCTGAAACCAAACCTGGCCTGCCCCTGGGAGAAGCCTTGGAAACATCAGGGGAGGGCCTAACCACCTTAGGAAGGGAGGGAAGAACAGCTACCTGAGAAGCCCCTTCCGCCTGGCCTACCTCCTGAGAGGTCACATCTTGTAGTAATAAAGTCTCTCCCTGGGATTCCAAAGAAATTTCTGGCTGAACCTCTGGCTCCACCGAGCCCTCTAAAGAACCGGCGTCCGCAGGACGGTTCTTCCAGCCTAGGCTTTGCTGTTCTGTCCTTGCGCTTTTTGAGCGGGCGTCGGAGCATCCGGCGGCATTTTATAATTACACCGCTTCCCAAAACTAACCTGGCACAATCTAATCTTCTCTTTATCGTGCGTTTGTTAAATCTAGCACAAGAGCGACAGCCAACAACGTCGTGCTCAGGCCCTAAGCAAGGTATACACAAGGTATGGTAATCCCTATGAGGTATCTGTTTCCCACAAGAAATACAGTTATTCACTTTTCTGACATCCGGTAAAATACTGAGGCAAGAAAAACCAAAATATTCCCAACGGGTACTTAGCCAACTTGGATTCGGTCTGAAACTCCGACTTCGGAAAATCTCAGAACGCCAACCTGCACTTGCAAAACTGCTTCTGCATCGGACCATGCGGCAAAAAAGACTGAGGATATGACGTCGGTCATGCGCATTTGTACCCTGACGTCCTGACGTCAGACTAATGCGCCCTGACCGACGTCAGCCTTATACTTTGGTATTCGGGCCGACTGGGACAGCGGACTACCCAAGTGTTAGGACTGCAGCAATGTGGGATGAAGAACATCTGGCAGTTTAAGGCCTAATGGCCAAAGTTGCAGAAGTGTATACCTTCTTACCCCATCTATCCAATACCCTGGAATCTCTATCAGAGATGGTAGGATTTTTGGCAATAGTAGCCTTAATGCCCTTGGGTCCCTGTGAAATGGTCTTAGGATCCGCAGTAGGATTTTTAAAGAAGAACTTGCGAGAGTCAGGTACCCTGTAATACCTATCAGGTTTTCTGGGAGCAGGAGGTAAAGTGTCAGGGGCCAGGCCAGATTCTGCGAAGGCATCATCTACAATATCCAGTACAGGAGGCATAGCTAAAGGCCTGTGTTGAGGCAGGAGTAAGAATTCTCTAAGCCTCTTTTTGGAGTCAGAGTAATCCTGGCTTTCCCAGTGGAAAAGCTCCCTAACAGTATGCAAGATTTCACCAAAAGAAAAATCCTCTGGAGGGAAAGCAGAGGGAATGGAGTCCTCTGCATCAGAATCCTCACAAGTAGATAAGGGCAAATCCTGGTCATCAGAAAAAACAGAAATTTCAGAATCCTGATCAAAAGAATCTGAAGGAAAATCAGTCCTAGGTCTCTTAGAAGGGGAAGGGTGGTTTCCCCTGATTAGAGTAATAAAGTCTTCAGCCATTCTTATCATTTGTGTTTAGGCATAGGGGCCCTGACCATGTGGTCTGGGCGTCGGTTTTCTAGGCATGGATCGAGTTTTAGGCTTTGAAGAAGAATATGGTGTCAGTTTAATATGCAAGTCAGTTGGCCTGAATACACCCTCAGAAGCTGGTGCCTGCACAGCGGCTCCGGACCCATCCAAGGTGGAGACATCCGCAGGTTCCACAGTCGAAGAAGCATCTCGTGACATATCGGATTCTGAATGGGTCTCAGTAGAGGCCTGTAAATCTGAAGTATCTGAAACTCGAAAATGAAAATTTCAGGAGTTGGCCGACTGGCACTTACGAACTGCTTCTGCTTCGGGCACCGCACTGCAAGAAAGACTGATGTAATGGCACTGGCTGCATGCTTTATACCCCTGACTACCTGATGTCATGGAAGATGAGACAGCAACTGACGCAGGACCCAAGACTTTGATAATCAGGCCAACTGAGAGCTACTGCAAGCAGATAAGCAAATGTGATGACTGCAACAGTGAAACACGAAGAACATCTGTCCATTCCTCTAATAGAATGCTAGCTCAAACTGTTAAAGCCAACAACTTAGCTGGTGTCGCTCTACTTACCAACTCTGTTGGAAAAATCTGGAACTTACTTCCTGTTGAACTCACTGTAGTCCCCTCTAACTCAATTTAAAACATCTCTTAAAAACACTTAAAAATACATTGGCTATGCCTCTGTACAAACCCCGTCTGTGTTTACTATGTATCTCTTTAAAACTTGCCCTCATGTTGAAACTATCATAACCATAGCTCCTATACCTCAGCTGATTCAGATGTTTGATTAGTTAGTGTACTTCTGAACTACAAGAGAACTTAACAGATCTATGTACAACTAAAATTACTATGTTCGTGCATAAAAGTTCATAATTCTCAAACCTGTTATATATTCTGGCATAACCGGAAGAGCTTTCTGCAAGAGTTTCTGCATAAAGTATGTAAGTGTCAAAGTATGTAACTGTTCTTGTACAAAACTGTTTAATTGTCAAAGTCACACTGTCTGTATGTATCTATGGAGCTTTTCTCCCTGGGCCTCCGCTGAAAATGGACCACAATCCAGTCGGACTTTCCCAGTTAGCAAATTTAAAATAAAATAAACAGTTATTTAGTTTGTCTTCAAAAATGTATGATAAGCAAACTAAGGTACAGTAACTTATCTGAAAATGTCTCACAGAGAAATGAACAGTTTAACCATTCTATCTTTGTGTTAAATAATTAGGTGACTTCTCTCTTTAATAGAAGAAATTGCACAGTCCGTTTTATGTCTGAGCATTTCTTGCTGCTATTTGTTTTACGTGGATATGTATAAGCTATGTCTGTATCGTTTTGTTTCTGGCTACTGTTTTTTATGTTTTTATTACATTCAAACATATAGCTCCTTTTTGTATACTTCCAGTTACCACCTCGTTACGGCATCCATTCATTGTTTGAGGCTGTCCTCCTTAACTGACTTTTCCATTAATAACAACAAGTATTTGAAAACGAAAGGTGTACATGTAACACGATGACAGTAAAACTGTTGAGCTATAATGCCTTGCAGTTGAAAAATAAATCATTTATACTTCAATTTCATTACAGCAAGACCTACTTTTTTGAGGGGACAAAGTGTGAAATGGCAAGGTAGGAAACGGCAACGCTTTGCTAATGTCCACTTATAATCTACTATGCCAGAAATACTGTAATTTCTTAGCTAGTAATTATAAAGGTATGCAGTATTTCCATGCAAAGTTAATGTTTCCAAGTGACTTTATTGTATGGCTTCAGATGAAACAAAGGATGTTGAAAAAAACTGTCAGTGATATTTGTATTGTAATTGCACACATTGATAGAGATTCAGTGTTATTTATATTTCTAACATACAGTTAAGCATATTTTTCATACGTCTGTAAAATCTCAATAAGCAAGCACTCAGAGATGGGTGCCTTGCTGTCATGTGAAAGTTTGTTTGGCTAACAAAAGTGTTCTGACTGAATACATGGCTAGGTTGTACAGTTTCCAAGATAAGACGTTAGTGAAACTTTACAGAAGTATTATGATGTTTGGTGTCATTGTTATATGTTGTTGTTCAACCGTTGTTGTTGACGATGACCAAGGACTTCACATTGAGGAGGATGAATGAGTACGGTGTGTCCGGCTGTGGCTGATCAGTCCGATGCAAGCTCGGAAAGCTCTGCCGCATGTTGGCCACAAATGGTCTGATGAGGTGGCTGGCAAAGAGTTGGCTATGGATTTATGCAGCTCATGCTTCCTCTGCAGTCCTGCTCTGCTCGTAGGAAGTAGCGCCTTTGCTGATGCAGCTTCGCCAGGCAGGACGGTCTTGCAATAGAGTTTTCCAGGAGTCTGGATCAATACCAAAGCTCTTCAGATAGACTTTCAGTGTGTCCATGAAGCGCGTTTTCTGCCCACCTTGTGTGCGTTTGACTCCAGCGAGTTCATCATAGAACAGTCTCTTGGGAAGGCGTGTCTGACATATGTACAAGGTGGCCTGCCCACCTGACTTGGGCTCTCCTCAGCAGAGTGTAAATACTTGGCAGTCCAGAATGAGAGAGCACAACTGTGTCTGGAAATTTATCCTGCCAGGTAATTTTCAGCAGCCTTCTTAAGCAGTTCATATGAAAGTGAGTCAGCTTTTTGGCATGACGCTCATACACAGTCCATGTCTCACAGGCATACAGTAGTGTGGGCCGTATGACTGCCTTGTAACCCTTTAGCCTTGTGGACAGTTTGATGCCTCTCCTCTCCCAGACAGACTCCCGCAGCCATCCAAATGCGGAGCTTCCCTTGGTGATGCGTGTATCTGCCTCATCAATGTTCACAAATCTGGAGAGTGTGCTGCCGAGGTATGTAAACTTGTCAACAGCCTTCAGGATCTCACCTTCAGCGGTGATAGTTGGTCCTGCATAAGTCTTCTGTGGTGCAGGCTGATGCAAAACCTCAGTCTTCTTGGTACTGATTATGAGGCCGAAGTTTCTGCAAGCAGTGGAAAAGCGGTTCATGGTCTGCTGCATCTGGGCCTCTGTGGCAGCGTTGAGTGCAAAGTCATCTGCGAACAGGAAATCGCGCACAAAATCCTCTTCAACCTTGGTCTTGGCCTGTAGCCTCCGCAGGTTGAAGAGCCTGCCTTCAGTCTTGTATCTGATCTTAAATGCTGGTTTCTTTATCATCGCAGAAGCCATCTGACAACATGGCTGAGAACATCATGCTGAACAGCACAGATGCCAGTACACAGCCTTGCTTGACAGAGTTGGTGACTAGGAAGGCATCGGAGTCTCCATCGTCCAATACTCGAGCTAGCATGCCATCATGGAACTGGCGCACCATAGTGATGAATTTGCTGGGCAGTCAAACTTTTCCATGATCCGCCATAGCCCCTCACGACTAGCAGTGTCAAAAGGCTTGGGTCAGGTCCACAAACATTGTATAAAGGTCCTTCTTTTGTTCCTGGCACTTCTCCTGTAGTTGACTTGCTGCAAATATCATGTTCACTCTCCCTCGGCCCTCTCTAAAGCCGCATTGACTCTCTGGCAGGTGTCCATCTTCCATGTGTTGAGTAAGGTGGTTGAGGAGGATTCTGGCAAGGATTTTGCAGGCAATAACCAGGAGAGAGATTCCTCTGTGGTTGTCACAAGATTTTCTGTTTCCCTTTCTCTTGTAGAGATGGACGATGGAGGCATCTTTAAGCTCTTGAGAGAGAACTTCTTGTTGCCACATGGTCTGGAAGAGCTTGGTGAACTTCTGTAACAAGACTAGTCCCCCTGTCTTGCAGATTTCAGCTGGGATGGAGTCAGAGCCTGGTGCTTTACCATTGGAGAGAAGCTTAACTGCTTCCTTAACCTCTGATTCCTTTGGAGGTTCTGCCAAGGAGGTGTTAATGGCGACTTGTGGCACAAGGTCAATGGCTTTGGCATTGATGGAGGAAGGCCTGCTCAAGACGTTGTTGAAGTGTTCAGCCCATCTTTCCAGGATGGCATACTTGTCAATGAGCAGGGTGGACCTGTCAGGACTGAGCAGTGGTGACGTTCCAGAGGACTGTGGCCCGTAGATGGTCTTCAGGGCATCGTAGAAGCACTTGAAGTTGTAGCTATCAGCGGTACTTCTGGATCTCATCTGCCTTTCTGCTGGGCCAGGAATCTTGCATCTCTCTGAGATTTGCTTGCACCTTGCTTTTGATGGAGTTATAGGCTGCTTTCTTGGAGATGGATGTAGTGTCTTGCTGGGGGGATCTGAAGGCTTCACTCTTCTTATCCAGCAGCTTGTGAATGTCTTCATCATGGTCATCGAACCAGTCCTGGTGTCTGCATGTGTTCAGGTCCAAGTGAACAAGAGTGGTATTGTAGACCACATCCCTAAAAGCTGCCCATTCCTCTTCTGCACCGCTGGTGCCAAAGCTGAGTTGGTCAAGCTTACTGTCAAGGTCCTCACTGAGATTCTGGCGCACAAACTGCTGTTCTAACTTGCTGACATTCAAGCGCCTATTGGTCTTTTTCCCCTGCGGGTGCCGCCTGGGCTGGATGTGCATGTTGAGTTTTGAGAAGATGAGTCTGTGGTCTTTCCAGCAGTCAGCACCACACATGGCCTTAGTCACTCAAACATCCTGCCTGTCCCTTCTCCTTACTTTGACGTAATCAAAGAGATGCCAGTGATTGCTGGGTGGGTGCATCCAGGACATCTTGTTACGGTTAGGTAGGTGGAAGAATGTGTTTGTGATCAACAGGTCAAGAGCTGCGCAGGTCTTCAGAAGTAAATGACCACTGCTGTTGCTTTTGCCAACTCCAATCCTCCCAATAACTCCCTCCCATGTCTGGTAGTTTGCACCGACTCTGGCACTGAAGTCACCTAAAATGACGAGCTTGTCGCCTTGGGCACAGATGCTATGATGGACTCCAAGTCTTCATAAAACTTGTCTTTGATCTCCTCTGGGTTTGTCATGATGTAGGCATATGCACTGATGAAGGTGGCGTGGCACTTTCCTTTGAGGGGGAGCCACAGAGACGCGAGTTGGTTGTTGAATTCTTTTGGGAGGCTGGCTAACTTGCTGATCAAATTAGATCTAATGGCAAAAACCACTCCTGCTTCACAATGTTCATTGCTGCTGCAGCCACTCCAGAAAAAGGTATAACCGACTTTGACTTCTGTCAGCTGGCCTTCGTCTGCAAACTTGGTCTTGCTGAGGGCTGCTATCTGGATGTTGTACTTGCTGAGTTCTCTTGCAACAAGTTCTGTCCATCTCTCAGGTCTGTCTGTTTTGGAACTATCCATGAGTGTGCACACATTCCATGTGCCAATGGTGAGCAAAGTCACCGATATGTTTTCCTTTGTGTTTCGACCGCATGATTGGGATCCCCACCTGCCACTGCAAGCACGACAGAGGTAGGGTGGAGCAGGCTATTTTTAGGGCACCTTTTCTAGCCCCTTCCTCAGACCATGGAGGTAAGCACAGCGATCCAAAATAGGGCTGCTCAGACACCCAGGGGGCTGCTAAACTCCACTGATGCTTTGAACCAGTAGAGAGCGACCCATTGCCCTGGGCCGCCTGTGTGTGGGGTTGTGGATACAGCTTCCAGTGTATCTGCACCTGCTGCTTCGTCATTCGCCCATCGCCACACAGGGAGAGTGATGTCTTGACCTGGCACTGTTATATATTATAGTAATGACATGAAAACAATGAATGCAGTGACTTATTACTGTAAGAAAGATTTCTTACTGATGTTATCTTGTACTATTATAATGTTTATTGCTTACAAAAGGTTTTCATGTTTGTCTCATGTAAAATAAATTTTTTTAGAAAATGCTCTGGAATGTAGTGATGTGTGCAAGCTGCTAGAAGTGCAACGTTCCACGGTACAGAGGTGTTAATGGATTATGCGGAAGTTGCTGATTGGGTACTAAGAAGTGTCAGTGAAAGAGAGGGAGAGAGCACAAGAGTCCATTCTACAGCTGAGTGGTTAAATATATGGTCCCTGAGAGACAGAGAACAAGAATCCCTTCTGCACATAAAACTATTCAAGATGTTATCGTTGAAAGCAAGGCTTTCGGAATATATTTGTAGAATGTCACAATTGTTTCATCTACTTTTCAGAATTTGTGTTTTTCTGGCATTACGAACTGTAGTCACAAAATAATGACGAAGATTTGAGTTTGACAGTGTGTCCTTCTGGAAATGCAATGTGTGTCATGGGGTAGTCTGCGAAATAAAAATGAAAAAGCTGAAAACTAAGGTATACAGAACAGTAATACAACCAGTGCTTCCATATAGCCCAGAATCCTGGACAGTAAATGCAGAGCAATTGAGGAAGTTTGAGGTATTGGATTTGGTGTCTGACACAGACAGAAGGATGCACACTGTGGGACAGCTGAAAATAATAAGGACCTCAAAGCAGAAGCCAAAGTAGTATCAATTGCAGACAAGGTCAAGGAGAACTGATTATGATGCTTTAGTCATGTGCAGGAAAGCAGAGGATAGTCTGGCAAAGAAGATTGGGGAGGGGGGGGGGGCAGAAGAAGGCAAGAGGAAACAAGGATGTCCAGTCAAGAAATGGGAGGATTGTGTGAGAGAAGACTTATGAAAGGCTAGACTGTTGAAGGTAGGAGAATGGTACTGAGAAGACACAGAAGTGGTAACAGCTGACATGATGCCTTATCCCTGTGTAGAGTAATGGGGAGGGGCTGATGATAATGAAGTAATAGTTCACACTAAACTTTTAGGTATTACTATAGACAATGAGCTAAAATTTAATAAACATATTGCACTTACAAAGTCCACATTAAACTAAGCAACCTATACAGAACCAAACCATTCCTAACCCAAAATGTCAGACTCTCCACAGCCCGTTCACACCTGCTAGTCTCCTTAATATTCATAAACCTTCGAAAGTCAGACCTCAACAACACAGAATCATGCTACAATAAGATTACTAAATACGCTACTAACCAAATGCACAGATCCCACCACTACTCAGCTCTCTCTCTCTCTCGGTTAAACTGGCTAGAAATTCCCAACCTTTTATCTACATCAACTAACCTTAGCCCACAAAATAATCAATCAACCTAGCAACTGCCCTGCTATCTCCAACTTAGTCCAGTCTAATAACAATCTGAAATCTCTCAGATCTTCTAACAAGGATTTGCTAAAGGTTTTCAACTCCCACAACTTTCATGGCGACTCACTCTACTCTCACAAAATTTCCAGACTCTGGAACACTCTTCCCGATACCATAACTAAAACCCCTAACCTGCATCAATTCAAGCTCCTCCTAAAGGAGCACCTTGTTAATCACTGGCTGTGCTCTTGCCACTTTCCAGGCTAATTTCCTTCTCATACCCTCTACTTATACCATATAGGGTTCACCTACTTCACACAACCCCTATTAGTATCTACAACCCCTGTATTGCTCCTCACCCTATCCAGATTTCTTATTTCATCGTCTTTTCTGCACTCTGCCATCGCTGCTCCATTTTGGGATCAGCAGATGGATAGACATCCTTAGCCACAGATACATGCTTCAAACATACAATGCATATAACTGTTACTTACATAATCAAAATTCATTATTTCTCTGCTTAAATGCATATCTATCGTTGTTGATTTTTTATTTGAACTTGTTTCTGTATATAAACCACAAGTTGCTTTTTATATAAATTACTGATGTATGTATTGTATTGTTCTGTATTATATTGTATTGTACAATGTGGACCTTTTCTCCGCAGGTCACCGCTGAAAACGGGCCCCTGGTCCAGTCAGGCACTACCTGGTTAACAAACGAAATAAAATAAAGTAACTACTGGCCTGTTCTCTTTCTTATGGTGGGGGTGGGCTTTTATGTTGTGCTACCAATATTTTAGGGGCCTTGGTTCTTAATGTAGTTTTACCCCAAATACAAGTTTGGTGGCAATTGCACTGACAGTTGTATTAGACAAAGCTATACATGGGCATGTGCTTACTTTAGCGGTGTTATTGGCTTATGGCTGAACATTTTCTCATTTTCTGAATGGTGTTAGCAAGCTGTTTACTGTAGTCCAGAGGTTGATTCCCTCTGTCACCATCTGTCCACTGTACAATTCTGAGCGAGTAACTTGTATACATACCTCTTAACTGTACCGAATTTCTAGGTAGATACCGGTTTTGAGGGCAAAATGCTGGGGTGCCACGAAATCCCAAGTGGCCCCTTAAATTTCCAGGGTTTTTTTAAAGTTTTTTTTTGACTATTCCTGATGTCATCACATGCAGGGCGTGCGTGATGATGTCAGCACAAGGCAAGCAGACAGCCTGTCAGAATTCAGCTGCCGAGGCATTACTACTTAATTTCACTTTAACGGTCTGTGAGTTTTATTCAGGCAGTGCACACTTCTTTCTTCCCCTGGCTCAAATCGCTGCTGTATTGCACTGCTAGTTCCTTTACGTATGAGAGAATTATTTTAATTATTATTTTATTAAGGGCTCGAGAAGTAAGTGTGTGTCTGTGTCTGTGTCTGTGTGTCTGTGTGTGTGTGTGTGTGTGTGTGTGTGTGTGTGTGTGTGTGTGTGTGTGTGTGTGTGTGTGTGTGTGTGTGTGTAAAATGCCCCAGTTAGGTATAACTGGTAGTTAGGGTTATTCAGACTCAAACCCTGTACCTTAGGTACAAAGAGCAAGGGCCTAAACTCAACTGTCCAAAGATTCACAGAATGTTTGGCTCATACCTTTGGTTTGTTCATCTTAAAATTTGTGGTTTTCTGGCAAATCAGTGAGAACTGCATTCACTAAACAATAACAATTTTAAGTTTCAGTCTTCCTACCTTTCAGGAAACGCATGGTAACACAAAACATTTTATTCTAGCAACTTTCTGAGATTATACACGCAATGTTTAAAATGTGCCCCCCCCCCCACACACACACACACACAATACATCTTGGCTTTTTCCAAAGTTCTTGTGCTGCATAGTTCTTCAGGGGGAGAGAAGTTTAGTGCTGCTTATGCAAAGTCTGTTTGTGTTGTTAGTAGCACAACAGGTAGTACACTTGCTTTTGATGCAGAAGGCTGTGGGTTCTACTCCCACAGTATGTTGCTGGATTGCTGATATTGTACTTTTAAAGGGGGTGGATACTGCAGTCCTGAACATGTCCTCTTTGGAGGAGATACCTAGTAACTATGAACCTGTTATCAGTTTGCCATCCATTCCCTATTGCAATATTACTACCTTATTTTTTTAATGTAACCTAGGCAATGTATTTTTCAAGGGCAACAGGCACTGCAGATGAAGCAATGAAATATAAAGTTGTTTGCTAGTAGCAACCTCTTCATTACTTTAAGATCTCTTTAATGTGGATTTAGATGACTTCTGCCTTTTCTTTGAATATGGGTTTCAATGCTGTTTCAATGAATGTAAGTTTCAAGGGCAGAGAGGTTTTAATGCTAAGTCTATTCTCATTGTGTGACTGTATTGCTTTGTTTAGCAGATGTCTATTAATGTTTGTGCTATAAAATGTAAAATAAAAATGTAAAATAAAAGTTTTAAATGAAATCCAAATAATCATTGTAATAGTAAAGCAGTATGCACATTACAGTGTTTATGGTAAATGGGGCGAAACAGCCAAGTAGTAGGACATTGGAATGGCTGCAGGGGGGGGGTTGTGTATGGGGGCCCCATTAGACCATGACTTTATGGGGGGGGGGGGACAAACTCAAAGACAGCCCCGAGCAGCACAAACTCTAGTTACGCCACTGATCAGCAGACCATGGAGAATGACTTTTGCAGGTCCTAGCAAACTATAATATTCTTTTGCTAAGATTAGAATACTGCCTGCCATTAAATGCCCTACTTTTACCACAAAACCCACATACTGCAAGTCACCAAAAATAAAATCCTAAGGTTCATCATCTTTTCCCTTCCCAGTGAACATCATTGCTACACATTTAAAAAAATGGTTACATTTGCTACAGGGTCTTTGGTCATATTTTCGTTGTCTGTTCTTCAGGTTGTGTTTGAAAGTTGGTATCCAACAATTCCACTGGAGTGGGTGGGGTTACATAATTATGTATGCGAATTTTATGTTAATCAACGTACAGATTTGTACCTATTTTTTATGGGCCTTTGTCCAGATTTTTGATGTTTCTAGGTTGAGAGGTATGTTCCTTCCTTTTTACCCCCTTTTCACTGCTTTGTGTTAACTCTGTGATATCTAGTATATCCTACCCTATATTACAGCTCAATATCTTGTTTTTCCCTTCCTTTTACCCTTTCTGTTGCAGTCTTTTCATTAAATATTCTATATAAGTCTAAATACTGATTATTGTACTCTACTTACGTTTTCAGTGATAGGATTCTGCTGACTGCTACAATCTGATTTCACTTTCTGCATATATTCCTGTACCTAGCCTTTTTGAACACATTCCTGTCCTGTACTTTCATTTCTTTACTCCCATACTGCCTTGCTACATTCAAACAGTCTCAGTTAGTGTTTGGCACCATCTTTCTTTCATTTTTAACTGCTCTACTGTCTCCTCCAAGCCTTGGTGGTGTGCATGAGCCATTATTTCAGTGATTTTACTGCAAATTTTTGGATACTTCAGCAGATTAAGGTAATTTTTATCTTTATTTAATGTAAAAAAAAAAAAAAAAAAAGAAGTTATTTACTCACCATAAAGTACAGTTGTGTACCTACCATAAATGTTGATGTTCAAGTGTATTTACTGTTGCAGTCATTACACTTGGGTTATCCTGCTGGCAGGCTACCCGCAGTCGGCCTGAATTCCAAAGTCCTGGTCCGGCGTCGGTTGCTGTCGCCTCTTCCCTGACGTCAGTGCGCCAGGGGTATACAAGATGCAGCCGACGCCATTTTCTTCAATTTTTCTTGCCCCAGATGTCAGGTGCCCCCAAAAGGGTAGGCTAAAAACATTGTACAAAAAGCATGCACAAAATAAACATTACCTTCATCTACAAGCAAATACACCACATAGGTTGTATAGAATAGACAAGTACAGATAAGTCCCAGCAAAGAAAGGGGGATGGTGGGTGGGTAACCTGGACTGCAACAGTGAATACACTCGAACATCTACATTTATGGTAGGTACACAAATGTACTATGTTCATCGTGTTTCACTGTTGCAGTCATTACACTTGGGTTGAATCCCAAAGCAGAGGTTGGGCGGCTGGGTTTAAATAGGATTAGGAGTGGCTATGAGGCCCTGCAGAACTGCAGTGGCAAAGCCTGCTCTGGATTTAGAGTAAAGAGGTAAGTGGTAGTGCTTGGTAAAGGTGTGCACTGAACTCCAAGTTGCAGCCTCCAAAATTTCCTTGGTTGGTACTCCTCTGAGAAAGGCTGCTGATGTGGCTGCTGCCCTGGTAGAATGTGGCCTAATATTCTTAGGTACTGATTTGCCATGCTGTGCATAGCAGAAGCAAATGCAGTGTCCTATCCATTTTGAAATAGTCTGCTTTGAAATAGCCTTTCCATGTGATCCTGTAGCATATGCCACAAAAAGTTGCTCAATCTTTCTGAAAGCTTTAGTTTTGTCCAGGTAGAAGCGTAACTGTCTGTGTATGTCCAAAGAGTGCAGAAGTCTCTCCCCTTTATTCTGGGGATTTGGATAAAAAGTTGGCAAATGAATGGTTTGGTTAAGAGCCACACTGGAAACTACCTTTGGCATAAATGTTGGGTTTGTCCTTAGAGAAACCCTGTCCGGATGGAAAATGATAAAAGGTTTCACTGCCATTAATGCCTGTAACTCTGAGACTCTTCTTGCTGAAGTTATTGCTAGGAGCAGAGCAGTTTTCCATGATAAGAATTTTATCTCAGCTGTACTGGCTGGCTCAAAAGGAGGCAGTGTGAGCTTTTCCAAGACAAAGTTGAGGTCCCATGTAGGTATGGCTCTCCTTGGGGGTCTTATGTTTTTGGCCCCTCTGAGGTACTGTCTTAGCAGTGGATGTGAAAAAATAGGAGGTTCCGTATTGTAATGAGCTGAAATGGCAGAGGCATGGATCTTAATTGATGAGAAGGATAGGCCTTTATCCAACATCTCAGTTAGGTATTGTAAAATCTGAGGAATATTTGGAACAAGCGGTTCAAGTCCTTGTGCCTGGTTCCAAGCACAGAATCTCTTCCATTTTTCTGCACAAGATTTTCTGGTGCTGAGCCTCCTGGCTTCCAAAATGACATCCATAACTGCTTTAGAGAGAGGTGTATTCTGAGTGGTTATATTATTTGCCATGCAGCCAGATTTAAGGTTCCGAGTTGGCTGTGCAGGATCTGATTGTTTTGTTGGGACAGAGGATGAGGAATTTGAGGTAAAGTCCAGGCAGGACCTTGAGACAGGTTCTTTAGGATTGGGTACCAGTGCTGGCATGGCAAGTCTGGGGCAATCAGAATAATTTTTGGCTTCTCTTGTCTGACCTTTAGGAGTACCTTGGGGAGGAGAGGCAGTGGAGGAAAGGCATAAACTGTCAGGGCTTTCCAGCTGAATGACAGAGCATCCACCTTCCATGCTTGAGTGTGATAAGTCCTTGCGCAGAATCTCTGTAGTTGGCAGTTGTGAGGGGAGGCAAATAGATCTATGTCTGGGCATCTCCATTTCCTTGTTATCATGCTGAAGACTTGTGGATCTAGTTTCCACTCGTGAGGGTCCATGAGGTTTCTGCTTAGTTCGTCTGCCAAAGTATTTTTCTTTCCTGGCAGGAATTGTGCCTGTAGATGTACTTGATAGGCCAAAATGCTGTGCTCCACAAAGTCATGGCTTGCCTGCAGAGGGGGTAGGAATGTGTGCCCCCCTTGCTTGTTTATATACCATAAGACTGTAGTATTGTCCGTCTTTAGTAAAAGTTGTCCTGGATGAAGTACATCCTTGAAGGCTGTCAGGGCATTCTGTACAGCTAGCATCTCTTTTTGATTGATATGAAGATGCATTTGGTCTGCGGACCACGTGCCCTGAATACATTTTCCCGACATGTGTGCCCCCCCCCAGGCATAATCCGATGCATCTGTTGTTAGTGTCTGCCTGGCTGTGGGTAAAGTGAAAGGCTGTCCCTTGTTGTGGTGACAGGCCTGTGCCCACCATCGAAACTCTTGTTGCAGGCAGGGAATGAGAGTGATTATTGTCTCCAGGCTGTGGCAATGTTGAGTCCAAACACTTTTTAGATACCATTGTAGCTTCCTCATATGCAGTCTTGCATATGGAATTAGCAGAATGCAGGATGCCATGAAGCCCAAAGCCTGCAGAATTTTTCTTGCAGGTAGCTGGGTCTTTGCTGCCATCATTTGGAAGTAATGAGTCAGTTAACTTTGTCTGGCGTGAGATAAGCTATCTGGGCAGTTGTATTTAAGCTTGCAACCAGGAATATTATCTCTTGAGAGGGCACTAGTTTTAATTTCTTTTCGTTTACTGTGTACCCTAGGCAAATTAGTAATCTTTTTACAAACGCCAGATGCTTTAGTAGAATGTCCTTGCTCTCTGCTTGAATAAGGCAGTCGTCCAAGTAGGGATATATTTGAATTCCTCTTTGTCTGCAAAATGCAATTAGTGGTGCCAGGCATTTTGTGAAGACCCTGGGTGCAGTAGATAAGCCAAAGGGAAGTGCAGAAAATTGGTAATGCATTGGGCCAGCTAGGACTCCGAGGTATCTTCTGCAAGATTGTCTGATTGGGACATGCAGGTATGCCTCTTTGAGGTCCAAAGTAATGAGCCAAGCCTTCTTGCCAGCATGGGTAGAAGTTGCTACAGTGTCAACATTTTGAATTTTGGAACGTCCAGGAAAGTATTTAGAGTAGACAGGTCCAGTATTGGTCTCCAGGCTTTGTCCTTTCTGGGTACCAAGAAAAGTCTTGAGTAAAATCCTTGCCCCTGCTCTTGCTGTGGTGCTTTTTGAATTGCCCTCATGTCCATGAGAGCAGATATTTGCTTTTGTGCCTCTGCCCATTGATTGTGTGGCAGGTCTGGCATACCTTTTGCCCTTGGGAGGGTGTGGAAGTGGAACCTGTAGCCCTGAGAAATAATATTTAGTACCCATTTGTCCTGGGTGATCATGTGCCAACTTTGTGAGAAAAGTGCCAGTTTTCCCCCTAAGGGTGCTGCCAAAAGGTAAGTGCTTGGTATTGGTAGTGGGAAGTCATTGAGACCGTTTCCTATATGGTTGTGATTTGTCTTCTCCGCCTTTGGGGGCTGAAGCACCCCATTGCTTAGGTCTGTATGAGCCTTGGGGCTGAGAATCTGCCTCTTGGGCATCTGTATCTGCCTCTTTGTGGCCTGTCTGACACTAAAAAGGACCAATTTTTAGAACGCCAGTTCCTGCTAAATCTGGGTGGTTGAACCTGCAAGAAATCATTTACTGTCTGCATTGATTTTGCTTTATCCTCCATTTTCTTTAACACCTCTTCCGCCTTAACACCAAAAAAGTATCATGCTGTAAAGGAGCATCCAATAATTTTGCTTTAACATGATCAGGTAAACTCTGCTCTTTTAACCAAGCATGCCTTCGAATGACAAAGCCTGTAACTGCGGCTCTGCAAGAAGCCTCTAATGAATCAAAACCACATTGCAAAGTATGCTTTCCCACTTGTTCAGCTGCATGCAATAAATCCTGCATTTCCTTGTCTTCAGGACATTCACAGCTTGTCAGCATTTTCTGTTTTAGCAGAGACATTAGATATTGCTGATATTTAAGCATGTGAAATTGGCAGTTTAAAGCCCTTACAGCTAAAGTAGCAGAGGTGTAAACTTTTTTCCCCCATCTGTCCAGTGCTCTAGAATCCCTATCAGAGGGAACAGGGTTTTTTGCAGTGGAAGCCATGACCCCTTTGGGACCCTGAGAAATTGTTTCTGGATCAGCAGCAGGGTTTTTATAAAGAAATGTATGCGAATCTGGAACCCTGTAGTACCTATCTGGCTTAACTGGTGCAGGGGGTAAAGAATCAGGAGACAAACTGGATTCAGAAAATACATCATCAACAATGTCTAGCACAGGAGGGATAGCAAGAGGTCTGTGCTGAGGCAATAACAGAAAGTCTCTGAGCCTTTTCTTGGATTCTGAATAATCCTGGCTCTCCCAATGGAAATGCTCCCTCATGGTATGCAGGGTTTCCCCAAAAGAGTAGTCCTCAGGAGGAGAGGCTGAAGGGATAGATTCACAGCATCACAGTCCTCACAGGGAGGAAGAGAATATCCCTGTTCTGAAGAGGAATCAGAAGAAATAGAGACCTGGTCAGAGGAGTCATAGTCAGTGGCTTGACTAGGCCTTTTATCAGGAGGGGGATGGGAACCCATGATCAAAGTAATTAGGTCCTCGGCCATTTTAAGCATCTGTTTCTTAGGCATGGCTGACTGTCCAGGAGAATGCTGTACTTGTTTCTTTGTCTTTAAAGGTGTTTTAGACTTTGCCTTGGCTGTTGAAGTGATCTTGATAGTAAGCTGTGTAGGTCTGAAAACACCCACAGAAGCCAATGCCTGCTCAGCGGCTCCAGACCCATCTGAGGGAATAGTTTCCATAGGCCCAATACCTTGAGTTTCCAGAGGCCTAGTTGTCTCCATGTGGGAGTCGGAGGCGGCCTGTGGCTCTGAGGTAGCCGGGTGTCAGGAGCTGCGAAAGCGCCTCACTGAGAACCGGGGAACCGGCGACTGGCCTAGAAGAGGCTTCATCGTCGGTTTTGGACCTCGGATGTCTGTCCTTTTCTTTGTCTTTGCGCTTTTTATGAATTTCGGTCGTCGGTTGTTCTGATGGCATTATATAGTTAAACCTTCGGCCAAAATAATGTAAAGCAAAATCGAACCGATGCTTAATAGTGCGTTGGTTGAATCTAGCACAAAACTGACAACTAGCAATGTCGTGGTCAGGGCCTAGGCAAGGAATATAGTAAGAATGAAAATCCTTATGAGGTATTTGCTTCCCACAAGAAATACAATTGTTAACTTTTACTGACATCAGATTGGAGCAAGAAAAAGTTTCCCCAATGGGGTACTTAGCTTTATTGAAGACTTCGGATCTGAAATTCAAATTCGAAAATCTCAGGAGTCGGCCGACCAGCACTTGCGAACTGCTTTTGCTTTGGGCACAGCGCGGCAAGAAAGACTGAAGAAAATGGCGTCGGCTGCATCTTATATACCCTTGGCGCACTGATGTCATGGAAGAGGCGACAGCAACCGACGCCGGACCAGGACTTTGGAATTCAGGCCGACTGCAGGTAGCCTGCCAGCAGGATAACCCAAGTGTAATGACTGCAACAGTGAAACACGATGAACATCATTCTGAGTAGTTCTACTTAATTTGTCTTTAACCTGTGGGATACCAGATCCGTATCGGATCTGAGCCGGCAACCTTACTACATCTGCTCAGAGGTCCAAGCTCCTCCCCTTACCCATAATACACCTCCACTACCTTCCAACCCCCAGAACGAGTTTGCTGAATCTTATACTGATAACCTGACCTGAAAATAATACTTGTGACCTATAACTGCAGCCCGTAGGCTGTTCATATGCCAAGGTCCGGGGGAAGGAGAGAAGGACGGTTGAAGACAAATGAAGTAGAACTACTCAGATGGAATGTTATGGTGAGTACACAACTTCTTTATCTGAAGTAGTTTACTTCATTTGGTCTTCAACCTGTGGGACAGAGTCCCCAGCTACTAAACTCCTGGGTGGCCCTCATGGAAGGATATTCCGGAGGACTGCGGAAGCAAAGGATGCTCTCCTTTCTGGAAGTCAAATCCAATTTGTAATGAGAAATAAATGTATGAGAGGAGGACCAAGTAGCTGCAGAACAAATATCATCTAAAGGGACTCTAGACCAAAAGGCCGCAAACGTAGCCATGGCCCTAGTGGAATGAGCTCTCACCTGACCCAGAGGAGACTGAAGAAATCCACCTATCAATAGTGACCTTGGAGATTGGTTTCCCCAAAAAAGGTTTATAGAAGGATACAAACAATTGATCAGATTTACGGAAATCTTTTGCCCTGTGTAAATAGAATCGTACCGGTCTATGAACATCCAGCAGATGGAGTTTGTATTCCATCTTGTTGGCAAAATTAGGAAAGAAAACAGGTAAATTGATGGTCTGATTCATATTAACTGGTGATGCCACCTTAGGAAGAAAGGATGGATTGGTCCGAAGGGAAACCCTATCTTTGTGAAAAATCATATAAGGAACTTTGACGGACAAGGTCTGCAGTTCTGAAACCCTTTTGACACAGGTAACAGCCACCAGGAATGCTGTTTTCCAAGATAAAAATTTTAGATCTGTGGTTGCAGCAGGTTCAAAAGGTGGAGTAACCAGAGCTTGAAGAACCATAATAAGGTCCCGTGGGGGAACAGAATCCTTGACCGGGGGGCGTAACAGAAAAGTCCCTTTAATAAAGGCTTTACACAGCCTGGAGGAGGCTAGAGAGGCAGAATTCTCACCCACATGAAAATGAGAAATGGCAGCCAACTGAACCTTGACAGTAAAAGAACTAGCTCCGTATTGAAAAATATCAGCTAGAAAATCAAGAATGGCAGAAATAGGTGCCGTGAAGGGGTCTAAACTCCTTTGAGAGGCCCAAACGGAAAAACGTTTCCATTTTCTGCGATAAACCTTCCTGGTAGAAGACTTATGAGCAGCCACCAAAATACACCTAACTGAGGAGGATAACCCAGGAGTCCTAGCAATCACGGAAACTGGAGCAGCCAAGCTGTGAGCTTCAGACTGTCCAGATTCGGATGAGGAACCCCCGATGGGTGTGAAATCATATTCTGAATGAGATCAAAGATCCAAGGCGGAGCCAGAAGGTGAGACCAAAGGAAGGGAAACCATACCTGGCGAGGCCAAAAGGGGGCAATGTGGATCACTTTGCTCTCCAGTCGACAAGCTTTCTGTAGAAACCTCAGAATAAGAGGTACTGGAGGGTAAGCATACAGAAGACAGTACAGCTGTGTACACTTAACATAAATGTAGATGTTCGAGTGTATTCACTTTTGCAGTCGTCACATTTGGGTTATCTGCTTGAAGTAGCCCTCAGTCGGCCTGATTAACAAAGTCTTGTGTCCTGCGTTGGTTGCTGTCTCTTCTTCCATGACGTCAGGTCGTCAGGGGTATAAAACATGCAGCTGACGCGATTAAATCAGTTTTTCTTGCCCCAGATGCCAGGTGCCCCCCTAATGGGAAGCAATTAAATCTATAAATATACAAGGTTATACCTCCAACAAAAAAAGCAAATACACCAAAAAGCTTTTAAGCATAGTAAAGGAGAGAAGAGGTATAGCCAAAATAAGTCAGAGGGCTGATGGGAGGGTAGCCATGACTGCAACAGTGAATACACTCGAACATATACATTTATGGTAAGTGTACACAACTGTACTATGTTCTTCATGTTTCACTGTTGCAGTCATCACATTTGGGTAGATTCCCAAAGCTAAGGATGGGAGGAGGAAATTAGATAGCATTAGGACCGGCTATAAGACCCTGCAAGACTGCAGTGGCAAAGCCAGCTCTGGATTTAGAGAAAATTGGCAAATGGTAATGCTTGGTGAAAGTATGTACAGAACTCTAGGTAGCAGCTCCTAGGATGTCCCTGGTAGGTACGCCTCTGAGAAAGGCTGTAGAGGTAGATGCAGCCCTGGTTGAATGAGGTCTGATCCCCTGTGGGATAGGTTTTCCATGGTGCTTATAGTAGAAATAAATGCAATGGCCTATCCATTTAGAAATGGTTGGCTTTGAAATAGCCTTTCCCTCTGTTCTTGCAGCAGAGTGCAGTATCTATTCTCCTTTGTTCTGTGGATTAGGAAAGAAGGTTGGCAAATGAATGGACTGATTAAGGGCCACACTAGATACCACCTTGGGCATGAAAGAGGGATTGGTCCTGAGAAACACCCTGTCAGCATGAAAGATGATGAAAGGCTCCACTGCCACAAGGGCCTGTAATTCAGATACCCTTCTTGCTGAAATGATTGCTAAAAGGAAAGCTGTTTTCCAAGAAAGGAATTTTAAACCTGCAGTAGCAGCTGGCTCAAAAGGAGGAAGGGTGAGTTTCTCCAATACAAAGTTAAGGTCCCAGGCTGGAGTTTGGGCTCTCCAGAGTGGTCTTAAGTTGTTGGCCCCTCTAAGGAACTGCTTGAGCAGTGGATGAGAGAAGAGGGGAGGTTCTGTGTTATAATGAGCTGAAATGGCTGAGGCGTGAATTTTTATTGAGGAAAAAGACAGGCCCTTGTGAAGCATTTCAGTTAAGTATTGCAAAATCTGAGGTAAATTGAGCACTGCTGTGCTCATCCCTTGCGACTGGTTCCAGGCACAGAATCTTTTCCATTTTTCAGCATAAGATTTTCTAGTACTAGGCCTCCTTGCCTCTAAAATGATATCCATCACTAGTTTACTGAGGGATGGTAAAGGAGAGATTAGATAATTAGCCAGGCTGCTAGGTTCAGTGTTTGAAGCTGAGGGAGCAGAATCTGGTTCGCCTGCTGAGACAATAGAGTAGGAGTCTGAGGCAGGTACCATTGGGCCAACAGTGACACACTGCGCAAGAGGGGGTACCAGACCAGTGTTGGCGTGGCCAGTCTGGTGCAATCAAAATCGTCCTTGGTTTGTCTTGCTTGATCTTTAGTAGTACCTTGGAGAGCAGAGGCAGAGGAGGAAAGGCATAAACTGATGGGTTTTTCCAACTGAAGGACAGAGCATCCACTTTCCAAGCTTGTCTGTGGGGAGTCCTTGTGCAAAATTTGTCCAACTGATACTTATGGTGGGAGGCAAACAGGTCTATGTCTGGGCTCCCCCATTTGCTTGTCAACATGTTGAAAATCCTTGGGTCCAGTTTCCACTTATGTGGGTCCATGAGGTTTCTGCTTAGTTCGTCTGCCAATGTATTTATTTACCCTGGCAGGAACTGAGCTTGTAGATGCACTTGGTAGCTCAGGGCTGTGTTCCACAATGCCATGGCTAGTCTGCAGAGGGGGTAAGAATGCATACCCCCCTGCTTGTTTACGTACCACATAACAGTGGTGTTGTCCGTCTTTACCATTGCCCTGGAAGAATGTGGTCCTTGAAGGCTGTCAGAGCATTCTGTACAGCTAACATTTCTTTTTGATTGATATGCAGGTGCATTTGACTTGGGTTCCATTTGCCCTGAATGCACTTCCCTGCCAGGTGAGCTCCCCATGCATAGTCTGATGCGTCTGTTGTTCGGGTTCAGGCAGCAGGGGGTAGTGTGAATGGTAGTCACTTGCTTTGGTAGCAGGCCTCTGCCCACCAAAGGAACTCTAGGCATAGGCAAGGTATGATAGGAATCACTGCTTCTACATCCGGAGAATGTTGACACCATAGGCTTTTTAGATACCATTGTAGTTTCCTCATATGCAGCCTTGCATATGGAATTAGAAGAATGCAGGAGGCCATGAACCCCAAGGCTTGTAGTATTTGCCTTGCAGACAACACATTTTTTGTGGCCACTTGTTTGAAGTAGGTTGTCAAATGAATTTGTTTCTCTGGAGTGAGGAAAGCCATCTGGGAAATTGTATTCAAGCTTGCTCCCAGGAATATAATTTGTTGACAGGGTACCAGGTGTGATTTCTTTTCATTTATGGTGTACCCCAGACAAGTTAGCACCCTTTATACAAAGGCCAAACAAGTTAGCATCCTTTGTACAAAGGCCAGATGTTTCAAAAGTATGTCCTGGCTTTCTGCCTGAATTAAACAATCGTCCAGGTATGGGTATAGTTGAATATTTCTTTGCCTGCAAAATGCAATGACTGGAGCTAGGCACTTTGTGAATACCCTGGGTGCAGTAGATAAGCCAAAGGACAGTGCATAAAACTGACAGTGCGTGTAGCCTGCTTTGAAGCGTAGGTATCTTCTGCAAGATTCCCTGATTGGGATGTGCAGGTATGCTTCCTTTAAATCTAGTATTGCCAACCAGGCATCTTTGCCTAGCATAGGAAGCAACTGGTGAAGAGTCAGCATCTTGAATTTTGGAATCACCAAAAAGGTGTTTAGAGTAGACAGGTCCAAGATAGGACGCCATGAATTGTTTTTTCTGGGTACCAGGAAAAGTCTCGAGTAGAAACCTTGTCCCTTTTCCTCTTCTGGTACCAACTGAATAGCCCCTATGCTTAAGAGGGAGAGTACTTGCTTTTGGTCCTCTGCCCACTGATTTGGAGGTAGATCCAGCCAACCTTTTGGAGTTGGTAAGGTGTGGAAGTGAAATCTGTATACTTGGGACACTATATTTAAAATCCATTTGTCCTGGGTAATGAGTCCCCAGTTCTTTGCATGAAGTGCAATCTTTCCCCCCAAAGGGGCAGACAGTTGAGAGGTGCTTGGAAGTTTTAAAAAGAAGTCATTGAGACAGTTTACCATAGGGGGCAGTTTTATTACTCCCAGATTTGGAAGTGGAGGCTCCCCACTGCTTAGTCCTGTGCATCCCCTGGGACTGAAGCCTGGGTGCTCTGTTGGATGTGGGTTTGGACTGAGAGGGTCTGGAAGAGGCAGGAAAGGACCAATTCTTAGAAGGCCAGTGCCTACTAAATCTTGGAGGTTGTACTTGTAAAAAATCTTTAACAGTTTGCATATTTTAAGAACCTCTTCTGCCTTGTTGCCAAACAGGCGGTCCTGATTTAAGGGAGCATCCAGTAATTTTGCTTTAACATGATCTGGCAAGGATTGCTCCTTAAGCCAAGCATGCCTTCTAAGTACAGACCTAGTTACAGCAGCCCTGCAAGATGCCTCTAGTGAATCAAAACCACATTGCAAAGTATGTTTACGAACTTGTTCAGCAGAATGCATTAAATCCTGTAAATCCTTATTTTCAGCACAATCAGGAATCAACATAATTTTCTATTTAAGCAATTGCTGATACTTTAACATATGAAACTGGCAATTCAAAGCCCTAATGGCCAAAGTTGCAGAAGTGTATACCTTCTTACCCCATCTATACAGCGCCCTGGAGTCTCCATCAGAGGGGGTAGGATTTTTGGCAGTAGTAGCTTTAATGCCCTTGGGTCCCTGTGAAATGGTTGCAGGATCCACAGTAGGATTTTTGAAAAGGACCTTGTGAAAGTCAGGAACCCTGTAATATCTATCAGGTTTTCTGGGAGCAGGAGGTAAAGAGTCAGGGGCCAAGCTAGAGTCAAAAAAGTCATAATCGACAATGTCCAGTATGGGACGTATAGCTAAAGGCCTGTGCTGGGGCAGGAGTAAGAAATCCCTAAGCCTCTTTTTAGAATCAGAGAAATCCTGACTTTCCCAATGAAAATGCTCCCTGAGAGTATGCAAGGTTTCACCAAAAGAGAAATCCTCTTTGGGGGGGGGGGGGGGGCAGAGGGAATATAGTCCTCAGCATTAGAATCCTCATAGGTAGATAAGGGTAAATCCTGGTCATCAGAGGAAACAGAAATGTCAGAATCCTGGTCAGAAGTATCATAAGCAAACTCAGTCCTATGTCTCTTAGAGGGGCAAGGTTGGCTTCCCCTGATTAAAGTAATAAGGTCTTCAGCCATTCTTATCATTTCATTTTAGGCATAGAGGCCTGACCATGCAGTCTGGGCGTCAGTTTTCTAGGCATTGTTCGAGTTTTAGGCCTTGAAGAAGAAGATGGCATTGGTTTAATATGCAAGTCAGTAGGCCTGAATACACCCTCAGAAGCCGGTGCCTGCACAGTGGCTTTGGACCCGTCCAAGGTAGAGACATCTGCAGGTTCTACAGTTGACTCCGAATGAGTCTCAGTAGAGGCCTGTGAAACTAAAGCAGCAGGTATCAGGGGCTGCGAAAGCGCCTCACTGAGTACCGGCGAACTGGCGACTGGCTTAGGAGAAGTGTCGTCGGCAGTTTTGGACCTAGGCAGCCTGTCTCTGTCTTTATCTTTGCGTTTTTTGGAATGTCAGTAGTCGGATGGCTTACGAAGACATATCAGGATAATTGAACCGAGCACCAAAATATTTAGAAGCGAAAATATACCGACGCCGGATAGTTTGTGATTTAAATATGGCACAAAACTGGCAGCGAGGTACGTCGTGGTCAGGGCCTAGGCAAGGAATACAGTACGAATAAAAATCTTTATGAAGTATTTGTTTCCACAAGAAATGCAATTATTTACTTTTACTGACATCGGTTTAGAGCAAGAAAAAGTTTCCCCAATGGGATACTTAGCCTTTAGTTTAAGACTTCGGTTCTGAAACTCGAAAACGAAAATTTCTGGAGCAGGCCGACTGGCACTTGCGAACTGCTTCTGCTTCGGGCACCGCACTGCAAGAAAGACTGATGTAATGGCGTCGGCTGCATGTTTTACACTCCTGATGACCTGACGTCACGGAAGAAGAGACAGCAACCGACGCAGGACCCAAGACTTTGTTAATCAGGCCGACTGAGGGCTACTGCAAGCAGATAACCCAAATGTGATGACTGCAACAGTGAAACACAAAGAACATCGGGAGGACAAGCATGGACTGCAGCATCTCTGGGGGACTCCCCCGGCAAGGGGTTCAGAGTGAAAAACTCACTGCACTTCGCGTTGGAAGGAGATGCGAAGAGATCGCAGCAAGGCTGACCCCAGTCGAGGAAGATCTGCTCCTCTACTAAAAGATTCAGAGATCACTCGTAAAGCATCAGAATAGTCTAACTCAACCTGTCCGCTAGGATGTTGTCTCTTCAAGGAATGTGCGCTGCGATGAGAAATTGACCGGTGGAGATCGCCCATTCCCACACTCTCATGGCCTTGCGACAAAGGGGGTAAGATCTGCTCCCTCCCTGTCTGTTGATATACCAGACCACTGACATGTTGTCTGACTGAAAGTACAGTTTTGTACCTACCACAAATGTAGATGTTCAAGTGCTAATACAGCTGCAGCAATCACAGATGGGTTCTCTGCCGTCAGGCGGTCCCTCGGTCGGCCGAATTCCAAAGTCTTGGTCCGGCGTCGGTTGTTGTAGCTTTCTCTTCTGACGTCAGTGAGGCCAGAGTATATAAGACACAGCCGACGCCATGTTCTTCAGTCTTTCTTACCCCAGATGTCAGGTGCCCCCAGAAGGAAGGCAATACCTAAATAGTGCTTATATAGATATACAAGCAATGCAATATAATCCAAAATCAGTGGTAGCAAGCAAATAAAACATAGCCGGATAACCCAGTCAGGTAGTATGAAGAGGTTGCTAGGCCTCATGCCTTTAACAAGTGGGGAAGGAGGGAGGGAAACCTGTACCGCAGCTGTATTAGCACTCGAACATCTACATTTATGGTAGGTACAAAACTGTACTATGTTCATCGTGCATACAGCTGCAGTAATCACAGATGGGTAGAATCCCAAAGCTATGCACTGGGTGGTAGGTACTAGGAGGAACTGGGTTGAGCCAGAATGCCCTGCAAAACAGCAGTGGCAAAGCCTGCTCTTGTTCTGGAATATAAAGGCAGATGGTAGTGTTTTGTGAAGGTATGTACAGAACTCCAAGTGGCTGCCTCCAAAATATCTTTGGTAGGAACTCCTCTGAGGAAGGCTGTAGAGGTAGCTGTGGCCCTGGTGGAGTGTGATCTGATACCTGCAGGAACAGATTTCCCATGATAGGAGTAACAAAACCGTATGCAGTGGCCTATCCACTTTGAAATAGTCTGTTTTGTAACTGGCTTCCCTTGAGCCCCTACAGCATAGGACACAAAGAGTTGTTCTGATTTCCTGAAGGACTTTGTTCTGTCCAAATAATAATGAAGCTGCCTATGGATGTCTAAGGAGTGTAGCAGCCTTTCCCCTTTGTTTTGAGGATTGGGGTAAAAGGTGGGTAGGTGTATGGCTTGATTTAAAGCTACCCTGGATACCACTTTAGGCATAAATGATGGGTTGGTTCGAAGGGAAACCCTGTCCTGATGGAAAATGAGAAAGGGCTGCACCGCCATGAGGGCCTGAAGTTCAGAAACCCTACGAGCTGAAGTGATGGCCAGGAGGAAGGCTGTCTTCCAGGACAAATATTGCAAATCTGTTGAGGCAGCTGGTTCAAAAGGAGGCAATGTTAATTTTTCTAGTATGTAATTAAGATCCCAAGCTGGTATTGGTTGTTTCCTAGGTGGTCTTATATTCTTAGCCCCTCTGAGGAACTGTCGTAAGAGTGGGTGAGAAAATAAAGGAGGATCCGTGTTGAATTCTGCAGAGATGGCTGAGGCATGGATTTTTATGGAAGAAAAAGAAAGTCCACCGTTCAATAGCTCCGCTAAGTACTGTAATACCTGAGGCAAGTTCAGTTTTCTATGGTCCTGGCCTTTTTTCTCATTCCAAGAGCGAAACCGCTTCCATTTTGCGGAGTAAGCTTTTCTAGTAGCTGGCCTTCTGGCCTCCAAAATGACATCCTGTACCTCCTTGGAGAGTAGGTTCTGTTGTGGTGTTAAGGAATTTTCTATGCAGCGAGATTGAGTGTTTTCAGCTGACTGTGAAGAGTTTTGTAGCTGTGCTGAGTCAGCAGAAGAGGCATTAGAGGCAGGGACCAGGGAGGAGTATGTGTTAGGCTCCTCAGGAGTGGGTACCAGTGTTGCCTTGGCCAATCTGGAGCAATCAGTATTATCTTCGGTTTGTCTGTTCTTGCTTTCAAAAGCACCTTGGGCAGAAGAGGCAGAGGTGGGAATGCGTAAACTGTCCATGCTGTCCAACTGAATGAAAGGGCGTCCACTCTCCAGGCCTTTGGGTGAAAGGTCTTTGAACAAAACTTTTCCAATTGATGATTCCTGTGGGAGGCAAAAAGATCTATGTCTGGCCTCCCCCATGCTTGGATTATTTCTGCAAACACCTGAGGATGTAACTTCCATTCTTGTGGATCTGTCATTTTTCTGCTTAGATTGTCTGCCAGTGTGTTTTCCAATCCTGGCAAGTACTGTGCTTGAAGTTCGATTTGTCTTTCCAGAGCCAAGTTCCAAAGAGTCATGGCTAGTCTGCACAAGGGGTATGAATGTGTTCCTCCTTGTTTATGTATCACATTACCGTGGTGTTGTCTGTTCTTATCAGTAATTGTCCTGGATGCAGGAAGTCCTTGAAAGCTGTAATTGCATTTATTACTGCTAGCATTTCTTTTTGATTGATGTGAAGGTGCTTTTCTTTTTGGGACCATTTGCCCTGAATGCACCTGTTCGTCATGTGCGCCCCCCAGGCGTAGTCTGAGGCGTCTGTGGTTATGACTTGTTTTGCTTGAGGCTTGCAGAATGGGAGGCCTTTGTTTGCTTGACATGCTTGGGCCCACCATAGAAATTCCTTTTGCAAACATGGAATTATTGGTATTATTGTTTCCAAACTGTGACTGTGTTGAGACCATAGGTTTTTTAGGTACCATTGAAGTTTCCTCATATACAGCTTTGCAAATGGGGTTAATAGAATGCAAGATGCCATGAATCCCAGAGCCTGCAGGATTTTCCTTGCAGTAAGCCTGGTACTTTTTGCTAGTATTTTGAAGTACTGAGATAGTTGCCCTTGTTTTTCTGGTGTAAGGTAGGCCATCTGGGTGTTTGTGTCCAAGTTGGCACCCAGGAAAGTTATTTTCTGGGATGGTGTTAGCCTTGATTTCTCTTTGTTGATTGTATATCCCAGAGAAAGCAGTAACCGTGTCACATATGCCAGATGTTCCAGAAGTATGTTCTTGCTGTCGGCTTGGATCAGGCAGTCGTCCAGATAAGGGTAAATTTGTATCCCTTGAAGTCTGCAGTAGGCAATCACTGATGCCAGGCACTTTGTGAATACTCTGGGCGCAGTAGATAAGCCAAAGGGCAATGCAGAGAATTGATAGTGGATTGAACCTGCAAGAAATCTGAAGTATCTTCTGCAGCTTTGTCTGATTGGGACATGCAGGTATGCCTCCTTGAGGTCCAATGTTACCAGCCAGAACTCCTTGCCCAGCATGGGAAGAAGCTGCTGTAATGTGAGCATCTTGAATTTTGGTACGATTAGAAATGTGTTTAGGGTGGATAAGTCCAAAATGGGTCTCCAGTCGGTTCCTTTCCTTAGTACCAGGAAAAGTCTTGAATAAAAACCTTGACCTTGTTGGTGAGTAGGTACCTCTTGAATAGCTCGCATGCTTATGAGCTTTGAAATTTGCAGTTGTGCCTCTGCCCTTTGATTTTGTGGTAGGTTTGGCATGCCTCTCATTTTTGGAAGAGTGTGAAATTGAAATTTGTAGCCTCTGTTTATAATGTCCAGGATCCATTTGTCTGTTGTGACAATATGCCAATTGCTTGCAAATAGTGCTAGTTTTCCTCCCAAAGGTGCTGCCAGCTGAGACATGCTTGGCATGGAAATGAGGGAGTCATTGGGTTTGCTTCCTGTATTGTTGTGCACTGTCTTCGCCACCTCTTGGTGCTGGAGTTTGCCATTGTCGGCCTCTATATGATCCTTGTGATTGCCCTCTGCCCCTTGTGCATCTGTATCTACCTCTTTGGGGCTTGTCAGTGGCTGGAAAGGACCAGTTTTTTGAAGGCCAATTTCTGCTAAAACGTGGTGGTTGGACCTGTAAGAAAGCTTTGACAGTTTGCATAGATTTGGCTTTTTCTTCCATTTTCCGTAGTATCTCCTCAGCATTAGTACCAAACAGCACATCCTTTTGTAAAGGAGCATCTAGAAGTTTAGCTTTCACATGATCAGATAAATTTTGTTCCCTAAGCCAGGCATGTCTGCGAATGACTGATCCTGTAGCTGCCACTCTACTTGAGGCCTCTAGGGCATCATAACCACATTGTAAGGTGTGTTTACCCACTTGTTCTGCACTATGCATCATATCCTGTAACTCCTTTGAATCTTGTTGTTCAGGTTGAGACATTTTGTTCCTCAATTGTGATAACAGGAACTGTTGATATTTAAGCAAATGAAACTGACAATTTAAAGCCCTCATGGCTAGGGTGGCCGAGGTATAAACCTTTTCCCCCCACCTTTCCAAACATCTTGATTCCCTTTCTGCTGGAAGTGGATTTTTGGAAGTGGAGGCCTTCAATCCCTTGGGGCCTTGTGAAATGGTTTCAGGGTCAGCATTATGGCTTTTGAAGAGAAATTGGTGAGAGCTGGGTACTCTGTAATACCTATCAGGTTTGACTGGTGCAGGAGGCCGAGAATCCGGGTTAAGACAAGCCTCCGAATAGACATCATCCAGTATGTCCAAAACAGGGGGTATAGCCAGAGGTCTGTGTTGAGGTAACAAAAGAAATTCCCTAAGTCTTTTCTTGGAATCTGAAAAGTCTTGGCCTTCCCAATGGAAGTGCTCCCTCAAGGTGTGTAAGGTTTCCCCAAAGGAAAAATCCTCAGGAGGGGATACAGAGGGAATGGACTGTTCTGCATCCGAATCCTCAAAAGGAGAGTAAGAGTGTTCCTCTGCATCAGAATGTTCTGATAAAATGAATCCCTGATCAGAAGAGGGAGAATCTTCCTCCACTCTGGGTCTCTTGTCTGGAGGGGATTGAGAACCTCTGATAAGAGTAATTAAATCCTCAGCCATTCTAAGCATCTGTTTTTTAGGCATGGGACCTGGAGATGGGCCCTGTACAACAGGCCTCATGGGCTGCCTGGCTGCTTTGGATTTAGTAAAGGCCTTAATTGAAAAAGAAGATGAGGGCCTAAATACACCATGGGTGGAGGTGGACCTGTCCACATTAGTAGGCTCAACATTAGCAGAGGCTTCGGTTGTAGTCTGGGAAAGGGCCGAGGACCCAGCGGTCTCGGGTACAGAGGACACCCCAAAGAAGTGTCGTCGGTAGTCAGGGACTGCAAAGGCGCTGAGAACCGGACCACGTGTAGCCTGTTTTGGCGTGGTGTTGGCGGGGACCGCGGGCCTCGCGTGTCTGTCCTTTTCCTTGCGTTTTTTGGTCAAAACGGTAGTCGGAGTGTCCGACATTTTATAATCAAAAGCTTTACCAAAGTAGTGCTGGGCGAACTCCGCCCGACGCTTAATAGTGCATTTATTGAAGGTAGCACAAAAGTGACAGCCCGAGACGTCGTGGTCTGGGCCCAAACAAGGTATGCAGCGGGAATGGAAATCCTTATGCGGTATTTGCTTCCCACAAGAAATACAATTATTAACTTTTTCTGACATCGGTCTGAGGCAAGAAAAGTTTCCCCAACAGGGTACTTAGCTTTAATGAAGACTTCGGATTCCAAAATATTCGTAATTCAGGAGCTGGCCGACCGGCACTTGCGAACTGCTTCTGCTTCGGGCACCGCGCGGCAAAAAAGACTGAAGAACATGGCGTCGGCTGTGTCTTATATACTCTGGCCTCACTGACGTCAGAAGAGAAAGCGACAACAACCGACGCCGGACCAAGACTTTGGAATTCGGCCGACCGAGGGACCGCCTGACGGCAGAGAACCCATCTGTGATTACTGCAGCTGTATGCACGATAAACATCTGCAATGTTTCCCAGAGGAAGAAAGGCATGAAGGGTCTGCAACGCTATAAGGATCGCCCTCATCTCTAGAATATTTATGTGCAAGCTGGTCTCTACAGGGGACCACAGACCTCGGACCATCCTGCCCGAACAATGCCCCCCCACCCAAGTTGGGAGGCGTCCGTTGGCACTGTAGCTTGGGCAGGGGCTGGAACAAAGGGTCATCCCTCCAAAATGTCCAGAGAAAACATCCACCATATGAGGTATGACAGACAGACTCGACTGAGTTGTATTGGATATGACAATGGAAGTTCCAGCAGGGACCATTGTACCTCTAGTGTCCAGTGTAGAATTCTCGTATGTAACCGGGCACACGGGAGAAGAGTTATGGTCGCAGCCATTGAACCTAAGGTCCTCAACACTGATTCCGCCATTGGAAGATGAGAATGGTAGATTAGAGAGACATGCATCCTCAGGTTTTGTACTCCCGCCGAGGTCAGGAAGACTTTGCACTGTAAAGTATCTATCCTTGCACCAATGAAGTCCATCACTAGTACAGGATCTAGGAGTGATTTGGATGTGTCGATTGTGATCCCCAAATGCAAGGCAAGGATCAAGAAATAATCCCTGGTTTGAGAGAGTAGATGCCTGGTGAGAGCAGTGATGAGCCAATCGTCCAGGTACAGATAGACCTGAACCCCCTTAAGCCTCAGGTGAGCCGCTACCACCGCCATCACTTTGGTGAACACCCTGGGGGCTGTGGTGAGACCAAAGGGTAGGGCTCGAAATTGGTAATGACCGACTCCTAGCCAGAAGCAGAAGAACCTCCTGGAGCTTCTGTGCATTTTTATGTGATAGTAAGCATTCTGGAGGTTTAACGAGCACATCCAGTTGCTCTCTTGCAGGTACAGCATTATGGATTGTAGTGTGACTATCGGGAACTTCTCTTTGGCAACCGACAGGTTCAGGGTAGATATGTCCAGAATGGGCCTCGAGTCCCCCGTTTTCTTTGACATCAAAAAGAACCTGGAGTAGAAGCCCGATCCGGACTGATTTGGGGGGACGGTTTCGATGGCTCGTTTTCCTAGCAGCTTGGAAATTTCCTGTGCTGCTGCCTCCCTTTGCATGGGTGGTATGTCCGGGAGGTATTTGGGGGACCCACAAAGGGGACAGAGTATCCTCTGAATATGATCTGAAGCACCCAGTGGTCTGATGTTATGGATTCCCATGCCGCCATGTGCAAGGACAATCGTCCTCCGACTGCCTCCAGAGTAGAGCAGTTGGACCACCCCTCACGGCTGCTGTCCGGGTCTGTCCAAGAAGGGTTCTCGAGACCCAAAATTCCTTGGACCCCCCTCTGCCTCTGGGCCAGCGTTCATTCTGTCCCCCTCTGCCTCTGGAGGAAAAAGAGCTCTGAGTGTCCTGGGAATACTGTGACTTCTGGAACCACATCTTCTTTTGCCCTCTCTGATTCTGGGAAAAAGACCTTTGAGGGTTCGAGAAGAGGATCCCGATGGCAGGCAGTGTCTTCCCATCCTTCTCACTCTGGACTAACGTCTCTTTGATGGTCATACCAAAAAGAGTAGAGCCGTCATAAGGGGCACTGGCAAAGGACACCTTGAAAGGTTCCGAAAATTGACATAATCTGAGATAGGCGTTGCGCCTCATGGACACGCCAGACCCAGCCGCCCTAGCCGCTCCTTCAGTAGCATGTGAAAGGAGTCGCGCTGACATGTTGGAGACTGCTTTCAAAGTGGCCATCCTAGCGGAGAATGAGTCCCTGTCCTCCTGCGACATGGACTTAGGGGGAGACTCCGCCAGCTCCTTTACCAGGTCGCTTTGGAGTCTCGTGACATGGGCCAGGTAGTTCAGCACCCTAATAGAAAAAGTAGCTGAAGCGTAAACCCACTTCCCTAAGCGGTCCATCATGAGCGACTCTCGGACAGGAGGATGAACTGAGGAACGCTCCTGGGCTAGTTCCTTCTTTGTGGCTGCTACTGCTCACCACCATAGCATCTATGGGGGAGCCCTTGTTCCATGCTGGCCTATCCGAAGGTGGACTCAAAATCTTGTCAGGCCTTTTGGGAATTGGTTCCACGGTGTCCGGCTCCTTCCATGCCCGCAAGGGATCTGCGGGAGGGAACACCCAGGAAGTAGATGGGCCCGTGATGAAAGCCTCCAGGAACACGGACTTGTCAGAAGAAGGTTTGGGGGCAGACCAACCTCCCCATTGGTGAAGGATTTCCATGATGTCTTCAAAGGAGACATCCTCAGGAGGTGACCTGGGGGAACCCTCCCCATCATCCAAGTCCGTATACTCTGTGAGGGATTCGGGGGAGTCCAAGTGCCTCCTCTTGCACATATGCTTGCGAGGCATATCTCCGGTGGGGCTCTTCGGGGGGGGGGGGACTCGCAAGACACTTGTTCCTCAGGGGGAACCATCTGGGGCTCCACGAGCATGGGCTGTCCCTCTGGTAAAATGATGGGAATTGTAAAAAGACCCGAGGGGGGTTGGAGCAGAGACCGAGGAGACAGTCAGGGGTCTCGATCCAGCAGAGAGAACCCTTTCTACTACGGCGAACACCGAGGAAGAACGAACCTCCTGTGGAACCAATAAGGAGGCTGGTCTCCCCAAGTCCGAGAGAATCGGAGCCAGGCCCAAGGTGGACAGTGCTCCTAGGGAGGGAACTTGGCCTGACAAAGGCGGAGCCGATGAAAAAAGTTCCACTCCCTCACATACGACATCCTAGCTCTGGCTCCGAGAGCAGCTTGGATCAGAGCTGGTCAGATCCGACATGCTCCAGGCAGCTGTCGGTGTTGAGGAAGCAGGTACCGTTGGTGCCGACCAATTGACTAAAGCCATCCTCAGATCAGAGTACTACGAACCTGGTGGACGGATCGGAGAAGGAGAAATCGGTTGAAAAAAAGGAAGCGAGCTCCCCCCTCCTGAGGGAGGGGGGTTGGCAAGACCCCCATCTGGATCTGAGTACGAATGAACCTCCTTATCATTTTATCCATGTCGACTTCCTATAAGGACCGGGTTGACCTCGACGAGGCCACGGACTCTGACCTTGCGGGTTGGGGCACCGAGGCCCTAGATGCGCCTCCTCCGGTTCCGGGAAAAACCTCGGAGATCGGAGCCGAGGGGAATCACAGATCCTATGTGTCTTGACCGGTGAAGCATGGTCCGGAGACCTCTTGCGTTTATCTCTCGACTTCGGCTCTCTCCTTCTCTCTGCCCCTTTTCTGCTCCGCTTCCGCAGGCTTTGACACGGGAGGTTGAGTCCCCGCCTGGAAGGGAGGAGAAGAAAGGGCAAGAGAAGAAGGAGAGGCGGCCACACTAGCCGCTGTGACCAAAGCCGAAGATGAGGCAACCGCCTCATAAGAGGGAAGAAGGCCTTTCATGGCCAACTTAACCTTCCTATCCTTGATTACGCGTGGGTTAAAACTCGCGCATATAGTCCTAATGTACTAAGATGGGCCACGCCCAAGCACATTACAAAAAGAGTGTGGCCATCCGCAGGGGATAACTTATGGCCACACTCAGTGCATCTTTTAAACATTGGCTTTTCAGCCACAGTATCAGTGGAAAAATCAACAAGAAAAAATATTATTTTCCTCACTGAAACACCCACTCACCACACACACAACACACTGAGGGGGAGAGGGGAAGCAAACATACTCACAAACTACTCTAAAACTAAGCTAACAACACTAAAATATACAACATGCGACGCACCAAGCTAGGGGAGGAGAAAGGGGAACCTATACTATTACTAACCTAAAGTTAGACGACATAAAGAGACTTTCTAAGACTTTAACACCCACTTACTACCCAGAGCTATGGAGATCACGAAGTTTCAGCTAGTCGCGGCAAACGAGATCTGGGGGTTGGAAGGTAGTGGAGGTGTATTATGGGTAAGGGGAGGAGCTTGGAGCAGATGCTAGTAAGGTTGCCGGCTCGGATCCGATATGGATCCGGTATCCCACAGGTTGAAGACCAAATGAAGTAAACTACTTCAGATATTATTTTTTTCTCTTTTGAAATCTAATTTATTAAGAATACTCCATTGCAGGCATTTCTATTCAGCTGCACTGCAGTGATTTCTAGCTGTACATTTAATGTTTATTTTTGACTGCATCTAGCTAGGATTATTTCAGGGATATTTGTAAGTTTGCTGTTTCTGGTGCCTGTATACCACCCTGCCTAGCAGACAAACCTCAGACAGTATAAACTGTGTTATTAATTTGCAGGTTTGGCTTATTAAATGTTTAACAATCTAGATTTAGCTACATGACTCACTACAGTATGGTGAGATAAATAATCTATACTAGTTGTCTGTATTGATTTGTAAAGACACTAAACTTAACTAGCGAATGGTTGAATTTTGTTGCATTTCTTTGCCTGTAGATTGTGTCTTGTCACAACTTTGTTAGCTTATACAGTATTAGCACTGCTGAATGATTGAATTCTGCCGTATTTTTCTGCCTATAGACATAGCTATATTATATCTCTGTTAACTGACATGGTATCTGAATAATCCTGCTATAATATCTGTACGAGTTAGGTGAAAGTCATATTTACTGACATCTGTTAATAGTAATACTGAAACTGCTTCCATACCTGCACTGTTTGCTAATGTCTGATGACTGTGTTTTTACAATTAGGCTGCTGTATATGTACATACTGTTAATTCATCTGCACCTGTAATATCTGCTTAACAGTCTGACTGTATTCATCCACATTTCTAACTAGTTTGTCTTCCTATGAACTACCCTTAACCAAAAGCCTGACCTGGTTTACTAGTAATCTATATTAACAGTAAGCATTCTCCCATACTCTGAATCTTCCAGCTGGTCTCCCTTTCTGTCTTTTCTTCCTTATCGATGTTGTTCAGCTGCTTGGTTGTCTCATTCCCCTATTTCACCTCTCCTTTCCCCCCTCTACTCCTAGGTTGCAAAAGTCTACAAATTACTCAAGGTGTATTCAAATAACACCTACAATCTCCAGTCTGCATCATACCAAAATAAAGTTGTAAAAGTCTACAAATCACCCAATGTGAATTTCAAGTAACACCTACACCAAGCTTAGTGCTTTAAATCTCCAGTCTGCAGCACACCGAAATAAAGTAAATGCCTGAAAATATTTTTTTCTCCCTCCTGCAACCTATACGTTCTTTGTAAGGCTCTTTGCACACCACTGGGCACCATCTTTACTATCACCCTTCTTGTTCATCTCGGTTTCTCTGTAAATAATTGTTCTCCCCTTAAACCACTGCTTTGTGTTAACTCTGTGATATCTAGTAAACCCTGCCCTATACTACATACAGCTCAATACCTCACTTTTCCCTTCCTTTTACCCTTTATGTTGCATTCTTGTCTTTAAATATTCTATAATAGTCTAAATACTGCTTACTGTACCTCTGCTTATGTTTCCAGTGATAGGATTCTGCTGATAGCTGCAATCTGGTTCTTCCCACTCTGTTCGCACCCAGGGCCACTACTCACATCCACAGCAAATCACTCACTCTAATTTCCATTATCCATAACTCTACCCTGTTCACACCCACAACTTTGAATCTCCTTTCTTCCTAATATAATTCTTTGCTTCTTACTATACTTCAGTCCTCCCTATATAAACACCACCTCAAACTATCTGACAGTAACTCCAGGCTTCTCTTCTACTACTCCTACTTTTTCATTCCACCTATTCAAACACACATCAAACTAACACTGCACCATAAATTTACTATTGACCAATCACATCTCCCCCACATATCAAAAATTTCTAGAAAAAACACCTAGCCAAACTGTCAAAGCCCACCCTGAAGACAACAGATTTCCAACCTTAGCTTAAGCTGCTCACATATCACTAGATAACATACATCTCTAATTATACCTGATAATTCATTCTAACATATAGATACCACTTCTACTATTTGTAAACCCACCCTCACACTAGACATGCTCCTCATAAAGTACAGTTGTGTACACTTACCATAAATGTAGATGTTCGACTGTATTCACTGCTGCAGTCATCACATTTGGGTTATCTGCCTACAGGAAGCCCTCAGTCGGCCTGAATACCAGAGTCTTGGGATTTCTCCATCGGATGATTTTGCTTCTTCCATGACGTCAGGTCGTCAGGGGTATAAAACATGCAGCCGATGCCATTACATCAGTTTTTCTTGCCCCAGAAGTCAGGTGCCCCCGAAATAGGAAGCAATTACATGGTATGGAACATCCCCAGCAAAAAGCAAATCCACATTATATAAGATATGCCAAACAAAAAGGTAGGTAGAAGTAAAGAGAAGTCAGGGGGCTGGAGGGAGGGTAACCATGACTGCAACAGTGAATACACTCGAACATCTACATTTATGGTAAGTGTACACAACTGTACTATGTTCTTCTGGTTTCACTATAGCAGTCATCACATTTGGGTTGATTCCCAAAGCTAAGGAAGGGTGGAGGTAGCTAAGTAGCATTAGGGCTGGAAATCAGACCCTGTAAGACTGCTGTGGCAAATCCAGCTCTGGTAATGCTTGGTGAAAGTGTGTACAGAGCTCCAGGTTGCAGCTTCCAGGATGTCCCTGGTAGGGACTCCCCTGAGAAATGCTGCAGAGGTTGATGTAGCCCTAGTGGAATGTGTTCTGATTCCCTGTGGGGCAGGTTTCCCATGTTGCTTGTAGCAGAAATGGATGCAGTGTGCTATCCATTTAGAAATGGTTTGCCCTCTGCCCCTGCAGCAAAGCTGGCTAGCAGCTGGTCAGATTTCCTGAAAAGCTTAGTCCTGTCCAGATAGAACCTGAGCGGCCTGTGCACGTCCAGAGAGCGCAGGATCCTTTCCCCTTTATTCTGAGGATTAATTGGCAAATTAATGGATTGGTTTAAAGCCACACTAGATACCACCTTGGCATAAGTGATGGGTTAGTCCTGAGGGAAACCCTGTCCGCATGGAAGATAATCAAGGGTTCCACAGCCATAAGGGCCTGCAATTCAGACACTCTTCTTGCTGAAGTGATGGCTAGAAGTAAAGCTGTTTTCCATGAGAGGAATTTTAGCTCTGCTGTGGCAGCAGGTTCAAAGGGCAGAAGTGTGAGCTTTTCCAATACAAAGTTAAGGTCCCAGGCAGAGTGGGAGCTCTCCTGGGGGTCTTAAAGTTTTAGCTCCTCTTAGGAACTGTTTGACCAGAGGATGAGAGAAAAGTGGTGGCTCAGTATTACCATGAGTTGAGATGGCAGAGGCATGACTCTTAATTGAAGAGAAGGTTAGGGCTTTGTGGAGCATTTCTGTTAAGTAATCTAGTATATGAGGTAAGTTGAGCACAGCTGTGTCCATTCCCTGAGACTGGCTCCAGGAGCAGTATCTTTTCCACTTTTCCGAATAGGATTTTCTAGTACTAGGCTTCCTTGCCTAAAGAATGACATCCAGCACCTGCTTACTGAGAGTTGCTGATGAAGAATTCAGTGGACGAGCCAGGCTGCTAGGTTCAGGGTCTGTAGCTGAGGGTGCAGAATCTGGTGGGACAGCAGGGAAGGAGTCTGAGGCAAGACTGCACAAAAGAGGGTACCAGTGCTGGCGTGGCAAGTCTGGTACAATCAGGATTGTCCTTGGCTTGTCCTGTTTGATCTTTAGTAGGACCTTCGAGAGGAGGGGCAGAGGGGGAAAGGCATAGATTGAGAGGCTTTCCCAGGTGAAGGACAGTGCATCCACTTTCCAATCTTGGCTGTGGGGAGTTCAGGTGCAATATCTGCTCAATAGATGGTTCTGAGGGGAAGAAAAAGGTCCACCTCTGGTGTCCTCCACCTGTTCCTCAACAGCTTGAATATTTTGGGTTCCAGTTTCCACTCGTGTGGGTCCATGAGATTTCTACTTAAATCGTCTGCCAGTGAATTTAGTTTGCCTGGCAGGAAATGAGCTTGTAGGTGCACTTAGCTGCTCAAGGCTGTGTTCCACAGAGCCATGGCTACTCTGCAGAGTGGGTAGGAATAGGTTCCCCCCCTGCTTGTTTATGTACCACATAACTGTGGTGTTGTCTTGTCTTTACCAATAGTTGTCCTGGAAGAATAAAGTCTTTGAAGGCTGTCAGAGCATTCTGTACAGCTAACATTTCTTTTTGATTGATAAGCAGGTGCCTTTGCTTTGGGCTCCATTTGCCCTGAATGCACTGCCCTGCCATGCGAGCCCCCCATGCATAGTCTAATGCGTCTGTTGTTAGGGTTTGGGCGGGAGGGGGTAGACTAAAAGGGAGTTCCTTGTTGTGGTAGTAGGCCTCTGCCCACCAAAGGAACTATGTCCTTAGGCAAGGAATGATAGGAATCATTGTTTCCAGGTCCTGAGAATGTTAACACCAGAGACTTTTTAGGTACCATTGAAGTTTCCTCATATGCAGTCTTGCATATGGAATTAGTAGAATGCAAGAGGCCATGAACCCTAGGGCTTGCAGTATTTTTCTTGCAGATAGCCGGGTTTTGGTTGCCAGTAGATTGAAGTAGTTTGCCAAATAAATTTGTTTCTCTGGAGTGAGGAATGCCATCTGGGAAGTTGTGTTCAAGTTTGCTTCCAGGAATACAATCTGTTGGCTGGGTACCAGCTGTGATTTCTTTCCCTTGATGATGTACCCCAGGGGAGTTAGAAGTCTCTTTACAAATGCCAGATGCTGTAGTAGAAATTCCTGACTGTCCGCGTGAATCAGGCAATTGTCCAAGTATGGGTAAATTTGAATTCTTCTCTTCCTGCAATATGCAATGGCTGGAGCTAGGCACTTTGTGAACACCCTGGGCGCAGTAGATAAGCCAATGGGAAGTGCAGAGAACTGAAAATGCATACAGCCTGCTCTGAAGCGTAGGCATTTCCTGCAAGATTCCCTTATGGGAATGTGCAGATAAACTTCTTTTAAGTCTAGGGTTGCTAGCCAGGAATCCTTGGCTAGCATAGGAAGCAGCTAGTGGAGAGTTAGCATTTTAAAATTTGGAACCACCAGAAAGATGTTGAGGATAGACAGATCCAGGATAGGATGCCAAGAGTTTTCTTTTCTGGGTACCAGAAATAGTCTGGAATAAAAGCCTTGTCCCCTTTGTTCTGCTGGGACAAGTTGAATAGCCTTGATGCTGACAAGAGAAAGTAGTTGCTTTTTGGCCTCTGCCCACTGGTTTGGGGTAAGGTCTGGCCATCCACTTAGGGTTGGGAGTGAGTGGAATCTGTATCATTTGGAAACAATGTCCTGGGTAATGTACTCCCGGTTTTTGGCATGTAGGGCAAGTTTCCCTCCTATAGGTGCAAGTACTTGGGCAAGGCTTGGAAGAGTTAAGGATAAATCATTGTGCAATTTTACCACAGGATGGTGGCTTACTACTCCCCGCTTTGGAAGTGGAAGCACTCCAATGCTTAGATTTCTGCATAACCTGAGACTGAAGTCTTGGTGGTCTGTTGCCCCTGGGCTTGGACTGAGAAAGGACTGGAAAAGACCAGTTTTTTGAAGGCCAATGCCTACTTAAACTAGGTGGCTGTACTTGTAAGAAATCTTTAACATTTTGCCTAGATTTAGCTTTCTCCCCCATCCTTTTGAGAACTTCTTCTGCTTTCTTGCCTAACAAACGCTCTTGGTTTAATGGTGCATCTAGTAATTTTGCTTTGACATGATCTAGCAAGTGTTGTTCCTTAAGCCAAGCATGCTTTCTAAGAACAGACCCAGTGACAGCAGTCCTGCAAGATGCTTCTAAGGCATCAAATCCACATTGCAAAGTATGTTATCAACTTAGTTAGCAGAATGCATTAACTCTTGTAAATCTTTGTGTTCTGCACAATCAGGAATCAACATCATTTTCTGTTTAATTAGCTCCATAACATGCTGTTGATACTTTAACATATGAAGCTGGCAATTTAAAGCCCTAATGGCAGGGGTAGTAGAGGTGTATACCTTCTTACCCCATCTGTCTAAAGCCCTAGAATCCCTGTCCGAAGGGGTAGGATTTTTGGCAGTTGTGGCCTTAATGCCTTTAGGTCCCTGGGAAATGGTCTCTGGATCCACAGTAGGATTCTTAAAGAGGAATTTGTGGGAGTCAGGAACTCTATAGTACCTGTCAGGTTTCCTGGGAACTGGAGGCAAAGTATCAGGGGTAAGGCTGGATTCCAAAAAGACATCATCTACAATTTCCAGAACATGAGGGATAGCTAGAGGCCTGTGCTGAGGCAAGTTTAAAAATTCCCCGAGTCTCTTTTTGGACTGAGAGTAGTCCTGGCTCTCCCAGCGGAAATGCTCTCTAAGGGTATGCAGGGTTTCACCAAACGAAAAATCTTCTGGACGGGAAGCAGAGGGAATGGAATCCTCTGCATCAGAACTCTCATAGGGAGATAAGGGTGTGTCCTAATAAACAGAAGGATCAGAGTTATGAGATTCCTGATCTGAAGAATCAGAAGGAAAATCAGTTCTTGGCCTCTTTGAGGGGGAAGGCTGACTTCCCCTAATTAATGTAATGAGGTCTTCAGCCATTCTTAGCATTAGTTTTTGAGGCATGTGGACCTGACAGTGTGCTTTGGTTGTCAGTTTCCTAAGCGTAGTGCGAACTTTATGCCTGAGAAATTTGGTATTTTTGGTTTGAAACAAAGTCGGCGGTTTAATATGAAAATCGGAAGCCTGAATACACCCTCAGAAGCCGGTGCCTGCACAGCAGTTCCGGACCCATCCAAGGTAGAGACATCTGCAGATTCCATAGTCGAAGAAGCATCTCGCGGCTTACCGGACTCCGAATGGGTCTCAGAAGAGGCCTGCAAATCTGCAGAAGCGGGTATCATGGGCTAAGTACCAGTGGACTGGCGACTAGCTTAACGGGTTGTTGGCAGTTTTGGACCTATGCAGTCTGTCTTTGTCTTTATCCTTACTTTTTTCGGAAGATGGGTAGTCGGATGGCTTATCGAAGCCATTTCGGAGTATGGAGATCGACAGCAAAAGAATTTAGCCACAAAAATTGCCCGACGACGAATAGTTTGGGCATTGAACAAGGCACAAAACCGACAGCAAGGGATCTCGTGGTCTGGGCCTAAACAGGTGAGACAGTAAGAATGAAAATCTCTGTGAGGTGTTTGCTTTCCACAGGCAAGACAATTACTATTTTTTTCTGACATCGGTTAGAGCAAGAAAAAAGGATCCCCAATGTGGTACTTATCTTTTAGAAGACTTCAGGTCTGAAACTCGAAAACAAAAATTTCAAGAGCCAGCTGACCGGCACTTGTGAACTGCTTCTGCTTCGGGCACCGCACGGCAAGAAAGACTGATGTAATGGCGTCTGCTGCATGTTTTATACCCCTGACGACCTGACATCATCGGAGAAGCGACAGCATCCGACACAGAAATCCCAAGACTCTGGTATTCAGGCCGACATGAGGGCTACCTGCAGGCAGATAACCCAAATGTGATGACTGCAACAGTGAAACACAAAGAACATCCTCCCTAACAGCTTTAGTCGTAATTCTCAACCTCACTACAACTACATCATCACATAACCCCATTCACCAATACATATAGGCTCACAGGCGTTTACTAGGCTAACGACCACAGTGACCTTTTTAAGCCTAGCCATGCATCCCAAATCTCTGACAAGTTCTGATACCCTTGATAAATATAAGCAGGGGTTTGGGAGATGTACCATTTACAGGTTATCCGTGTCCATTAGAGACACAGGTGCCAAACCAGGGATGAATTTCCTGTTCCCCAGCCAATTGTCCAAGTTACACTTGAACTGGGTCAGTAAACACCTCTATTTCCCCAATAAACAACACAGCTTTTCACATATCTCTGCCCAGCTTTTCCCCTATATCCTCCCATATTATTCAATCCACAAATTGGCCACCTCACCTCTTATGAAACCACAATTGACACCAACACTATCACCTATGATTAGCAATATATTCCATGGTACTCATTCCTCATCAAATATCTACTCAAAAGTGGAGACACACATCCTAACCCAGGCTCACCCTTTAATCCTAACCCCAAAAGTAACACAAAAGATTTAAACATACTAACACTGAACCTTAGACGTATATGTAATAAAATAGCCTCACTGCATGCTTGGATTGATCAAAATAAAAGTACAGTTTTGTACCTACCATAAATGTAGATGTTCGAGTGTATACACTGCTGCAGTCATTACACTTGGGTTATCCTGCCGTCAGGCGGTTCCCCAGCCGGCCTGAGTTCCAAAGTCTTGGTCCTAACCCCAAAAGTAACACCAAAGATTTAAACATACTAACACTGAACCTTAGACGTATATGTAATAAAATAGCCTCACTGCATGCTTGGATTGATCAAAATAAAAGTACAGTTTTGTACCTACCATAAATGTAGATGTTCGAGTGTATACACTGCTGCAGTCATTACACTTGGGTTATCCTGCCGTCAGGCGGTTCCCCAGCCGGCCTGAGTTCCAAAGTCTTGGTCCGGCGTTGGTTGCTGTTGCCTCCTCCCTGACGTCAGTGTGACAGGGGTATATAAGATGCAGCCGATGCCATTTTCTTCAGTTTTTCTTGCCCCAGATGTCAGGTGCCCCAAGATAGGTAGGCAATTCAAATTGCTAATAAAACATACATAAGAAAAGCAAACAACAACTTTCAGTTACCAGCAAATACTCCCTATAGGCAGTAAATGGTAGAAGACATAGGTACGTACCAGCAAGTAAGAGGGAAAGGAGGGAGGGTAACCTGGACTGCAGCAGCGTATACACTCGAACATCTACATTTATGGTAGGTACAAAACTGTACTATGTTCATCGTGTTACACTGCTGCAGTCATTACACTTGGGTAGAATCCCAAAGCTGAGGTTGGGTGGCTGGTTCTATAAGGCATTAGGGGTGGCTATAAGGCCCTGCAGTACTGTAGTGGCGAAGCCAGCTCTGGATTTAGAGTATAAAGGCAGATGGTAATGCTTGGTGAAGGTATGCACAGAACTCCATGTTGCTGCTTCCAAAATATCCTTGGTAGGTACTCCTCTGAGGTAGGCAGTTGAAGTGGCTGTTGCCCTGGTGGAGTGAGATCTAATGCTGCTAGGTATAGGTTTCCCATGGTGTGTGTAGCAGAAACGTATACAATGTCCTATCCATTTTGAAATAGTCTGTTTTGAAATGGCTTTTCCCTGTGCTCCTGCAGCATATGCTACCAATAGTTGCTCAGATTTTCTGAAAGCTTTGGTTTTGTCCAAGTAGAAACGTAACTGCCTGTGAATGTCCAAAGAATGCAGTAGTCTCTCCCCTTTATTCTGTGGTTTTGGATAAAAAGTTGGCAAGTGAATAGTTTGGTTTAGAGCCACACTTGAAACCACCTTTGGCATAAATGTAGGGTTAGTTTTTAAAGACACCCTGTCCTGGTGGAAAATGAGGAAACGTTCCATTGCCATTAGTGCCTGTAATTCTGAAACTCTTTGTGCTGCTGTTATTGCCAGGAGCAAAGCAGTGTTCCAAGAGACATATTTTAATTCTGCTGTGTTAGCTGGCTCAAAAGGAGGTAAAGTTAATTTTTCCAAAACAAAGTTGAGGTCCCAAGTTGGAGTAGGTGCTCTACGGGGCGGTCTTATGTTTTTTGGCCCCTCTGAGGTACTGCTTTAGCAAAGGATTACAGAAAATTGGTGGATCCGTGTTGTAATGAACAGAGATGGCAGAGGTGTGGATCTTGATGGATGAAAAGGAGAGGCCTTTGTCCAGCATCTCAGTTAAATATTGTAGTATCTGAGGAATGTTTGGGACAAGAGGGTCAAGGCTGTGAGCCTGGTTCCAGGCACATAATCTCTTTCATTAATCCGAATAGGCTTTCCTGATGCTAGGCCTTCTGGTCTCCAGAATGACATCCATAACAGCTTTGGAGAGGCATTGCTTGCTTGACTAAGGAATTTTCCATGCAGCTAGGTTTAAGGTCTTTAGCTGACTGTGAAGTATCTGATTGTTGTGCTGAGTCAGCAGATGTGGGATTTGAGGCAAAATCCAGGGTGGTTCTTGTGCTAAGTTCTTTAAGATTGGGTACCACTGCTGGCGTGGTCAGTCTGGTGCAATCAGGATCATCTTTGGCTCTTCTTGCTTGGCTTTTATAAGTACCTTTGGAAGGAGAGGTAGTGGTGGGAAAGCGTATACTTGTAGGTTTTTCCAGCTGAATGAGAGGGCATCCACTTTCCATGCTTGTGGATGGTAACTCCTTGTGCAGAATTTCTGTAGCTGGCAGTTCATTGGGGATGCAAACAGATCTATGTCTGGGCTCCACCATTTCTGTGTTATCATTCTGAATATTTGTGGATTCAATTCCCATTCGTGGGGATCCATGATGTTTCTGCTTAAGTCGTCTGCCAGTGTGTTTTTCTCTCCTGGCAGGAATTGTGCTTGCAGATGAACCTGATCGTTTAGAGTTGTGTTCCACAAGATCATGGCTTGTCTGCAGAGGGGGTAGGAGTGAGTGCCCTCTTGCTTATGTACCACATTACTGTGGTGTTGTCTGTCTTTAGTAATAATTGTCCTGGATGTAGAAGGTCCTTGAAAGCTGTTAGGGCATTTTGAATAGCCAACATCTCTTTTTGATTGATGTGAAGATGCATCTGGTCTGTGGTCCACTTGCCCTGAATGCATTTTCCTGCCATGTGTGCTCCCTAGGCGTAATCAGAAGCATCTGTTGTTAGAGTTTGCCTGGCTGTGGGTTGGGTAAAAGGCTGACCCCTTGTTTAGGTGACATGCCTGTGCCCACCATCGAAACTCCTGTTGTAGGCAGGGAATCATTGGTATTACTGCTTCTAAACTGTGAGAGTGTTGAGTCCAAACACTTTTTAGGTACCATTGTAATTTCCTCATATGCAGTTTGGCATATGGTATTAGTAGTATGCAGGATGCCATGAATCCCAGGGCCTGCAGAATTTTTCTTGCAGGAAGATGGGACTTTTTTGCCAGTAATTGAAAATATTAAGTTAGTTGAACTTGTTTGTCTGGCGTGAGGTAAGCCATCTGGGCCGTTGTATTTAAGCTGGCACCCAGGAATATAATCTGTTGCGAGGGCACTAGTTTCGACTACTTTTCGTTTACTGTGTACCCTAGAGAAATTAGCAACCTTTTTACAAACACCTGATGCTGTAGAAGAATGTCCTTTGTCTCTGTTTGAATGAGGCAGTCGTCCAGGTATGGATATATTTGGATTCCTTTTTGTCTGCAAAATGCAATTACTGGTGCCAGGTGCTTTGTGAAGACCCTGGGCGCAGTAGATAAGCCAAAGGGCAGTGCAGAGAATTGGTAGTGCATTGTACCAACTTTGAATCTGAGGTATCTTCTGCAATTTTGTCTGATAGGACATGCAGGTATGCTTCTTTTAGGTCCAGAGTAACAAGTCAAGCCTTCTTGCCCAGCATGGGTAGAAGCTGCTGTAATGTCAACATTTTGAATTTCGGAATATCCAGGTAAGTATTCAGAATTGAAAGGTCTAGTATGGGCCTCCAGGCCTTGTCCTTTCTGGGGACCAGGAAGAGTCTTGAGTAAAATCCTTGTCCTTGTTCCTGTTGTGGTACTTTTTAAATAGCTCTCATGTCCATGAGGTCTGAAATTTGTTTTTGTGCCTCTGCCCATTGATTTTGTGGCAGGTCTGGCATTCCTTTTAGCCTTGGTAGTATGAAAGTGGAACCTGTAACCTTGAGACACAATATTCAGAACCCATTTGTCTTGGGTGATTGTTTGCCAGTCTTGAGAAAAAAGTGCTAGTTTTCCTCATAAGGGGGCTTCCAAAAGGGACGTGCTTGGCGTACGAAGGGGAAAGTCATTGTGACTGTTTCCTGTAAGTTTGGGACTTGTCCTCACCTCCTTTTGGGGTTGAGGTGCCCCACTGTCGTTGTCTGTTTGAGGCTTGGGGTTGAGATCTGCCTCTTGGGCGTCTGTATCTGCCTCTCTGTGGCCTGTCTAACACTGGAAAGGACCGATTCTTTGTTGGCCAATTTCTGCTAAACCGAGGTGGCTGTACCTGTAAGAAATCCTTGACTGTTTGCATAGATTTAGCTTTATCCTGCATTTTCTTTAACACCTCTTCTGCCTTAACACCAAACAAGGTATCATGCTGTAAAGGAGCATCCAATAAGTTTGCCTTAACATGATCAGGTAAACTCTGTTCTTTTAACCAAGCATGTCTTCGAATCACAGAACCTGTAACTGCGGTTCTACAAGAGCCTCTAAAGAATCAAAACCACACTGCACCTGTTCAACTGCATGCAATAAATCCTGCATTTCTTTACAATCAGGAGCTTCTGAGCTTGCAAGCATTTTCTGTTTTAACTGAGCCATTAAGTATTGTTGGTACTTAAGCATGTGAAACTGGCAATTTAAAGCTCTTACTGCTAAAGTTGCAGAAGTGTATACTTTCTTCCCCATCTATCCAAAGCTCTGGAATCTCTGTCAGAGGGTACTGGATTTTTTGCAATGGAAGCCTTAACCCCTTTTAGACCCTGGGAAATAGTTTCTGGATCAGCAGAAGGGTTTTTGCAAAGAAACCTGTGAGAGTCAGGGACTCTATAATACCTATCTGGCTTGGCTGGAGCAGGGGGCAAAGAATCAGGAGATAGGCTGGATTCAGAGAACACATCATCCACAATATCTAGCACAGGCGGAATAGCCAGGGGCCTGTGCTGAGGCAATAAAAGGAAATCCCTGAGCCTTTTCTTGGATTCTGAGTAATCCTGACTTTCCCAAAGGAAATGCTCCCTCATGGTATGTAAAGTTTCCCCAAAAGAATAATCCTCAGGAGGAGAGGCTGAAGGGATAGATTCTTCAGTATCAGAGTCCTCATAGGGGGGTAGAGAGTATCCCTGGTCTGAAGAGGAATCAGAGGAAATGGAAACCTGATCAGAGGAATCATAGTCTGTATCCTGCCTAGGCCTTTTCCCAGGAGGGGGATGGGAACCCCTGATTAGAGTAATGAGGTCTTCGGCCATTTTTAAGCATCTGTTTCTTAGGCATGGAGGACTGTCCAGGAGAATTCTGTACTTGTTTCTTTGTCTTTAATGGTACCTTTGTCTTGGCTGTTGTTTTAATGGTAAGTTGTGAAGGTCTGAAAACACCCTCAGAAGCCGATGCCTGCTCAGCGGCTCCAGACCCATCTGAGGGATTAGTTTCCGTAGGCCCAATACCTTGAGTTTCCAGAGGCCTAAATGTCTCCACGTGGGAGTCGGAAGCGGCCTGTGGCTCTGAGGTAGCGGGTGTCAGGTGCTGGGAAAGCGCCTCACTGAGAACCGGTGAACCGGTGACTGGCCTAGAAGAGGTTTTGTCGTCGGTTTTGGACCTTGGATGCCTGTCTTTATCCTTGTCTTTGTGTTTTTTCGGTACTGAGGTCGTCGGTTGATCCGACGGCATAGTATAATTGAACCTTCGGCCAAAGTAGTGAAAAGCAAAATCAAAATGTCTTTTTATAGTGCTTTTGTTAAATCTACCACAAAACCGACAACTAGTGACGTCGTGATCAGGACCTAGGCATGGAATACAGTAAGAGTGGAAGTCCTTATGCGGTATTTGCTTCCCACAAGAAATAAAATTATTAACTTTTTCTGACATCGGTCTGAGGCAAGAAAAAAGTTTCCCCAATGGGGTACTGAGCTTTATTGAAGACTTCGGATCTGAAATTCAACTTCGAAAATCTCAGGAGTTGGCTGACTGGCACTTGCGAACTGCTTCTGCTTCGGGCACCGCGGCAAGAAAGACTGAAGAAAATGGCGTCATATGCATCTTATATACCCCTGGCGCTCTGACGTCAGGGAAGAAGCGACAGCAACCGACGCCGGACCAAGACTTTGGAACTCTGGCTGACTACAGGACCGCCTCATGGCAGGATAACCCAAGTTTAATGACTGCAGCAGTGTAACACGATGAACATCAGAGGAAATAGAAACCTGGTCAGAGGAATCATAGTCAGTGTCTTGCCTAGTCCTTTTGTCAGGAGGGGGATGGGAACCCCTGATTAAAGTAATTAGGTCTTCGGCCATTTTAAGCATCTATTTCTTTGGCATGGATGACTGTTCAGTAGAATGCTGTACTTGTTTCCTTGTCTTTAATGGTGTTTTCAACTTTGCCTTGGCTGCTGTAGTGGCCTTAATTGTAAGCTGTGAAGGTCTGAAAACACCCTCAGAAGCAGATGCCTGCTCAGCGGCTCCGGACCCATCTGAGGGAATAGTTTCTGTAGGCCCAATACCTTGAGTTACACAGGCCTCGGTGTCTCCACGTGACTGTCGGATACGGCCTGTGGCTCCGAGGTAGTGGGTGTCAGGGGCTGCGAAAGCGCCTCACTGAGAACCGGCGACTGGCCTAAAAGATGCTTCGTCGTCAGTTTTGGACCTTGGATGCCTGTCCTTTTCCTTTGTCTTTGTGTTTTTTATAAATTCCGGTCGTCGGTTGTTCTGACGGCATTATGTAATTAATCCTTCGGCCAAAATAATGTAAGGCAAAATCAAACCGACGTTTAATAGTGCGTTTGTTGAATCCAACACAAAACCGACAACTAGTAACGTCGTGGTCAGGGCCTAGGCAAGGAATACAGTAAGAGTGAAAGTCCTTATGAGGTATTTGCTTCCCACAAGAAATACAATTATTAACTTTTACTGACATCGGTCTGGAGCAAGAAAAAGTTTCCCCAATGGGGTGCTTAGCTTTATTGAAGACTTCGATTCTGAAACTCAATTTCGAAAATCTCAGGAGTCGGCTGACCGGCACTTGCGAACTGCTTTTGCTTTGGGCACCGCGCGGCAAGAAAGACTGAAGAAAATGGCATCGGTTGCATCTTTTATACCCCTGGCGACAGCAACCAACGCCGGACCAAGACTTTGGAACTCGGGCCGACTGCGGGTAGCCTGCCGGCAGATAACCCAAGTGTAATCACTGCAACAGTGAAACACGATGAACATCCCTGATTGCCAAGGTTGCAGACGTATAAACCTTCTTACCCCATCTATCCACCACCCTGAAATCTCTATCAGAAGGGGTAGACTTTTTGGCTGTAGAAGCCTTAACACCCTTGGGACCCTAAGAAATAGTCTCAGAGTCAGGAGCCGGATTTTTAAAAATAAATTTGTGGGAGTCAGGAACCCTGTAATATCTGTCTGGCTTACTAGGAGCCGGAGGCAGGGAATCAGGAGCCATGCTGGATTCCAAGAACGCATCAACAATGTCTAATACAGGAGGTATTGCCAAAGGCCTATGCTGAGGAAGAAGAAGAAAATCCCTAAGCCTCTTTTTTGATTCAGAGAAGTCCTGTCTCTCTCAGTGAAAATGTTCCCTTAAAGTATGCAAAGTCTCTCCAAAAGAGTAATCCTCAGGAGGAGATGCAGATGGGATGGATTCCTCTGCATCAGAATCCTTATAGGGTGGAATACAAAATTCCTGATCAGAAGAGGAATAAGAAGAAATGAAAACCTGACCTGAAGATTCATAATCAGTGCCTTGCCTAGGCCTCTTAGCAGGGGGGGGTTTGGGAACCCCTGATCAAGGTAATTAAATCCTCATTTTGATCATTTGTTTTTTACACATAGGGGCCTGAGCACGTGGCACATGTGTCATTTTTTTAGACATAGAAGTCGATTTTGACCTTGTTTTTCTTGATGGTGTCTGTTTAATGTAAAAATGTTGAGGCCTGAAAACACCCTCAGAAGCCGGTGCCTGCTCAGTGGCTCCGGACCCATCCAAGGAAGAGACAGCCACGGGTTCAATACTAATGGGTCTCGGTAGAGGCCTGCGACTCAAAAGTAGCGGGTATCAGTGGCTGCGAAAGCACCTCACTGAGTACCGGCGAACTGGCGACTGGCTTAAGAGAAGCTTCGTCATCGGTTTTGGACCTCATCTGTCTCTGTCTTTTTCCTTGCGATTTTTGTGAACTCCGGTAGTCAGATTGCTAACCGACGACATTTCTGGATAGTTAAATCTTGAGCCAAAATATTTTGATGCAAAAATATACTGACGCTTAATAATGCATTGATTAAATTTAGCACAAAACCGACAGAAAGGCACGTTGTGGTCAGGGCCTAGGCAAGGAATACAGTAGAAATGAAAATCCTTATGAGGTATTTGCTTCCCACAAGTAATACAATTATTAACTTTTACTGACATCGGTAAGGAGCAAGAAAAAGTTTCCCCAACGGGATACTTAGCTTTAGGTTGAAGACTTCGGTTCTGAAACTCGAAAATGAAAATTTCAGGAGTCGGCCGACCGGCACTTGCGAACTGCTTCTGCTTCGGGCACCACGTGGCAAGAAAGACTGATGAAAATGGCATCGGCTGCATGTTTTATACCCCTGACGCCCTGACGTCATGGAAGAAGGGACAGCAACCGACGCAGGACCCAAGACTTTGTTAATCAGGCTGACTGAGGGCAACCTGCCAGCAGATTACCCAAATGTAATGACTGCAACCGTGAAACACGAAGAACATCTACAAGGGACTTCACCTATTACTTAATTAGACTAGGAGAGGTAAACTGCGACTCTCATCTGCTGCATTCTCCACCTGCAATCATTAGCTCACTGGGAACTCTAAATTAATTTATTTAAAAATACCCTTCAGGTGGTTGTGCTAAATGCCTTAGCAAAGTCAAGGTATACCAATCGAATAGCCAGCTCCTTGTAAAGCGCAGGTGCTACTTCCTTAAACAATGACATTAAATTAAGGGCTGCAGCCCTTTTAATGACTCTGTACTGTTCTGTATCTATTAGTGGAAAGTCACTAGTGCTTTTAAGGAGAAATTTGCTTTGTACCCACACTATATCAGTTTAGAGAGGATGCAAGAAAGCCTAACTAGACTACAATTGTTGGTATCTGATGCAGTACATGTCTTGCGTAGAAGTGCAATTATATAGCCTGGTGTCAAACTTCTAGACCATGTATTGCTTGTAAGGAGTTTGTTTAAAAGAATATGCAGTGATGTGAGCACATTATGTAGGAATTGTTGGAAGTAAATCTGCATTTGATTAAATTATTAAAAGCATCTTTTTTCCCCATCTGTTTCCTTCTTTCAGGCTTACCCCAGTGCCTGTTATAGATTCATAGGTTCACTGATATATATTATGCTAACAACCACCAGGGTTCTTTTATGTTTATCAGTGCAAACCAACCCAGTTGTGTCCCTCTGTATCATGGGCGTTTATTACAAGGGGATATGTTACTTTGGGCATTATCATCTGCCTCTATCAGAGGCATTGGTACTACATCCAGGATGCATTTCCAATTTTCCATCCACTTGTCAAGGTTATGCATAAATAAGGTTAGGGCTGGACTCTTCTTCATATGGGTGGGGAACCTGTTCTCAATCATCAGGTCTACCAGCCTCTCCTACAACCCCCAGACTACTTCTAAGGCTGTGGTAGGCATGGAGCTTAAGGACATCCTGGAGGGTTATGCTGTCAACTGCTTCTACCAGGGGATTATTTATTTATTTATTTATGACCTACTGCTCGACTTCACTCCTCCTCTGCGCTCACCTGTTACCTCTGAGGGCTACTGTCCTCTATGGACCATGCTTCCCCATAGGGAATGCCTAGGTAAATGTCCTCACGCTGGGATAGGCATGCCCATGATTCCCTGCCAGCACTTCAGATGCCCAAGCAGCTAATGTAACCCAAGTTACCTGGGTTGTAGTTAAGGCGTTATCCCTCTAAGCCAAGCCACTGGCTTATTATTAAACTCATTTTGAACAGATATGGGTTCTTAAGGACACTGTCCCAGTCCATTTTTGAAAGAAATGTATTTATTTCAGTTTAATTTTCTAAAGAATAATCTAGAAAAGTAGAGGGATTTTCCCTTTTATAGGTTCTGGTTTAATGGCATCACAGATTCTGTTTAGCTGTGTGCGTGTGTGTGTGTGTGTGTGGGGGGGGGGATAATGTGACTATGTTAAACAGTTAGGTGTAACATTCATCAGTACTACAGTATACTGTTCCTTCTTGTCATATTATGAGCAATTTGTTACAAATTATACTGATTTAGAAAGCCCAATATTAAATGTTAGCATTTAGCACTCTAGCAGTAACTATTCCAGCCCTCCCTTAAGGATGCCATTATTTTCTGTTTTAATTTGCAGCAGATTATGAAGAATGTTTTTATGCTCTTCAAGAAATATGGATGGTGGTCTGGAAGACAGATATGCTGAATTCAGTAGTATTGCATAGGTTTCTTTTATAACAGATAATACGTTTACTCTACACAAAAAGAAAGGCCTCAACATTACATGTATATTTTCAAATCCTCTCACATTCAGCAACATATCAACATCTCATCTAGTGGATGCATTTTTTTTTTGTCTCTTATAGGTTTATAGGTGTACACTAGTCTCACTGCCCTAAAGGGCCAATTTAAGCCCAGCCAATAACCTGAGGCCAGTTTTAAGCCCTGTGTTTTGTGTCTATGAGATGAAGACATTAACCATTAAGCTAATCTCAGCCCCTTTAAAGGGCAAGCAAAGACCTTGATGAGATTTGAACTCGCAGCTCCTGGTTTACTAGACCACAGTTCTAACTCAAAGCCATAAATGAAACCTGCTTATACAACAAAAAAAAAATGAAGTTTCCTGTTTCCTCTTCAGTGACTAATTCTTGGGATGACGGTGGTGACATGGTTTACAACAGACTGGTAATGAATCCCCTGTTTATGGTACCACTTCTTTTACCACAAACTAAAAGCAGTAACTTTGGTTCTACACTGGGCCACCACTCAAGGTAAAGGTGAGATCTTGCAAAACATTTTTTTTCTTTTGCTAGCAAAAATATTGGAAAGGTATGAACCTCCTCAAACTGCTAACCCTTGCACTGATCATATCCTCAATTGCATTAAGTCTGTAGGCCATGTTCCTAATTTTTACCTCAGGTAAGCAAGTATCGGTTACTCACCCTTTACAAAGACCTCTGTCAGTTTTATATGATACAGAGACACCAATGACAAGAACATTATTTTAGACTGCCTAGCTGAAATGTACATATAACACACTGCGCAAACAAAAGTAGAAACATGTCTTTGTTTAGTTTGTGCAAAACTAAGGAAATGGACTAACTATCATTACTGAAAATGGCAAGTAGCATCTATTAAAGAAAGACACATCCATAATTATAACACAGGTGGGGATCAGAAAATGGACAATGAACTTACCAGTCCTGAGACTAATAAGTGGGTGACGACAACCAGTAGAATTTCCCACCACTGTCTGCTTTCACATCCATGGAAAAAAAGCACACCCCAAAATGTTTGCAGTAGGGTCACTACCATTGTCATGAATGCTGAGGAATAAAACACAAACCATCACTTTTACAACAGAAAGTTTTCAGAGGCTAGAATTACATGTTTCAATCATCTCTGGAAAATATTGTACAGTGCAACTTAAAAGCCGCTTGCTAACAATCGCTTAAAATATTTAAAAACTCTAAACTTAAGACAGCAGGAATAAAACATGTATATTATGCCAACAGAAAATACAAATCAGTAAAAATCTTCAAGCCTTCTGTTATTAGCCCTGCTCTATTTTTCAGACTCCTATCTTTTTTTTTAATCTGGTGCAAGAAAATGACTTGGTCATTTAGACAAAAAAGTGTTCCATGGTTAAAAGATGGACATTGCCAGAGATGCACATCTACTAACTTAGGATCTACACTTCAGGTTATCCTAAACTGGGGTAAGGGGAGCAAACCCCAAGTCAACTCAACCCAGTCATGTGAGACAGTAAAACAAGCACCACCACTATGGAATCATACACAGCAATCAATGTCTGTGAGTTGATTATAATAAAAAGGGTGTGCAAGGGGCAAAGCTCCCTGCATAGGGTAGGTGGGACAGCTGCATCTCCACAAAATAATCACTCATTTTCAATTGTTTAATTTCAAATGAAATAACATTTAAACTAGTGATTGTCATGCCACTACCCTACTGCTCTATGAATGCACATAAAACAGCACATTGGATTGGTGAACCTAAAGTGTGCATGTGTGAGCTGTTTACACTTCTTACCCTAACTTCTGGTTTACCACCTTATTAACAGGTCCGGATGAAAGCAAATATTAACAAAATATTTTAAAGTAGCACTGTGTCAATTACATAAGAAACATGGATCATAGAAATGAGCATCTCCATGGTAGCCCTCGCAGCATTAAATTCCTCTATAGTATTTCATTAAAAATGTTTTGAAACTGTCAACTTCCTCTGCTCCAACTTCAATCGAGAGCCCACTTATTGTCGAAGGCAGTCCAGACAGTTTACTAAATATCAATATGCCTAAAACAGTTTAACTTTATTTTGAGTTAGTTAACAATGTAGGATGACACGTTCTGTGTCCATTTTCAGCTATTACTTAGGGCAAGGTTGAGAGCAGTCTAACACAGCACTTTTAAAACTATATTTTTATACACAGCATGTCTGTGATAGTGAAGAAAAGAGTACATTCAGGCAGCAGTTTAGGGCCTACTAGATTAAGCAGGATAACATGAGTTGACGTTGATGAGGACTGCCTGTGTCTACATGGGTGAAGAAATAGGAATAAAGGAGAAGCCAGTCTAGACTTTTGCCTGGCAAATAACTTGATGGTGGCCAACACATAATTCACCAAGAGAAAACAGTCACAAGAATTTATATTATATATTATTATATTAAATATATAATATATAATATATTACAATATTATATTGTAGAAGAGTGGCCAACAAGCAGCTCAGGTAGACAAGAAAGCAGGACAAAGCCTAAAATAATGGATGGACAAAGGCCCAAAACAGGAACAAATTTTACATATTACTCTCACAAACTTGGAAAGTTGCTAGAACAACAGGGATTGTGTTAGCATGCATTTAAGGATATGAAGTCTGAAACTCAACTGTATGTCATTATTTAGTGACTTCAATCCACAGTGATTTGCCAATAAGTGAGAAAGTTACTGAAAAAACAACCAGTAAAAACAAAATGAAAACTCCAGCAAAGCTAGAACTTCCACTGAGTGACCTCCCAAACCTCTTGTATCAGAGGCACATGGGATATATGCAAATGGCCCTTATGAACATCAGGTGTTTCAGCTGTGCATGTCTAGGGGTGGAGTACTCTCTCACAGTCTCCATGTAGGTTAGGAAAGAAAGTAGGTAGGTGGATGGCATGATTAAGTGAAAAGTCATTCACCACCTTGGGCATGAAGGAGGGGTTAGTTCTAAGGGTAATCCTGTCCGTGTGGAATACTAGGAAAGGTGGAATAGCAATAGACATGAGGGCTTGCAGCTCTGACACTCTTCTGGCTGAAGTCAAGGCCATGAGTAGGACGGTTTTCCATGTACAATGTTTTAGGGAAGCTTTGTCTGCTGGCTCGAATGGAGGAAGTGTAAGCTTTTCCAAAAAACAGCTGAGGTCCCATGGGGTGGGGATGGCTTCCTGGGGGGGGTCTCAGGTGAAGGACCCCTTTGAGGAATAACTTAGCTGGTAAACTGGAAGCTGGGGGGGGGATCCAGAGGAAGACATGCTGAAACGGCAGACAAGTGGGCTTTAATGGATGAGTAGGCCAACCCTGTCTGCAGTAGTTCACACAGACAGTACTAGAGGGGTCTCGCAAGCGGGTCCAACTCTCTTTTGAGACACCATATAGAAAATCTCTTCCACTTTGATAGGTAAGATTTTCTTGTATTTGGTTTTCTGGCCTCCTGCAGGACAGTGAGCACGACATCATTGTAAAGGTGTCTGAAAGGGATCACAATCCTATTAGCCACAGTGTGAGGTGCAGCAATTGCCACTGTGGGTGTATTTGGGATCCCTTGTGCTGTGTGAGAAGGTCCACTCTGAGAGGTAACTTGTAGTGATTTCCCTTGGATAGCTGTAAGAGTAGGAGGAACCAATGCTGTCTTGGTCAAAAGGGAGTCACCAACAAGACTTTTTGGTCTGTCCTGCTGGATCTTCAACAGGACCTATTGTAAAAGGGGAAGGGGGGAAATGCATAGAGAAATCTCCCCTTCCAAGAGATTGAGAAGGCATCTGTTGTCATTGCTTGAGGGTGTGGGAGTCTGGCACAGAAGGAAAGAAGTTGCCTGTTGATGGTGAAGGCAAACAGGTCAATATGAGGTGCACCCCACCTGTGGACCAGGTCCAGGAAGACATCCCTGTGAAGCATCCATTCGTGGTTGTTTGTTATGGATCTGCTGAGGGAGTCTGCCTGGGAGTTCTGTTGTAAAGGAATGTAAACCACCTGCAGGGTAACTCCACGGGAGGTGGCCAGTTCCAACACCAGGAGAGCTAGCCTGCAAAGCAATTAAGATTTGCCCCCCCCCCCCCATTTGTTGAGATACCACAGCACTGTGGTATTGTCTGTAAAGATCTTTAGTGGTCCTTGTAGACTGGATTGGAAGGCTCAAAGGGGCAGGAGTATTGCCCTCACCTATCGGATATTGATGTGTTCTTTTTTGTGTGGACTTGGCCACAGCCCCTGCACTTTCAGTTGGCCCAGAGCTGCTCCCCAGCCCAAGTCTGAGGCATCTGTGTGCATGATCTGTTTGGGTTGAGATGGTTGGAGGGTAAGACCTGGATTGAGGTTCACTTGCTTCAACCACCACCACTGGATTTCTAGTTTGAGGCAGGGCAGGAGGGGAACCCTGTACTCTAAGGGGTGGGCTTGCTGGGTTCAGAGTGACCTTAGATACCACTGCAACTCCCTCATACGGAGTCTTGCTAATGGTAACATGGGGATAGCAGCTGCCATGTAGCCCAGGAGCCTGAGGTACTGCCTTGCAGTCAATTCTGTTGTCTGGAGGAGCAGAAAAGTGCTTTAAGCTTTCCACCTTTTTTTTGGGGGGGGGTAGGCTTTCATGATGTCTGTAAGAATACTGCACCCCAAGAAGATAATGTCTTGGGAAGGTTCCAGGTGAGATTTTCAGAAGCTGATCATAGTCTGATGCGTCTGTAGTTAGGGTTTGGGCGGCAGGGGGTGGAATGAATGGCAGTCCTTTGTTTTGGTGGCAGGCCTCTGCCCACCATAGGAACTCTAGTTGCAGGCAAGGAATGATACGAATCATTGTTTCCAGGCTGTGACAATATTGACTCCATAAACTCTAAGTACCACTGAAGTTTCCTCATATGCAGTCTTGCAGATGGAATTAGAAGAAAGCAGGAGGCTATGAATCCCAAGGCTTGCAGAATTTGTCTTGCAGATAGCAGGGTTTTTGTAGCCACCTGTTTGAAGTCAGTCACCAAATGAATTTGCTTTTCTGGCGTAAGGTAAGCCACCTGGGCAGTTGTATTCAAGCTTGCACCCAGGAATGTAATTTTTTGAGAGGGTACCAACTGTGATGTCTTTTCATTTATGGTGTACTCTAGACAAGTTAGAACTTTTTTTTTACAAACGCCAGGTGTTTTTGAAGAATGTCCCTGTTTTCTGCCTGAATTAGACAATCGTCCAGGTATGGATATGTATGAATATTTCTTTGCCTGCAAAATGCAATTACTGGAACCAGGCACTTTGTGAAGACCCTGGGCGCAGTAGATAAGCCAAAGGGCAGTGCAGAGAACTGGTAATACAAATAGCCTGCTTTGAAACGGAGGTATCTTCTGCAAGATTCCCTGATTGGGATATGTAGGTAAGCCTCTAAGTCTAGAGTTACCAACCAGGCATCTTTGCCTAGCATAGGAAGTAACTGTTGAAGAGTCAGCATCTTGAATTTTGGAATGACCAGAAATGTGTTTAGAGTAGATAAGCCCAGAATTGGATGCCATGATTTGTCTTTTCTGGGTACCAGGAAAAGTCTTGAATAGAAACCTTGTCCCTTTTCCTCTTCTGGGACTGGTTGAATAGCTCCCATGTTCATGAGAGACAGTACTTGTTTCTGGGCCTCTGCCCACTGATTTGGGGGCAGGTCTGGCCATCCGTTTTGGACTGGCAACGTGTGGAAATTAAATCTGTATCCCTGGGATACTATATTTACAATCTATTTGTCCCGGGTTATAAGTTGCCAGTTTCTTACATGAAGTGCCACTTTTCCCCCCAAAGAGGCAGCTGAAAGGTAAGTGTAGAGGGAAGTCATTGAGACTGCTTACCATAGGGAGGTGCCTTGTTGTTTCCAGATTTGGAGGAGGAGGCAACCCCATTGTTTTGTTCTAAAAGTCCCTTGTGACTGAAACCTGGAGCCTTTGGAATGTCTGGGTTTGAGTTGAGTGGCTCTCAAAGGAACTGAAAAGGACCACTTCTTAGTAGACCAGTGCCTACTAAATCTTGGAGGTTGCACTTGTAAGAAATATTTCATAGTTTGCATAGATTTAGCTTTATCTTCCATCTTTATTAAAACTTCTTCAGCCTTATAACCAAAGAGACGGCCCTGTTGTAAAGCAGCATCCAACAATTTTGTTTTAACATGATCAGGCAGAGTTAGCTATTTGAACCAAACATGCCTTCTTAGCACAGAGACAGTTACAGCAGCCCTGCAAGAGGCCTCCAAAGAATCAAAACCACATTGCAAAGTGTGTTTTCCAACTTGTTCCGCTGAATGCAATAAATCCTGTAAATCTGTATTTTCCACACAGTCAGAAATTAACATCTGTAGGCCTGAAAACATACTCATAAACCGGTGCCTGCAGAGTGGCTCCAGACCCATCTAAGGTAGAGACATCTGCAGGTTCCATACTTGAAGCATCTCGCGGCATACCGGACTCCGAATGGGTTCATAGGTTTGTACTAAGCTATCGGCCCTAAGGCCTATGCAAGCCTAGCCATAACAATTTTTTCCCACAATATTTACTTCTCTGGGCCCCTGTCTAGCAGGGTGACTGACATGATCCCCAGGGTGAATTTCCTATCTCCCATCCAATCATCAAGGTTCCTTTATCTCAGTAGAGGTCTGCAAATCAGAAATAGCGGGTATCAGGGGCTGCAAAAGCACCTCACTGAGTATCAGCGAACTGGCGACTGGCTTAGGAAAAGCGTCATTGTCAGTTTTGGACCTCGACGGCCTGTCCCTGTCTTTTTCTTTGCGTTTTTTTAGGTATTCCGGTTGTCAGATTGCTAACCAACGACATTTCTGGATAATTAAAGCGCGAGTCAAAATATTTAGAAGCAAAAATATACAGACGTTTAATAGTGCGTTGATTAAATTTAGCACAAAACTGACAGCAAGGTACATTGTGGTCAGGGCCTAGGCAAGGAATACAGTACAAATGAAAATCCTTATGAGGTATTTGCTTCCCACAAGTAATGCAATTATTAACTTTTACTGACATCGGTAAGGAGCAAGAAAAAGTTTCCCCAACGGTGTACTTAGCTTTTTAGTTGAAGACTTCGGTTCTGAAACTCGAAAACGAAAATTTCAGGAGTCGGCCGACCGGCACTTGCGAACTGCTTCTGCTTCGGGCACCGCACGGCAAGAAAGACTGATGTAATGGCATTGGGTGCATGTTTTATACCCCTGATGACCTGACGTCATGGAAGAAGGGAAAGTAACCGACGCAGGACCCAAGACTTTGTTAATCAGGCCGACTGAGGGCTACCTGCAACCAGATAACCCAAATGTAATGACTGCAACAGTGAAACACGAAGAACATCCAGAAATTCATCCCTGGTTTGACATCTATGTCTCTAATGGACACAGGTAACCTGTAAATGGTTCATCTCCCAAACCCCTGCTTACACTTATCAAGTATACCAGAACTTGTCAGAGATTTGGGATGCATAGCTAGGCTTGAAAAGGCCCTTGTGGTTCTTTAGCCTAGTAAACACCTATGAACCTATAAGGCTTTTTTAATTATGTATATAACCTCAAGGGAAATGTTCAGCAACTCACCAAGTTAATCATGAATGGCAAGGCTTACACCCAAGCTTGAAACTATAGCAAACCTGCTGGCCAACATGTTCATTTCAAACTTCTTCCCCGGTTCATTTCAAATGTAATTCTCGGTTCATTTCAACCTGCTTCCCTCTGCTCAGTCACCTCCTACCACACCCAAAGAAATGCCCGCAAACATCCCCTACCAGCCATTACGAGGGAACAGCTCCTTACTGCACTCACTAAGCCAAAAACACAGCCTCCTTGGGTCACAATAACATTCTAGGATGCTTCTTAAATAGCTTAAAACAAAAGCTATCAGGGCCACTAGAAATCCTCTTTAACCAAAGCTGCCAGATGAGATTTGTCCCAGAGGAATGGAGAATTGCAACAGTTATCCCTTTGTACAAGGAGGGCCCATCAACTGACCCAGGGAACTACAGACCCATAAGCTTGCCCAGTGTTACCTGCAAACCCATGAAGAGAATTATTGTATAACTGATCAATAATGACATAGGAAATCTCAAAACACTGTACCAGACCCAATTTGGCTTTGTCAAAAGGAGGTCTTTGCCTACTCAATCTGGTGGACTTCGAGAAAGTAACCCGGGCCACAGCTTTCGACACAATCCCCCACTCAGGGATCACAGATAAAGTTACTGAGTTAGGTATAATTCCTCACATCATCAGATTGATAGCAAACTGGCTCACTGACAGGACTCATGCTGTATAGATAGGTGAATCCACTTCCAGTAAGAAATCTGTTACTAGTGGTGTCCCAACAGGGCTCAGTGTTGGGACCCCTTGTGTTTGGTATATACTTCTCTGAAGTGAAAGCCAATGTTGGTGGCTTCTGCCGCACCAAGTCTACCAATGACTGTAAGCTGGGAGTAATCACTGAATCCCAAAATGATGCTGACATCTTACAAACAGACCTAAAAATGACAAATGACTAGTGCCAAAACAATGGTCTGAGATTAAATGCTAAAAAATGCACAATCATACTTTTTGGTGCATCAGATATCCCTGCAAATTATAATATTGTTAGCAGACCCCTAAAAGTAGACCCAGTGGTGAGGGACCTAGGAACACAGACAGATACTAACCTAAACTTTGTCCATGGGGAGCTACTTTAGTGTAGAAAGCCCTGTGTGACTCAACGTATATGTAAAGGCACTGCATCAAGGTCAAATGAAGTCATAGTGCCATTGTACTCGGCCCTCATCAGGTCTGTAACAGAGTACAATGCTCTCTTTTGCATGTACCTAACCAGGCATCTACACCAGCTGGAGCGTCCCCAAAGGTTTATTGCTAAAAGAAATACAGTGGGTAAGACACATGTCTTATGTGGACCATCAAAACACTCTACCCCTTTACTCCTTCTCATACTGTTTATTCAGAGGTGACTTACACCTAACCTACAAGGCATTCTTTGATCAGAGGTGCTAAAGTTTTATAATAAAATTATTTTGGGCTAGTAGCCTGTTTGTTTATTCATTCTCTGATCCAACCCTGATAAAAGTTTACATATTCACAAGAAAAATTATATGAGGCTTACATGTTCCATGTGGATCTGAACCTTAACTGTGCTGGAGAGACAGATGCCAAAGCCTATCTTGTCTAAGAATAAAACTTCCCATCTTCATAAAACAAAGTCTGTCCCTCACTCTCTTCAAAAAGAATTTGGATAAATGGATGGGGAACCATAAATTCACTCCTGGGGTACTGCCCACGTCCCTTATGGACACAGGCAGTCCGTAAAATGTCTGAGGGTTCCAACACCCAAATACCCACTACCCTGATACTATCCCATCCCATATCTGGGGAATTAAGATATATTATTGTCATACCCTGGGTATAACTGGTTAGGCTTGTAAAGGCTCTTGAGCCATTAGACTAGTAATCATCGATGAACCTATGCAAAGTCTGAGGCATCTACCATTAAAGACTGTATTGGAGCTAGAAAAGAAAGGAAGACCAGGATTCAGATAACATTGGTCTCTCTACCAAAGTGGTTCCCTTTTTACAAATCCCAAAACTGTTACTTGAAACACCGGAAATGTTTATGTTAGGACCATACAGATTTTTGGGTACCAATGAATCATTCTCATGCAGAGTCTGGCTAGAGGAAATTATGACAATCATAGATGCCATGAATCCTAGTATACTGAGAAATTCCCTTGCTGAATTCTTGGGCTGAATGGAAAAACCCTTAGAAAAGATCTAGATACAGATCTTCCTGTCTTAAAAAAGCTCTTTGAACTGAAGTATCAAAGAGACACCCCAGGAATAAGCATCAAAGAGACGCCCTAGCAATATAACCAAATGGGGAGAAGTAAAAAAAAACAAAACATCTGAATGCTCTCATGGAAACCCAGTTTGTGAAGATCTCTTATCCAAGTGAGAGATTCCTGACACTTTGAAAAAGACTCTGCAAAAGATAAGTAAATTGTCTAAATAAGGAAAATGTGAATACCTTATAGACTGTAATAGGCTATCACTGGAGTTAGACACTTTGTGAATACTCTTGGAACAGTGGGTAAATGAATGTTATGTACTCACCCATAACACTAGATCTCTGTTGTCTTTTTCAGTCCGTCTCAACTAATGGGTGTATCAGATCCGATCAGATCCAAAGCTGGTAACTTTCAGATTCCTGGATATAGGACTAAGGCTCCTCTGCTCTACACATAATTCTCTCCTTTCAGTACCTCAGATTAACTTTGTCTGCCTGAACCCAAAATGTATACCTACACTATATGACAAAAAGGGGATAAGAAAACCTGAAGTGAACAAGATCAAAGTACCAGATTGCTGGAAAAACAAAGCTCTGGACAGGTCCAATATGGTCAATTAAGAAACTCGCAAGTGACAATTTGGAAGAGAGGAGGAGGTAGGAAAGGTTGAGACAATGGAATTAACACAGATCAAGCGTTATGGTGAGTGCAAAACTTTCATATCCAGTGCTGTCCACTTCAACTAACGGGACAGATTCCACAGCTATTAACAACTCTAGGAGGTCTAAAGCAAGATTTCAAAGGATGTTGGAGCCGCCAAAGCAAGTCTAGGACCTACTGGAGGTCAGGCTTATGAGAAACAAATGCATGAACAGTAGACAAAGTAACTACACCACAAATAGCATCTGTGGGCACTCTGACAAAGAAAGACATAGATGCTGCAACTGCTCTAATAGAATGAGCTTTAGGCTTGTGAGGTAGACAGTCCCTTTTTTTTGTACACAAAAGTAATACAATCAAACAGCCACCTGGATAATATGACCTTGGAAACAGCATCCCTAATTTGGCCCTGGAAAACAAAAGGAGGAGTTGACCAGTTTTTTTCTAAAACTTTTGGTGCAATGTTAAGTAAAATCTCTAGTAATGATAAACGTCCTCCAAATAAAAGGTATATTCAAACAAAATTAGTGAACAAAACTGGGAAATTAGTGGCCTGACTCGAGGCCAATTCTGATGCCACTTTAGGAAAAAAGTTAGGGTTTCCCCAAAGGGAAACCACATTCTTATGGAAAATCAAGTTAGGTGGCTTACACAACAGTTTGCAGTTCTCAAATCCTCCTGGCTGAGGTAATCGCCAGTAAGAAAATTGTCCTCCAAAACAGAAATTTGAGTTCCACTGAGGCTGTCCATCAAAGGGAGGTCTAGTCAGGGTCTGGAGCAAAAATGTACTGTCTCAATGAGGGACAGGATCTTTTAATGGCAGTTTATGAAGAAAGACGCCTCGTAAAATGTCCTTAGACAATTTCAATGAAGCAACAGGGGTGTGAATTTCCCCCACATAAAAATTGGAAATAGCTGCCAATTGAACTTTAATGGTAATGAAACTTGCACCCTCCTGAAAGAAACCTGCCAACAAACCCACAATGGAAAGTAAAGGGGCTGAGAAAAGATCTAGACTTTTGAAGGATGTCCAGATTGCAATTGTTTTCTCTGCTATAAACATTTCTGCTTGCAGTCTTCCGGGAAGAAGATAGGATATAGAGAACAGAGGAAGAAAGCCTGGTATTTCTGGCAAACACTTGAATTGGAGAAACTACGCAGTTAGTTTCAAGGATTTGATGTCCAGATGAGACTGGTTGGACAGGTGAGACAGATGGGTCTGGGAGAGGTTACAGCACTCAGGTAGAGTGTTTCAGAGGACGTCAGAGAAAAGGGAACCATATCTAATGAGGCTTAAAGGGAGCGATGAGGATCACTCTTGCCTTGCACCATATCACTTTCTGAAGAAACTTTGTTATGAGATGAAAAGGTGAGAAACCATACAGGAGACCTAGGGGCCAATGATGGTCAAAGCATTCCTTCATCACTCTCCTCAGGACAAAGTAACTACTACACTTGGTACTGACAGGGATCACAAAAATATCATAGCAAGGCTGGCCCCAGCAGTTGAAGATCTCAGTAGCTTCCAACTGATTGGGAGACTACTTGTGAGGCAGGGGAATAGACCTACTCAGTTTGTCTGCTACTTCCCCAGGACATGCATTGCCAAAAGAAAGAGCTGGGAAGACATCATCCACTGCCACAGCTTCTCAATGTGATGGATATGAACGGGTTTCCCCTTGCTTGTTGAATATCACACTACTGACATATTTTCTGCCTGAAATGAGATCACACCCTTGGGATGGGAGGCCTGGAAGGCCTGTAATGCTAGGAGGCCTGCCTTAACCTCCAGTACACTGATGTGAAGTTTGGCCTCTGAAGATGTCCATGTGTCTTGAACGGTCTTCCGTTTGAAATGCATCCTCTGCTTCAGTAGGGAAGCATCTGTGGTCATTCTGGCAATGGGGAGGGGATGAAAGGACAATCTAGCAGAACCAGTGGAGGGGTTAACCATGAATGAATGTGATGTCTGCATATCCTCTTTATGCTGATCAGAAACTGCATGGGTTGATGACGTATGAATCATTAGACCAATACGAGTCTGCTGTTGCATCCTCATATGTAATCTGACATAGGTGACCAGCATTATAGAATCTGCCACTAAACCCAAACGACAGAGAATAGACCTTTCCATGGGTTTTGAATAGGATAGGACTTCAGAAGACTGTTGATGTAGGGAAAAAATCTGGATTCCTTGAGTTTAGCAACTTGAGAAGTGGTATTCAGGTGGTAACCTATGAACACTATTATTTTGATCAGTCTCAGCTGTGATTTCTCCATGCTGATCAAGATTCCTAGCTGGGGCATTGCTGGAACAGGAAGCCTCTGGTTTGACTGAATAGATTTGTTATAGAAGTGGGTATGAGCCAGTCATCTAAGTATGGGAATATTCAAAACCCCTGCAGTATGAGATATACTGCAACCACTGACATGCATTTGGTGAACACTCAGTGGGGCTGTGGTGAGACCAAAGGGAAGTGCCTGAACTGAAAGAGACCAGTTTCCAGCTGAAAGTTGAATAACCTTCTAGAATGCCTTGCTATCTTAATGTGGCAGTAGGCTTCCTGCACACCTAAGGAGCAGATCCAGTCTTCCTTCTTCAGCAGAGGGAAAATGGACTGAATCGTGATCATCAGGAATTTCATCTATCTTACAAACTGATTTAAAGGACTAAGGTCCAAAATGGGCCTGAGGCCTCCGTTTTGCATTGGAACCAAAAAGAATCCTGAATAGACTCCAGACCCTTGCTGGTCTGGTGGGACCTCTTGTATGATTCAGTTTCCAAGCAGCTTTGATATTTCTAAGGCTGCTCCCTTCCACTAACTGAGTGGGATATTAGGAAGTTTTCTTTGCTTGTTTAGGGGTTGGGAAACAAAGGGTATACTGTAGCCAATGGCTATGATTCTTTGCAACCAGGAATTTTGGGTGAATGCTAAACAGGTTTGAGGGTGCAGAGATAAGTGCCACCTGACTGCCAACAGACAGCATCAGTCTGGTAGCTGTTCAGGAGCACTGGAGGGTTTGGTTGGTCAGCAAAGGGATCCCACCTTTGCCACAGGAATGACATCCATTGATGTTGTTTGCCCCCTCTGCCCACGGGGTTGGGGGGGGATTCTGTCTCCCAATGTGTCATGAGTTAAACTCTGGGATTTGTGGAACCACAATCTCTTTCAACCCTTTTGGTTCTAGGAGAATGTGTTTTGAGGTGTAGGATGACTGGATGCACATGGCGAACAGTGTTTTGCCCTCTTGCTCCCTTCTGTAAGCATGTCTTTAACTTTAGGTTCAAAAAGGGTGGACCCATCAAATGGGGCATTCAATAACGACACCTTGAAGCTTTCCACGAAATCACAAACATGTATCCAGGCATGCGGGTCTATAACAATGCTGGTGGCCTGTTGCTCTATATGTGCCATCAGCTGCATTTGATAACAGGTGCATGGACACACTGGACCGGGATTGTACGGAAGCCTACTGCAAGTCCACTGACTTGCAAACTTCTGCAGGAGGATTACCTAAAAGGGACTTGGAGTACTCCTTGTTCAAGTCTCTATGAAAGCTGGTCAGGTGAGCTAAATAATTCAGCACCCAAGTAAACATTAGTAAAGTACAAGTACCCTTTCTAAATCTGTCCAGTGCCCTAGATTTCCTGTTAGGAAGATGGACAACTGAGATATCTCTGGATAGCTTCTTTTTCATCACTGGGTCAACCACGATGGCATTTACAGCAGGATGCTTGCTTCTGTTTGCTCCCAACCTGTTCCTACGGGTAACCTGGTTAGCTAACTCTTAGCTAATACTTAACCCCCCCAAAAAAACAGCTAATGATATTCCACCCCATGAGAGCCCCTGACCCCATACCACCATTCATAATATATTCAGCCAATAAAATCCGTATCACACCAGTCCATAACACTAAACTACTAGATGTTATCATAGAGCACAATATTAAACTGGATATTGTACAGGCAATAAAAAACTCAGAACACATTACAGATGCAGAAAATACTTCAACAACCACCCTAAAGCTATCATTGCAAGAACCCACCTAATCTCCACAATTCTCTATGCCTCCCTTATATTCATCAACCTAAATAAAGCAGACTTAAAAAAAAACTTGACACTTGCTACAATAAAATAGCTAAGTTTGCAACTGTCTCCTCCTGCGGTACATATCACTGCCAAGCTATCAAGCAATTATCCTGGTTAGAACTACCCAATCTGCTCACTTACAACCAACTTTTAATAGCCCATCAAATCATTTATGATCCAAATAAAATTCCATCATTATATGGCCTACTAAAAAAACTATTCCAACAGCCACCTACTAACATCCACCAACAAAGCATTGGTTGACATATCCAAAAGCAGAAATAGCTCTGGTGACTCCCTAAAGTATGGAACTCCATCCCCCTAGATATTAGGCCCAACAGCAACAAAAATAATTTCAAAAAACTCCTCCGGACCCATTTAAACAAGTCTTGGCTATGCAGTTGTCCTGACCTTGGACAGCTTCCCATGTTAATCTTCTGTGCAAGCCTATAATCAGGACCCCTGCAGATACTATTCTCAAGCATCTCCTAGTATATTATTTTAATCATTGTAGGAATGTATCCAAATAACTGATTGTAATGCCACCCAACTGTATTGTAAATTCTCTCACATGTTATTTTACACTGGGTCACAGGGTCATAGGTTAAGTACTAGGCTAGCTGCCACTGTGAGCCGTTTTAAGCCTAGATGATTTTCATTGGTAAGAATCAAACCCTGTACCTCTTGCCTTGTATAAATTATTATATGCTTACATTACAATAGTACATCAGTACATTGCAACAGCTTCTGTCTTCTGTACTGTATTTTAACAGCTTGCGTATTCTGCATTGGGTAAGGTGTTGTCTTTCTCCTCTAATCATTATAGAGCTTTTCTCCCCGGGCCTCTGCTGAAAATGGGATTCTAGCCTAGTCAGACTCTCCCAGTTAACAAATATAAAATAAATAAATAAATAAATACATTAAAATCTTCTCTGTTTTGCACAGTATTGGCTCCACCATGTCCAGTTTCTTCCATGCTAGCTGCAAGATCAAATCAACAAGCTTGTCAGTGGAAGGGACCACCCAAGAAGTACAAGGGCCAGCCTTGAGGAATTCCAACTCCTCCTGGGAGGGCACGTTAGAAGACCAACCCCTTTGCTGCATCAGCAATCCTAGAATGTCCCCGAAGGAGACATGTTCCAGATACTGAGGAACTCTCCCCTTCTGCAAAGTCAGCATTTTCATTGAGGGACTCCTCAGAGACTCCCCAGACTCTGGAATAGATTGCCCATAAAAGTCAAGCAGAGTGCCTCTTTGGCCCTCTTCAAAAGGAACCTTGACGATTGGATGGGAGAAAGGAAATTCACCCGGGGATCACGTCAGTCGCCCTGCTAGACAGGGGTCCAGGGAAGTAAATAATGTGAGAAGAAATAGCCAGGGAATTGTTATGGCTAGGCTTGTATAGGCCCCTAGGGCTGATAGCCTAGTACCAACCTGTGAACTTATGACTCCTGAGGGGAGTCCAGATGGTTATTTTTACAAGTCTGCTTCCTATGCTCCTCCTCAGTGGGAGACTCCTTTAATGTTGCAAGGGGAACTCACTTGATGAGTTTCATCATGAGTTAAGGAACTGGACTGTCCCTGTCACGTAGGACGATGTGAAGAGGGGACCAAAGAAGCCAGGGGAATTGGGGTGGAGAAGGATGGAAAAGAGAGACCTCCTGTCTAGATATGGAGAGAACCCTTTCGAAGGCCTCAAAGGCCAAAGGCAAAATTTGACCTGAGTAAGTTCCTCTGAGATTTGAAAGCCTACAAAGGGGAGCCCCTCAAGATCTGACTCAACTTGGTTCTGAGGCAGACACCAGAGCTGAGCTGTCCAGAGCTGAAGCTCTCAGAGGAAGGGACAGCTCCAATAGCTGTGGAGTCAACCCCTACCTGTGGGCACTGACTCTGACCCCTCAACTCAGAGACCCCTTGAGATCTGACATCATTGGAGTCGAGTGAGTAAGTGACACAAATCAGAGTCAAAGCCGACCAAGCTCTCAGATCTGATGAGGCTCCATAACCACCAGATCCAAGGGTCAGACCGGAGTAAGAGAAACTAAGAGAGGGGTAAAATCAAGGTAGGACCCATCAACTCTGGTAGGGGAGGTATTGGGAGAACCCCATCTGGACCGGAGTCCTTAGAAACTTCCGCATCATCCTGTCAACATCATCTTCTGAAAGACTTCTTGATAACTAAGTGGACCTGAAGGATGTTGCCAACGAGGCTGGTCTGGAGGATTGATGTGAAGATCTCTTCTGCAAGACTGAAGAATGGTGCAGAGGACTGGCGGGTCCCAAAGAAAACACTGGAGATGGGAGTAAGAGACTGAAAAAGTATGGGTTCAGAGACTTTTACTGGATTCAATAAACTCGGAGTCTTAAAAGCAGGACTTAAAAGTCCAGTAGTTTCTGAAGATCTTTTTTGAGGTTTATCTCTTTCCTATTATTCTTTTGCTTTTCTTTTAACGTGTCATTATCTTTTTCATTTTCCTTGGAAGTCTTGGACTTATCCACCAATTTCTGGCTAGAGGGGGAGCCAGAAGTTTGAGTAGAAGAGGCTGATTCTCCACTAGTGGCAGGAGAAGACCCTTCAATACCAGTTTGTTACGTCTGTCCAGAAGGGCTCTAGGCCAAAAGATGAACAGGCAGAACAGTCCTCATCAAGATGTGCCACTCCAGGCAATATGCACATTGACAGTGGGGATTCTGCGGGGAGATCTTGTGCCAGCATGCAGTGACATTTTAAAACCCAAAGCTTTGTCACTCATGGCAGTATAACCTTGCAAAAAGCTTACACACACACAAACACGTCAAAAAATACTAGCAGCAAAACACACAAAAAAGGCACCCTAATGGTCACTAACAAACTATTTTAAGCAACAGAATGCTACTCTAAAACTAATAACTATAACAACACTCTACTAGAAGTATTCTAATCTTTTTATATTACAATCTCCATAGCCAATTCCCAGCTAATCTCCACCCTACTCTATGCATTCCCCATACTTACCAACCTTAGACAGATAGACTTACACAAGCTGGATGTTTGTTACTACAAAATTGCTAAATTTGCCACTGGAACCTCTTACGGCAGCCATCACTGTATCTCCCTTAAAGAACTAAACTGTCTAGAACTCCCACAACTCCTTCACTTTAATCAACTCACCCTCGCTCATAAACTTATTAACCACCCCCTTAACATCCCTTCCCTTCAAACCCTTCTCCAACCCTATCACTCCACTAGGCCCCTAAAATCAAGCAACAAAAATCAACTCACTGTTACCAAACCCAAAAACTCAATAGGAGAAGCCATAGTTTCATGTACCACATCTAAACTTTGGAACAATCTTCCACCCTCTATAACTATTCTACCTTCTAGCAGCCTTTTCAAGACTGCGCTCAAATTCCACTTAAATTTGCACTGGCTTTGTCCTTGTTCTAATCCACACTAACACCCCCAACCCTTACCCCTCCCCCACCTAGACTCTTAACCCAACTATACTACCGCCACTCAACCTCAGTCAGAATTAGCTAGTTGTCTTTACATACTTTAACAACTTGTCTGACAACTTTGTTACTAATATTATAAACAAGAAACTATCTTAACTTGCAACATTTACTGTATATACTGTTGATAATCAACATCTTGTTACTGTATTAAAGCCAACAACCTGTAATGTTGTTTACTCTTGCTGCAACTTTGTAGCTCCATTTATCATGTACACGATGTGGAGCTTTTCTCCCAAGGCATCCGCTGAAAAAGGACCTGCATCCAGTCGGAATTTCCCAGTAAACAAATGTAAATAAATTAAATTAAATAAATAAATAAAATAAACAATATAGGGAAGGCAGCCCATGATACGCAAGCAGAAAAAGGAGTTATCAAACTACACTAACAGTGAAAGGAAGAACCAGGAAGGAGGGAAAAAGCTATGAAATATATAAAACCCCTAAAAGGGAAGAAAAGTGAGACTTATCTTTAACCATTTAACCAATGGCTGCTTGGGCACAGAAATCATATCCAAGGCTAATGAACAGCAAATGAGATTTTGTGTACTGTAAGGAGAGAGGGAAATTATGAGTATAGGGAAGGGACCTGAGCCCTGGATCCAACAGTCTAAAAGTACCCAGCTTCAGATCAGATATATCCATTAGCTGAGGCAGACAAAGACAGCACTGGATCCCAAGGAGTGATACTCCTGAAAATGGTGGAGCCAAAAGATGTATGGGATTCTGGATTGTACATCAAACGTACAACACAAATGTATGAGCAGGACCAAATAGCTGCCGCACAAATCCCATCAGACCTCTCCAATCTGAAAGCCAATTGCTCTTGAATGCAGAAAAGCCAAACCTCTCAGCTGGTCATCTGCTCTAATCCTTTACTATTGCAAAACTATGGAATATCCTCTCACCATCAATAAGAACTACCAGCAACCCACTCTCTTTAAAAAGTCCCTGAGACAACACCTTTCCTCTCCATGGCACTGCACATGCCCCAAAACAGCACTTCCCAAAACCTGACTCTCTCCTCTACACTACCACATATTCATTTACTACTACTCTGATGTGTCTATACTACCCACTCCATCATTTGTTTCTATTCTGATATATTTCTAATTCAAAATACTTAATTACAGTGCTGCTACTACCTATCACCTATATTCAAACTTATTAACTTCATAAGTGTTAATTACTCAGACTAAGCTACTCATACAAGTAACTTATTTATCCAAAATTATTATATCCTAACTTGTTATATTCTAATTGTGTAATCCACTTTATCCTTGATCTTCTTCTTTCGGCTTTTCCCGGTTAGGGGTCGCCACAGCGGATCATCTGTCCGCTCATGATTGGCAGTGGAGTTTTACGGTGTTGAGTTGCCAGCCCGGTGCCTAACCTTCCACAGAAGGCACACACATGCACACGCACACACACACACCTAGGGCCAATTTAGAGTGTCCAATCCACCTACTGCATATCTTTGGGATGTGGGAGGAAACCGGAGCACCCGGAGGAAACCCACGCGACCACAGGGAGGACATGCAGACTCCGCACAGAAGGCACCCCAGCTGAGAATCAAACCGAGGAACCTCTTGCTGTGAAGCAGCAATGCTAACTGCTGCACCACCGTGGCCGCCCTCCCACTTTATCCTTGATATTGTACTCTAATACTGTACTCTGATTTTACATCGTCAACTGCACCCTTTCTATTTTATTGTACTGATCTATTGTACTGTATTGTGTATGCTTTACATATTATGTATTGTTCTTCATATATATTATGTATTGTTCTTTTTAGTGTGGAGCTTTTCTCCCCGGCCCGCCACTAAAAATGGGCTTACTATGGCCCGGTAGACCATCCCAGTAAACAAATACAAAATAAATAAAGCAATAGGAACCTTACCAATGAAGACAGTAGAACTAACTACTGCCCTGGTAGAATAGCCAGTGGTTTGCTATGCAAAGTCAATCCCAACTTCTCTTACACAAATATTGTACAGATTTCCTGGTATCCTTAGTTCTGTGTAAATAGGAAAAACAGTTGTGTAAGAACTTACCATAACCTTAGATGTCTTTCTCTTCCATGTTGCAGTATAACAGTAGGGAGTTGCTGCCACAGTGCCACCTTTCGGCCAACATATCAAAGTCTTTGTTTTTGGAGGGTAAGTGTGACGTCCCTTTTCAGGGCCATAAAATGACATAGGGTATAAAGATGACGTCTGCACGCACCCTATTCAGAATGAACTGCTGTATACAGTAGTACCCCTGTGGGTAGGAGAGTCCCAAGGGGGCTCTTGGAATTACATGCAGGCTACAGTCAGGGAAATAGGTGTTGTGTGTGTAGTGGAGACATTGGGGGTTATCAAAGTAATGCCCTCCCTAATCAGAATGGCAAGGAAAATGTTAAAGGTAGAGGGGCAGGTGGGGGGTATTGAATACTGCAACATGGAAGAGAAGAACATCTAAGGTTATGGTAAGTTCTTACACAACTATTATATGTCCTTCTATTCACATGCTGCAGTATTCATAACAGTAGGGAGAGTACCAGAGCTTTTAGACATGGTTTTGTGTGGAGGATTGGGTTCCCTGGTCAATGATCCCTTGGAGGATAGACCTGGCAAACCCTGCCCTAGCTCTAAAAACTAGGCCCAGTTTGTAATGTCTGGTGAAAATGAGGACAGAAGTCCAAGTGGCAGCTTCCAGGATGGAAGCGTAGTCAATTCCTTTGCAAAAGGCAGCTGAGGAAGCAGCTGCCCTGGTAGAGTGAGGTTTGACTTGTCCTTGTAGGGATTTTCCATGCAAGGAGTAGCATAGGGTAATGGATTTTGAAATCCATGAGGAAATGGTATGCTTGGAGACTGCTTTCCCTAGAGCTTTGGGATGGAAGGAGACAAAAAGTTGATCTGATTTTCTGATAGGTTTAGTTTTGTCTCAGTAGTACCCTCAATTGTCTGTGGACATCCAAGGAATGGAGAGTCCTTTTTGAGGAATTTTGTGGTTGACGGTAAAAAACTGGTAGACTGATGGTATGGTTTAGTGAAACTTCATTAACCACTTTCAGCATGAAGGAAAGATTGGTCCTTAGGACAACACTATCCTTGTGGAAAATAAGGAGAGGTAACCATGAGGGCTTGGATCTCAAATACCCTCCTGGCGGATGTAAGGGCCACTAGTAGAACTGTTTTCAAAGTGAAAAGCTTTAGGGATACTTAATGAACTGTTTCAAAGGGTGGCAATGTAAGTTTTTCTATTACAAAGTTCAGATCCCAAGGGAGAGAGGATAGGTTTCCTGGGGGGCCTGATGTGAAGCACTCCCTTGAGGAAAAGTTTGACCTCCGGAATGGAAATCAGAGGAGGGGAGATTGGCAGACAGGCAGAGGTAGCAGATAAATGCACTCTGACAGATGAATACGTTAGTCCTGAGTGCAATAGCTCGCACAAATACGAAAAAACATAGGTATAGAGGGTAGGGTCCTGTTTTTCCCACTGACACCAGTAGGAGAAACTGTTTCATTTGGATATATAGTTTCTACTGGTACTAGGTTTTCTGGCCTCCTGCAGAACATTGGAGTACATCCTCTGAGTAGAGGTGTCTGTAGGGGATCAAAACCCTATCACCCATAAGGTTAATTTCAGATGGTCTACCTGAGGGTGTAGTAAGGATCCCCTGTCCTGTGTGAGTAGGTCTATTCGGTGGGGTAACCTGTGGTGACTGCCCTTGGCTAGTAAGTGTAAGAGGGGAAAACAATGCTGTCTTGGCCAAAAAGGGGTCACCAGTAGGATTTCTGGGTTGTCCCTCTGTATTTTCGGAAGGACCTTCTGAATTAGTGTGAGTGAGGGGAAAGCATAGAGGTACAGCCCCCCCCCCCAATAAAAGGAGAAGACATCCACTTTCCATGCTTGTGCATGCGGATTCCTTGTGCAGAATTTGGGCATCTGTCTGTTCTGGGCGGAGGCAAAAAGTTCTGCTACCCCACCTGTGGTTTATGTCTAGAAATTTGGCTAGTTTATCAGGTGTAATAAATGCCCTGTGAATATATTTCCATGTAAATATTTTCCACACTTGTAAATTAAAAGTCAAGTTAACAGAACATAAAAGATTTGTTTTACTCTCAATTGATAGATTAGTGTGACATCCTTTTGCTACCAAATTCCAATATCTTGCATTATGGTTAGTTTTATATGTTATCAATATTTTGAAATTAGATTCGTCCAATTCTAATTGTCGTAAATAACTTCAGATATCAGACTTATCAAATCTGGACTAGTTTTATAAGGAGAATAATTTTACTATTAAGATCCTTAACATGTGATAATATGCTTTGTAGTATTAGCCAATCTACTGATGGAATGTCATATTTATTCTGAATTTGTTGAATGTCTAATACTACTTGATTCTCTATACAATGTTGCCAACAAGTGAAGTTCTTCCCCTCCCATCTAGTTAAAATAACATTATGAACTTTATTAAAGAAATTCTTTGTAGAGCTAAAGGGTATTATCAAGTCTAGCCAAATCTTAATATCTGTGTTAGTATATATAAACATTCTAAATAAATTGTAAATATTATTTATATAATTTAAGTTTGTTGGTTTTGTTATATTATATTGAATATTAACAGTCAATATTTGCCACATCCTATTATTTTGTTCACTTAATATACAATTTTTAATTATTTTTTCATTTAGAAAAATAATAGTGTGCAATGTTTTCCATGATGAAGAATAATTAGGATCTATCCAATTAATGACAGTTCTTAATATGGAAGCTTTTATGTATGATTCTAGATCTGGAAGTTTAATTCCACCCACTTCCCAATATCTAATATGATGTGCATAGGCTATGCTATTTCTTTTTGGATACCAAAGAAAGTTTAATAGAATTTTCTTTCTTTCTTTCATGATTTTTTTGTTAGATACTATAGGAATAGCTTGTGCAATGTAATTAATTTTTGGAAGTATTGTCATTTTTATTATTTGCAATCTGTCTTCAAATCTCAAGAACATTTTATTCCAGCTTATTATTAACATTTTTATTTTATTAATTATGTTGCTATAATTTGTGGCTAACGTAGATTCCAAAATATCACATAGTGTTATTCCTAAATATTTTATTATGGGAACATGTTTTTTTATCACACAATTTGTAGTTAAGGTAAATTCGCTCTTTATTCAAATGTATATAATTAGATTTTCCCTTGTTAAATCTAAGGCCGGAAATATGATAAAACCTTTCCACTATTTCATCTAGTTTTTGTACTGATTTATCCAAGACAGATAACGTGAGTAAAACATCATCAGCAAATAACATAATTTCTGAATTGAGCTGACCATATACATCTATGCCTGATATATTAAAGTTGTGGTGTACTAATGAGGCAAATAATTCAATTCCTAAGGCAAACAGGGTGGGAGACATTGGACATCCCTGCTTTGTACCTTTGGTTATTTCAATAGCCTTCGGGGAAAATGACCCAAGTTTTACATATGCAAAATTGTTTTATAAATATTCTTTATTAGCGTAATAAAATTAATAGGAAATTCAAACAATTCTAAAGCCTTAAAAAGAAAATCCCAGCTCAATGAATCAAAGGCTTTTTCTATATCCAAAGCTACTATTAGAGCTTCTTGGTTGTTTCTGTTTCGAAAATCTAGGAGTGTTAGAATTCTTTGTAAATTATCATGTGTGTGTCTTTTATAAATAAATCCTGTTTGATCTTCATTCATTATGTGTGTCAATGATTTTTTTAATTCTACTAGCTAATATTGACATGAAGATTTTATAATCATTAAGTAAAGATATTGGCCTATAAGATTTACACTGTAAATGGTCTTTGTTTTCTTTTATAATGGGTGTAATTAAGGAGTAGCTCCATGAAATTGGAGTTGTGTTTTGTGCTAGAAATTCATTCAAAGTTTTGTGAAACAATGATATTACTGAAGATGGAAATATCTTGTACAATTCATTAATTATTCCATCAATTCCCGGTGTTTTATTACTTTTACTTTCCTTGATTTTTTGAGTAATTTCTTTTAGAGATATTTGTTTTTGAATGTCTAACTAACTTTTCTGGTATCGCCTTTACCTTTACTAATTTCAGGTCTAAATTGGGAGGGTGGCCTAATGGTTAAGGTGTTTGCCTTGCAAACACAAAGTGCAGGGTTTGAGTCTCACAAGGGATAATTTGACTAGGCTTAAAATGGCTCGCAAGGGCAGTTAGCTTAGTACTAACCTATGAACCTATTAGTTATATGTGAAGCATCATTATAATGGTCAGAGAAATAATGCTTAAATGCATCTAGTATATCATTTATATTCGAAACCTTTTTTTTTTTCCTTCCTTCATGTATAATACTTGTAATATTATTTTCAATTGAATGCTTTTTTAATCTTATTGCTAAATTATACATATATTTGGGTGATACTGCATAGGAACTAAGTTTTAACCTTTCTACAGCTATATTAGTTTTGTGAGTTAAGATTTCATTATATCTTTTAAGTCTTCCAATGCTTTTTTATGATTATTTTGTGTGTAAGTAGATGAATTAATAGTGAGATCTATAATTTGTTTTTGGATGTTATATAATTCTGATTCCCACTCTTTTAGCTTGTTTTTATACCATGAAAGAATTTTTCCATTTAGATAGGCTTTCAAGGTATCCCAAAGATTAATTACATTTATTTCAGTAGTGTAGTTTATATATAAAAAGAATTGTACTTCTGAATCTAACCAAGGTTTAAATTGTTTTAATTTTGTAATGTAAGCTAGAATTCTTGACATAAAAATTAATTTCTTATAATCTGTATATATTTTGAGAATTAATAAATTATGGCCTGAAAAGGGACAAGGGATTAAGGAAAATGTTATTATTTTTGAATTTAGCTCTTGAGATAAGAAGATTTTATCAATTCTTGTGTGTGTCCCAAAGCTGTGGTCTTGGTGAGAAAATAATAATGAATTGTTCTCCTTATAACTTAAATGTATCAATTAGATTTAAACTTTCTTCCCATTTCTTATGTAGCTTCCCTATAGAACTTGCACGTAAATTTCTTTTGCTTGTGGTCTCTGATTTATCCAATATACAATTAAAGTCACCTCCCAAAATCAAATTTCCTTTATATACTCTAGTTATTAGATCCATGTGTTTTCTTATTGTCCCAACACCAATACCTGGAAACCAATACATATTTACTAATGTCCAGAGTCTATTGTTATATTTTACTATTACTATGGCTAACAGTCCTTCTTTATCTTCATATTTGTAAATGATTTGAGGCATAGTGACATTTTTTCCATAAAATTAAAGTTCCTCTAGTCTTTTTCTTATATGAAGAATGAGATAAGATCATATATTCATTAGGATTCCAGCTAAAAATATCATTTGTTTGGAAGTGAGTCTCTTGAAGAAATACTACTTGTACTTTATTTAATTTCATATATCTTAATAAATTAGATATTTTCTTTGGATTGTTTAAACCATTAGTGTTCAAGTATAAAATAGTCAAGTCCATTCTCAGTATTTAACTTTACATCATATTTGTTTTGCATTATATTTTGTAATACCATACCAAATGTAAAATGTGTAACTACTGCGTTAATAATTCTCATTGTAGTCAATATTTTAATTTTGGTCAAATAACTTAAAATAGAGTTTAGTTCAGGCCAATAAAAAAAAGAAAAAAGAAAATGCTAAAATTACTTGTGTAACAAGTATACAAATATTTTTGTAAACCCTCATGTACAGGAAGTGAAATACACTTCCAATCTGCTAGATGAGAAGAAATCTAACAGATTGCCTACCATAACTTCCCTCATGAAAAAAGAAAGAAAAAAAACTAACCCCTTTCAAGCTCCAATACACCTTTTCTCTTATCTTGGAGATTTAACAATATTAGTTATTATTTTCCCTATATAACTATTAATAATGAGTTAAGATAATGTATGGAAATGAGCATTGATTTGGTAGTACAATTTAATTTTAGACTAGATTAGACTTCTTTTTCGGAATATAATCATCCTATCATGCACTACTTAAACATTCATAAAGTAAAACCTCATTTACAACACAGTAAATGTTGCTTAACATTAGTTCTCTTTAGCCTGAGAGTAGTATATATACATATTAATAGTCTCCAATATTCTGATATGACCAACATACTAATGATTACGTCAGATAAACACTCTCCTACATACTAAAAATATATTATAACTGAGTGAAGTAGATTTAGAAATGTATCAATAAGTGAAGATAAATACGGACAAGTCTATTCAGAACACTTGAATCATACTACAAAAACTATGTTGTCCATAGAATGAACCCTTAGAGTTGTGTTCACTACAGATGATAATGTAAACATGTTTGAGTGAACAATACATGTCATAAATCTCTATGTATCACTCGCATGCTTTCAATTACAGACAAATGAAAGCGTAACCAGATTCAGTTTATTTTATGCCCACCCATCAATGTAGTTGTGACAAATTAAAAGAAAAAATGAAGAAAGACAACATTAGACCATAGTGATCATTCACTGATGATGAAACATAAGCAATTTGCCCTGATAAGTGGCCATGTGGGTGAGCAATTTATAAACTTAATAGTAATGCATAGTTATAATATCAATTCATGTTATGAGAATATCATCACAAAATATTGAACACAATGCTAGTCAAGACAGAGCATTACTGAAGCTGTTCTGCATAGCCACAGTTCCTTAGAACCTTTATAATAGAGTGTTTATCAAAGACTGTGTCATGCAGCAAGATACAAGAGTAGGCAGACTCCTTTCTTTGTTATTAAATTGTTAAAAGTAATGACACTAAAAAATACAAAACCTATTAAGCTGAATAGTGCCTTAAGAAATCTCTCTATCTCATATCTATTTAATTAGTGTTCTACTTGAATTTCTCATCAAGAATTACAATTTACAAATCTGTCTTATTTTACTATTTGAAGCAGTAGCAAAAGCAGACCATGAAGACATTTTCTCATGGGCCCTTTACTTTAAAGAAATAAAGATGAAATTCCAAGGTGAACTCATTTTACCAACCATCTCACTAAGAAACTGATAACCTTATTATTTAAACAGTTGTCAATATTCAGTAAAAATATCAGCTGCATAATAGTCAGCTATACAACTGTCTGAAGGATTAAAGGTAGTTTATGTTATAAATACCTGCCTTAACCAGATGTGCAGCATACAGAAGATCATTTAGGATTTGCATTTCTTAGGAACCTATGTCTGTAAATGTGTAATTCAAACAATTCTTGGCAGAATGAATGACATCTAAACTACTTTATTATGCGCAATTTTACTATAGGTTTCCCAGTACTTCCCCGTCATCAAGGCAACTCCCACAATACATCAACAGGTACTCGGAAGACGGAGATGCCAATTTTATGAGTTACAGAACCATGGCTTAAAGTTTTGCTGGGAATAAATCATCTGTTCATCATAGAAAATAAGTACACATGCCCACGCCCACACAATTTAGTAGTACACTTAAACAACTACTTGCATGTTGGTCTAAGAATTTTGGCTAATTACCACCATCTTTGCCACTTTACTAAAAGTTGAACCCCACTTACCAAAGATTAAAAAGCACTAAAGGGTGAGGGGGAGTAATCAGTACTTTACTATCTACTGTATTCACTATTTATTTTGTTACTACTTAATCAATTCAATTGAACATGTCTAGGCAGTGTGAGCAGAGGAAAATAACAACATTGCACAGTACAGGGGTTTACTATGTTATCTAATAAAGCAATTTGCACATTATATTCAAATAAGCAGGAGTTATAAGTACAAGGTAATAAGTCCCTTTGTGGCTTCTGAAATTAGATGATTTCTGTTACCAGGTTAATGAAGTATTCAGTATAAATGTCTAAAACCGGTCTTAATTTTATTTATATGCACAAAAGTATGTCACAACTGCAGCTGATGTGTGCATCTCGCACACATATTTTCCTACTTACACTTGCAACGCTGTAACAGATGCTTACAAAACTGACATGTCATTTTACTGGATCACCATAGCATAGTGTATCTTATAGCCTAGTTAGGAATAATTCAGAAGTAAGAAAAGACTGTGTTTATGTAACAATGTAGTCTGTAATGCTTCTATTACTTTTTCAATTGGATGTTATTCAATGTTACTATAAATTCTTCTTTTTTATGTTAGTTGGTAAAGGTGGACGAGTTTAAGTACTTGGGATCAACAGTTTAGAGTAATGGTGAATATGGAAGAGAGGTGAAGAAGAAAGTACAGGCAGGGTGAAATGGGTGGAGAAGAGTGTCAGGAGTGATTTGTGACAGATGGGTACCAGTAAGAGTGAAAGGGAAGGTCTACAAGACAGTAGTGAGACCAGCTATGTTATATGGGTTGGAGACAGTGGCATTGACAAAAAGGCAGGAGTCAGAGCTGGATGTGGCAGAGTTAAAGATGTTAAGATTTGCACTTGGTGCGACTAAGATGGATAGGATTAGGAATCAGTATATTAGAGGGTCAGCTCATGTTGGACAGTTTGGAGACAAAGCAAGAGAGATGAGAATGCGTTGGTTTGGACATGTGCTGAGGAGGGATGATGGGTATATTGGGAAAAAGATGCTAAGGATGGAGCTGCCAGGTAAGAGGAAAAGAGGAAGGCCTAAGATAAGGTTTATGGACATGGTGAGAGTGGACATGCAGGCGGTTAGTGTGACAGAGCAAGATGCAGAGGATAGGAAGAAATGGAAAGAGATGATCCGCTGTGGCGACCCCTAACGGGAAAAGCCGAAAGATGATGATGATATGTTACCTACATGAAAAACAGCTACTCTGTCACTGATTTCACACCTTTTCTTTTTATTTATTTAAAAGAAGTCAGGGTTTGTCGATTTTAATAATCCAAAGACCATGTTAACTGAGCTTAAAATAAAAGCGCTACATTAACAACAGACAAGCAGGGGATTCCTTAACTATTTCCACCTTAAATCTTTCATAGCAGACAAGGGAAGCTCTAACTAGTGCACAAGACTGTTTCAAATAACAGCATTGTCAGAACCCAGTAACGAAACTCTTGTTTATAGTGACTCTGTTTTTTCCACATTTAAAAATATGGATATGTTACTTTTAAAATGGGAATTTGAAGTGTAGTGAAGTCAGTAAGCCACAGAAACTAAGATTAAAATTTTTCAATCCCTATTATGCAACAATGAGGTGAACTAAATATACTATTAAGAAAAAGGAAGATGAGAAAAAATATTTGTGGATATGTTGTCTCTGTTCTTCCTTTACATATAACTAATTATACTAAAGTGAAAGATAACATTTGAATCTGGTTTTCCCTTACTGCCTATGAATGAGATGTAACTATATTTTAGAAGTCACTCTAAGTTATAAAACCATTTAACATCATCAGACACAACCACTAGACGTGTGATCAGTATGTTGCATAAAGTATAAGTTTAAAGTATAAATGTCTCAGAGTATAATAGGCAATATAATAGATAAAATACATACATTTTGAGGTAAAGTCCAGAAGTCTATATCTTTGTTGATTCTTTGAGAGATTTGGAAGACTGTGCAGTTTTAGAATCAGTTCTTTGTTTCTTTTTCCATACATCAGACCAAGTATTTTTTTCTGGAGATCTTTTCAAGTTGGTGGAAACAGTCCAGTCCATTTCTTCAGGAATTGTGATGATATTTATTATTATTGATGAAGGTAGAAGCTTCTTCAACATTATTAAAGGTTTTCAAGTCATTTGAATAAAAAATTCTGATTCTAGCAGGATATAACATATGCGCTTTTATTTTATTTCAGAAGTTTCACTAATGGTCAATTTTGTTTCCTTGTTTCTAACACTTTTGCAGAATAATCATTGTCAAATCTGACCTGACTCTGTTTATATGTTATGGGACTTTCTCCAGGCTGTTTTTAAAATGGGCTCTTTATCCAAGAAGGACAGGAACTTTACCACAATTGATCTTGGTGGTGCATTAGGTAAATAGCGTATAGATTTTCCTATGGCTCTGTGAGCTCTTTCTATTCCATTTGATAATCCCTCTTTTAAATTAAGCACTTCAAGAAGCCAGGAATTTAAAGAGGTGATGATATCTTCTCCCTCAGGTTTTTTTCTGGAAGGCCAAATATTCTTATATTAGTTCTCCTCTCCCTATTCTCTAAATCATCCACTTCATTAAAGTAGCCAGTTATTTTGATGAAGTAAGAATTCTGTCTGATTTTCCTCTTCTTTGAGTCTTCCATCTATGTCATTTAGTGATGTCTCCATATCAAGTAATTTACTTTGTTGTTGCTGCAGTATTTCTTTTAGTACATCTGTTTGCTTTTGGCAGTTTTCCTTGAGACTTTCCAAATTATCAGTGAATCTATCCATTTTTAACAACAGTTCATGTAATGTGGAAGACATCAGTTGTATCTCCTTCTTCAGAGTGGTTTCTGAGTGAGAATTCTTTAAACTGGCCATTGCCAAACAGCTGTGCTGTTCTCCAGAATATTTTGATAGCAAAAACTCAATAATATTTCTTGAAATTTGGTAGAGTTGTAGTTCTTAAGTTCCTTAATATTTTTTTTTCTCTTTCTGATTAATGAAAATAAATGTTTCCCTGTTTTCTAGTACTGTTGTGTGGAGCTCTAAAAAATGCTGCTTATCTGTTTGCCATCTAGGCTCTGCCCCCCTCCTAGTCTCAATCCTCATTAATAGATTAATCTCCGAGGCAACCATCCCATCAACATGGAACATATCACATGTAATACCCCTGCATAAAGGAGGTAGTTCCAAAGAACTGTCCAACTTTAGGCCCATAGCAATACTCTCACCTCTAGAAAAATATTAGAAAAGTGTGTCCACAAACAACTAATGCACTACCTTAACCATAATAAACTTCTCACAGACTCCCAGCATGGTTTCAGACCATAGCATAGTACCTCATCAGCTCTCTTATCTTTCACCAATGTCATCAACTTTAATCAAAACAACAACAAACTATCATCTGCACTCTTTCTGGACCTCTCTAAGGCCTTTGATATGGTCAACCATCAGCTACTGTTCAGTACCCTGAAAATGGTCTTCCTGGACCATCACTCACTACAATGGTTTCAATCCTATCTAAGTGGTAGACAGCAGGCTGTCTTATGGCACGACACACTGTCATCCCATCTTCCAGTCACCCTAGGAGTCCTTCAGGGCTCTATACTAGGTCCCCTCCTCTTCTCTATCTTCATAAATTACCTTTATACTACCATTCCAAATGCACACTGTATCCAATATGCTGACGATTCTACCTTGATTTGCTCTTTTACTTCACAAACAAATCTGCTATCCCTAACCCAGAATACTTTTAACAATACTGAAAACTGTCTAACTAACGACAACTGCTCCTAAAACCCAACAAAACCAAGCTGCTGCTTTTCTCACCTACTCCTTGATCCACTCATCCATTCTTCACTATTAAGTCTAATAATGGTACAATCATCTCCCCAGATGACCAAACTAAGCTCCTAGGAGTAGTAATAGATACTAACCTCAAATTTGACATGCATATCGACCACACTATTAAGTTTATTAACAAAAAACTAGGATCCCTCTACAAGGTCAAACCTTTCCTCACCCCTTTTGCTAGGGTTGTTATTGCACGAATCCATCTTCTCTCCACTCTCCTCTATGCCTCATCGGTATTTACTAACCTCTCTAAAGATAACCTCAGCAAACTATCTTCCTGTTACTACCATATAGCTAGATTTGCTGCAGGTACGGCATACAGAACTCACCACTGCAACAACCTAACTCAACTTAATTGGCTGGAATTTCCTTCCCTTTTATAGCTCAACCAGCTTACAGTAGCACACAAAGTACTCAACCAACCTGACAATACCCCAACCCCTCAAGAGCATTATCAGCCCGCTTAATGCTCTCAGGCCACTTCGTCCAACAAACTATCAGTTCTAACCCTAAAATCCAACAATACAGCAAGAGATTCCAAGTTTGCTAACTCAGTTGGTAAAATTTGGAACCTACTTCCTGCAACTCTTACCCAAAAAACATCTCTTCCCCTATTTAAAAAAGGCCTCAAAATATACTTTAAAACTAACTGGCTCTGCCCCTGCCTAAACCCTGACTAACCCAATCCAACAACTTGGTCTTTCTCTACTTATCAGGCTATTAGCAAGCCAGACATTCCATTCATATGTTGTGTCATGTCATAATGTACAGTTATGCCTGCTGAGTTTATCCTCTCTGTATACTGTAGTGTTTTTCTATTGTGCTTTACATTTGTGAAATGATCTATTTCATATTTTTTTCTCGCTCTGTTAACCTTTAGCATGTGCCAGTGTATTCCTACTGTGTTAGACCTTCTGAAATGATGCATCTAAATCCTTTGCTCTCTTTGAATATTATTGCATTATTATTATTATTATTATTATTTTTGTGGAGCTTTTCTCCCCGGGCCTCCGAGAAAATGGACATGTATCCAGTCGGACTATCCCGGTCAATAAATGCAAAACAAACAAGTAAAATAAATAATTGCCTGGATGATTTATCAACAGCAGACAGCAATAAAGTACAGTTGTGTACACTTACCATAAATGTAGATGTTCGAGTGTATTCACTGTTGCAGTCATCACATTTGGGTTATCTGCTGCAGTAGCCCTCAGTCGGCCTGATTAACAAATTCTTGGGTCCTGCGTCGGTTGCTGTCCCTTCTTCCGTGACGTCAGGTCGTCAGGGGTATAAAACATGCAGCCAACGCCATTACATCAGTTTTTCTTGCCCCAGATGTCAGGTGCCCCCCTAATGGGAAGCAATTAAATCTATAAATAAACAAGGTTATACCTTCAACAAAAAGCAAATACACCAAAAAGCTTTTGAGCATAGTAAAGGAGAGTAGAGGTATAGCCAAAAGAAGTAAGGTGGCTGGAGGGAGGATAACCAGGACTGCAACAATGAATACACTCGAACATCTACATTTATGGTAAGTGTACACAACTGTACTATGTTCTTCATGTTTCACTGTTGCAGTCATCACATCTGGGTAGATTCCCAAAGCTAAGGATGGGAGGAGGAATTTAGATAGCATTAGGACCAGCTATAAGGCTCTGTAAGACTGCAGTGGCAAAGACAGCTCTGATTTTAGAGAAAATTGGCAAATGGTAATGCTTGGTGAAAGTATGTACATAATCCAGGTAGTGGCTTCTAGGATGTCCCTGGTAGGGACGCCTCTGAGAAAGACTGTAGAAGTAGATGCAGCCCTGGCTGAGAGGGGTCTGATCTCTTGTGGGATAGGTTTTCCATGGTGCTTGTAGCAGAAATGAATGCAATGGCTTATCTATTTGGAAATGGTTTGCTTTGAAATAGCCTTCCCCTCTGCCCCTGCAGCAAATGCCACCAGCAGTTGTTCAGATTTCCTTTGAGGTTTAGTCCTGTCCAAGTAGAATCTAAGCTTTCTGTGCACATCTAAGGAGTGCAGTATCCGTTCCCCTTTGTTCTGTGGATTAGGAAAGAAGGCTGGCAAATGAATGGACTGATTAAGGGCCACACTGGATACCACCTTGGGCATGAAGGAGGGATTGGTCCTGAGGGACACCCTGTCTGCATGAAAGATGATGAAAGGCTCCACTGCCATAAGGGCCTGTAATTCAGATATCCTTCTTGCAGAAGTGATTGCTAAAAGGAAAGCTGTTTTCCAAGAAAGGAATTTTAAGTCTGCAGTAGCAGCTGGTTTGAAAGGAGGAAGATTGAGTTTCTTCAATACAAAGTTAAATTTAAGGTTGGAGTTGGAGCTCTCCTGGGTGGTCGTAAATTTTTGGCCCCTCTGAGGAACTGCTTGAGCAGTGGATGAGAGAAGAGGGGAGGTTCTGTGTTATAATGAGCTGAAATGGCTGAGGCTTGAATTTTGATGGAGGAGAAAGACAGGCCCTTGTGAAGCATCTCAATTAAGTATTGTAAAATCTGAGGTAAATTTGGCACTGCTGTGCTCATCCTTTGAGACTGATTCCAGGCACAGAATCTTTTCCATTTTTCAGCATAGATTTTCTAGTACTAGGCCTCCTTGCCTCTAAAATGATATCCATCACTGGTTTACTGAGGGATGGTAAAGGAGAGATTAGGTAATTAGCCAGGCAGACAGGTTCAGGGTTTGAAGCTGAGGGTGCAGAATCTGGTTCTCCTGCTGAGACAATATGGTAGGAGTCTGAGGCAAGTGCTATGGGGTCAACAGTGACACACTGCACAAGAGGGGGTACCAGTGTTGGCGTGGCCAATCTGATGCAATCAAAATTGTCCTTGGTTTGTCTAGTTTGATCTTTAGTAGTACTTTGGAGAGAGGTTTCTGCTTAATTCATCTGCCAGTGTGTTTAGTTTTCCTTGCAGGAATTGAGCTTGTACATGCACTTGGTAGCTCAGGGCTGTGTTCCACAATGCCACGGCTAGTCTGCAGAGAAGGTAAGAATGTGTTCCCCCTGCTTATTTATGTATCACATAACAGTGGTGTTGTCCATCTTTACCATTAATTGTAATGGAAGAATGTGGTCCTCGAAGGCTGTCAGAGCATTCTGTACAGGTAACATTTCTTTTTGATTGATATGCAGGTGCATTTGACTTGGGTTCCATTTGCCCTGAATGCACTTCCCTGCCAGGTGAGCCCCCCCATGCATAGTCTGATGCATCTGTTGTTAGGGTTTGGGCGGCAGGGGGTAGTGTGAATGGTACTCCTTTGTTTTGGTGGCAGGCCTCTGCACACCAAAGGACCTCTAGGTGTAGGCAAGGTATGATAGGAATAATTGCTTCTAGATCCTGAGAATGTTGACACCATAGACTTTTTAGATACCATTGTAGTTTCCTCATATGCAGTCTTGCATATGGAATTAGAAGAATGCAGAAGGCCATGAACCCTAAGGCTTGTAGTATTTGCCTTGCAGATAGCAAGGTTTTTGTGGACACTTGTTTGAAGTAGGTTGTCAAATGAATTTTTTCTCTGGTGTGAGGAAAGCCATCTGGGAAGTTGTATTCAAGCTTGCTCCCAGGAATGTAATTTGTTGACAGGGTACCAGGTGTGATTTATTTTTGTTTATGGTGTACCCCAAATGAGTTAGCACACTTTGTACAAAGGCCAGATGATTCAAAAGTATGTCCTGGCTTTCTGCCTGAATTAGACAATCGGCCAGGTATGGGTATATTTGAAAATCTCTTTGCCTGCAAAATGCAATGACTGGAGCTAGGCACTTTGTGAATACCATGGGAGCAGTAGATAAGCTAAAGGGCAGTGCAGAGAACTGATAGTGCACGTAGCCTGCTTTGAAGCGTAGGTATCTTCTGCAAGATTCCCTGACTGGGATGTGCAGGTATGCTTCCTTTAAATCTAGTGTTGCCAACCAGGTGTCCTTGCCTAACAAAGGGAGCAACTGGTGAAGAGTTAGCATCTTGAATTTTGGAATCACCAAAAAGGTGTTTAGGGTAGACAGGTCCAGGATAGGACACCATGAATTGTCTTTTCTGGGCACCAGGAAAAGTCTCAAGTAGAAACCTTGCCCCTTTTCCTCTTCTGGTACCAATTGAATAGCCCCCATGCTTAAGAGAGAAAGTACTTGCTTTTGGGCCTCTGCCCACTGATTTGGGGTTAGATCTGGCCACCCGCTTGGTGTTGGTAACGTGTGGAAGTGAAATCTGTATCCCTGGGACACTATATTTAAAACCCATTTGTCCTGGGTAATGAGTTCCCAGTTCTTTGCATGAAGAGCAATCTTTCGCCCCAAAGGGGCAGTCAGTTGAGAAGTGCTTGGAAGTTTTAAAAAGAAGTCATTGAGACAGTTTACCATAGGTGGGAGCTTTATTACTTCCAGATTTGGAAGTGGAGGCTCCCCATTGCTTAGTCCTGTGCGTACCCTGGGGATGAAGTCTGGTAGGTCTGCTGGATCTGGGTTTGGACTGAGAAGGTCTGGAAGAGGCAGGAAAGGCCCAATTCTTGAAAGGCCAATGCCTACTAAACCTTGGAGGTTGTATTTGTAAATAACCTTTAACAGCTTGCACAGATTTAGCTTTTCCCTTCATTTTTTTTTAAAAACTTCTGCCTTGTTGGCAAACAGGTGGTCCTGGTTTAAGGGAGTATCTAGTAATTTCGCTTTAACATGATCTGGCAACGATTGCTCCTTAAGCCAAGCATGCCTTCTAAGTACAGACCCAGTTAGAGCAGCCCTGCAGGATGCCTCTAGTGAATCAAAACCACATTGCAAAGTATGTTTTCCAACTTGTTCAGCTGAATGCAGTAGATTCTGTAAATCCTTATTTTCAGCACAATCAGGAATCAACATCATTTTCTGTTTAAGCAATCCAATAACATGCTGCTGATACTTTAACATATGAAACTGGCAGTTTAAGGCCCTAATGGCCAAAGTTGCAGAAGTGTATACCTTCTTACCCCATCGATCCAGCGCCCTGGAGTCTCTATCAGAGGGGGTAGGATTTTTGGCAGTAGTAGCTTTAATGCCCTTGGGTCCCTGTGAAACGGTCTCAGGATCTGCAGTAGGACTTTTAAAAAGGAACTTGTGAGAGTCAGGGACCCTGTAATATCTATCAGGTTTTCTGGGAGAAGGAAGTAAAGAGTCAGGGGCCAAGCTAGATTCCGAAAAGGCATAATCAATAATGTCTAGTACAGGAGGTATGGCTAAAGGCCTGTGCCTGTGCTGGGGCAGAAGTAAGAAATCCCTAAGCCTCTTTTTAGAATCAGAGAAATCCTGACTTTCCCAATGGAAATGCTCCCTGCAAGTATGCAAGGTTTCACCAAAAGAGAAATCCTCTGGGGGATAGAAGGAATAGATTCCTCAGCATCAGAATCTTCATAGGCAAATGAGGGTAAATCCTGGTCATCAGAGGAAACAGAAAATTCAGAATCCTGGTCAGAAGTATCATAAGCAAACTCAGTCCTAGGTCTCTTAGAGGGGGAAGGCTGGCTTCCCCTGATTAAAGTAACAAGTCTTCAGTCATTCTTACCATTTGTTTTTTAGGCATAGAGGCCTGACCATGCGGTCTGGGCGTCAGTTTTCTAGGCATGGTTCGAGTTTTAGGCCTTGAAGAAGAAGATGGCATTGGTTTAATATGCAAATCCGTAGGCCTGAGTACACCCTCAGAAGCCGGTGCCTGCACAGCGGCTTTGGACCCATCCAAGGTACAGACATCTGCAGGTTCCACAGTTGAAGCATATCGGGGGCATAACGGACTCTGAATGGGTCTCAGTAGAGGTCTGCAAATCTGAAGTAGCGGGCATCAGGGGCTACGAAAGCACCTCACTGACTACCGGCAAACTGGCGACTAGCTTAGAATAGTCGTTGGCAGCTTTGGACCTAGGCGGCCGGTCTCTGTCTTTATCTTTGCATTTTTTCGGAATGACGGTAGTAGGATGGCTTACCAAAGACATCTCAGAATAATTGAACCGAGCACCAAAATATTTAGAAGCAAAAATATACCGATGACTGATAGTTCATGGTTTAAATAAGGCACAAAATTGACAACGAGGTACGTCGTGGTCAGGGCCTAGGCAGGGAATACAGTACGAATGAAAATCTTTATGAGGTATTTGCTTTCCAAAAGTAATGCAATTATTTACTTTTACTGACATCGGTTTAGAGCAAGAGAAAGTTTCCCCAGTGGGGTACTTAGCTTTTAGTTTAAGACTTCGGTTCTGAAACTTGAAAATGAAAATTTCAGGAGTCGGCCGACCGGCACTTGCGAACTTCTGCTTCGGGCACCGCACAGCAAGAAAGACTGATGTAATGGCGTCAGCTGCATATTTTGTACCCCTGATGTCACAGAAGAATGGGGAGCAACCGACACAGGACCCAAGACTTTGTTAATCAGGACAACTGAGAGCTACTGCAAGCAGATAACTCAAATGTGATGACTGCAACAGTGAAACACGAAGAACATCTGCTGGGTCTGCTGGAGGGTTCCTAAAGAGATACTGGGTGTCCTGAGGGACCTTGTAAAAACAGTCTGGACCTTTAGCAGCTGGTGTTTGAGAGTGAGGGGACTGTGAAGCAGCCAAGAAAGCATCCTGAAAGGCAGGTATCAAGGGAGCCACTGCTGAAGGAGAGGGTTGCTCCATTTGCAAAAGGTCGAAGTATCTTTTCTTGGTATCAGAAACTTCAAATGCTTACCATTTGAAATGCTCTCTCATGAGGGAGATTGAGTCTCCAAAGGTAATTTCTTCCCCTGGAGATTCAGGAGTAATGGAGTCTTTCTCCTCTGGGGTGATGAAATCTTTTGGGGACTCTATCTGGGATTCATATGAAAAGCATTCCTCTGAAGAGGAGTACTCTTCCTCTGAAACCTGTAAAGCAGGTTGAGTAGTGGGGGGGGGGGGGGGGGCTCTGCTGTGTCTGTAGGACCTGAAAAGCCTTAAAAAGGTTCTGAGAGAACACTTCCTATCCAGGAACTGGTTGGGTTTCAGTGTGTTTAACTTTTTGTTTTTTCTTTAAAGGAGTAGTTGGTGGAGACAGAATCGGAGCAGACGTCTGTCTGGGTGTGAGAGAAGGAGCTAGGCCCTCCGAAAAGATTGAGTTATGGTTCCTCTCCGCCATCCAGATCTGATGGCTGAGTAGCCTCAGTGGACGTACTAAAAGTTTCCACCACCCCAGTTCCATAGTGGTTCCTGGGCCTGGCTTTGAAACCCATGTCTGGGAAGATGCCAGGCTTTCATCAGCCTCAAGAACCTTCTCGAACTCCTGAGGCGCAGCAAGGGATTCCGGCCTAACTTTTTTGGCCTTCTTCCTCGGCGGCTCTTCGGATGGGCCTACTCCCCCTTCCATACTGAGCGCAAGACGTCCGAGTCTCTGATTTTCTAAATATAATTTTAGTGCAGCAAGACGGTTGTGAAGAGTTTATGGAATGAAAGACTTGCAGATGGGGCAGGAAGTATGATCATGGGCCTAGCCTAAACAAAAAACTCACTTCTCGTGTGTGTCCTTGTGAAGAATCTGTCTCCCACAAGCACACTTCCCCTTTCTAGCTGACATAACAATAATCAAAGGCAATGAAAAAACTCAACAGGGCACTTATGGTCATCCGATCTGGAAATTTTAACGGTCATCTGAAACGCAATCTGCTTTTTGGAACTGGCGAACAGGAGTCCGGTGTTCACTGCGGCAAGAAAATTCTGAGGAAGGTACATGCAGATATCACCTTTACACCCTACATCAGCTTATGGCCCTGAAAAGAGACGTCACACGTACCCTCCAGAAACAAAGACTTTGGTATACTGGCCAGAAGGTGGTGCTGCTGGCAGAAACTCCCTACTTCCTCGGCGGCTCTTCGGATGGGCCTACTCCCCCTTCCATACTGAGCGCAAGACGTCAGAGTCTCTGATTTTCTAAATATAATTTTAGTGCAGCAAGACGGTTGTGAAGAGTTTATGGAATGAAAGACTTGCAGATGGGGCAGGAAGTATGATCATGGGCCTAGCCTAAACAAAAAACTCACTTCTCGTGTGCGTCCTTGTGAAGAATCTGTCTCCCACAAGCACACTTCCCCTTTCTAGCTGACATAACAATAATCAAAGGCAATGAAAAAACTCAACAGGGCACTTATGGTCATCCGATCTGGAAATTTTAACGGTCATCTGAAACGCAATCTGCTTTTTGGAACTGGCGAACAGGAGTCCGGTGTTCACTGCGGCAAGAAAATTCTGAGGAAGGTGCATGCAGATATCACCTTTACACCCTACATCAGCTTATGGCCCTGAAAAGAGACGTCACACGTACCCTCCAGAAACAAAGACTTTGGTATACTGGCCAGAAGGTGGTGCTGCTGGCAGAAACTCCCTACTGTTATGAATACTGCAACATGTGAATAGAAGGTCATCTGGAGTTGTCAAAGAACATCTTGTAAGTGTAGAATATACTCTCCCTTATTAGGGAACTTTGAGAAGAACACTGGAAGAGTGACAGTCTGATTAAGAGTCACTTCAAATGCCTCCTTTGGAAGAAAATTATGTTTTTATTTTCTCAATGACACTATGTCCTGATGAAATAGCAGATATGGAGGCTTATGTGATAAGGCCTGTAACTCCAAAATCCTCCTTGCAGACTTACCAGCCACTAAAAAGAGATATTTTCCAAGAAAGATACTTTACATCTGCTATAGCTGCAGGCTTGAAAGGAGCTTGTGTCAACGCCAGGAGCATGCTAGTAATGTTCCACGGGGGGGGGGGGGGGACCAGGTCCCTTATAGGTGGTTTTAAAATGAAGGTTCTCTTCAGAAAGGCCTTTGAAATTTGCAGAGAAGCAAAACAAGTATGACTCTACCCAATGTGAAAGTTGGAAATGGCCGCTAACTATACCTTGATGGTTGAAAAGCTGGATCCTTTCTGAAAAAGCTCTGCCAAGATGTCCAGAATGGATGGAAGAAGGGCTGAAAAGTTATCTACCCTCTGGAAGTAGACCATATGGTAAACTTTCTCCATTTAACCAGATAAACTTTTCTAGTACTTTGTTTCTGTGAAGAAGACAAATTGTGAATTACCGGAGCAGAAAGACTTGAAACTCTGGCCACCATTTTCAGGTCTTGGTTGAGGATAACCAGATGGGCAAGTCAGAAGATCTCAATGAAGATACAGCACCCAGGTTGAATGCACTAGATGAGGCCAAAGGAAGGGAATCCAAACTTGCCGGGGCCAAAAGGGGGGCAATGAGAATATTTCTGGCCTTGTACATTCTGGATTTCTGAAGAAATTTTGTTATGAGAGAAATAACAGAAAAGGTGTAAAGGAAACCAGTGGGCCAACTGTGGACTAGAGCATCCCTTAGTGTTTGCCTTGTGAAGGGATTAGGGCAAAGCACCTGCTGCATTTGTTGTTTAGGTACAAAGCAAAATAATCACAGCAAGTTTGGCCCCGATGACTGAAAATTCTGTCTAATTGCGGGACCACTCACTGGGCAGAAGAACAGATGTGCTCAACTTGTCCACCAGTACAATGGAAGTCTCCAGTATGTGTGTTGCAATAAAAAAAGCAATGTGAAAACATTGCCCACTACCAGAACCTTATGTCTTCCTAGCAAAGTGGATAGGATCAGGTTCCTCCCTACTTGTTGATCTACCAGACTACCAACATGCTGTCCATCTGTATAGCAATCACACCCTCAGGAAGGCAGTCCTTGAAAGCCTGCAACACTAGGAGGAGTACACGCATTTCCAAGGCACTGAAGTGGAGACTGGTCTCCATGGCTGACTAAGAACCTTGAACAGTCTTCCATTTGAAATGTCACCCACACCTCAAAAGGGAAACGTTCATGATTATTTTTATTTTATTTATTTATTTATTTAACATTTGTTGACCGGGAAAGTCCGACTAGGTTCCACAGTGCCTGTTTTCAGCAGAGCCCCGGGGAGAAATGCTCCAGATGCATGTCTTTAGAATGTGGGAGGAAACCAGAGTACCTGGAGGAAACCCACGCGAACGCAGGGAGAACATGCAAACTCCACACAGAAGGCACCCCAGCCGAGAATCGAACCAGAGAACCTCTTGCTGTGAGGCGACAATGTTAACCGCTGCACCACTGCGCTGCCCAAGCCAAGTGATTACCATAGCTACAGGAGGTAGCAGGGAAAACAGACGATCCCATGAGATTATGGGGAGGTCAACCACCAGTAGATGTGTTTCCTACATATTGGAGTGAAATGAATCAGTGCATGCAATGGGTGAGACATCAATGACCACTGATAAGAAACAGTCAACTGCAGGAATCTCATGTTGTATCTTACTAGAGGGACCAAAGGGATCGAGGAGGCCATTAAACCCAAAAGCCTGAGAATGAGACTTGCAGAAGGAAATGGGTGGTGAAGAACCTCTGAAGCTACTTGGATGCAGGGACAATACTCTGGAATGCGGAAGTTTGGCTATTTGACAGTCTGTATCCAGATGGCATCCAATGAACTCTATTTGTTGCATCGGTATTAGCTGACTATGTGTAGGGATGACTGTAATCCACAACTGGCAGGAAAGGTGGAGCCAGACGTCTCTGTGCTGAACCAGTATATCCCTGGTTGGTGTGGTGAGGAGCCAATCATCTAAATATGGGAACACTTGGAACCCCTGCAATCTGAATACACTGTAGTTTGCAGCAGGCCATCACAGAAGCCAGACACTTTATGAATACCCTTGGAGCTGTGGAAAGACCAAAGGGTAATGCAGAGAACTGATAATGCGATCCATGAATATAAAACCTTAAGAAAAAATCTGCATCTATAAGACTATGACAGCATGCATCATTTAAATCTAATATCACCAGAAACTCTGAATGGGGAACATTTTGAACTTCACAAAAGGGTTCTGAAAGGAAAGATCCAGAACCAGTCTTCCAGTATCTTCATTCTTTGACATTAGAAACTTAAAGTGGAACCCTTCTATCAGTTGAGGAGGAGGGAATACTTCTATCACCCCATGAGGGAGCAGATGCTGAATTACAGGAGGGAAAAAGTAGACTGGCCTGAAGGATAAGGGGGAATCCCTTAAAAAGAAGGGAGAGATTCCTGCTACCACTGGTAATCTTGATGAACTGCTTTCAGAGCCCATCTGTTTGAAATTATCTGCTGCCAAAGAGGAAAATGGAGGTTCAAACTTTCTGGAAGGATTTAATGTTTGCCAGGGTGGGAAAGGGGAGAGGAGTTTTGTAGACAACCATTCAGACTTACTAGACTGTTTATTCTGGGGGTCCATCTTTCTTTTTGTAACATCTCTACCACTGCTTTTAAAATGTTTGCTTACCAGCAATTTGCTACATTTGTTTACTTTGCTTTTTCAAGAAGGTTGTAAGGTTGGCAAAAAAACCCTAGGCAAACTTGGAGAAGGAAGGCTGAAAGAATCTGAGAGGTTCCTTACATTGGCCCACCTTTCTTAATATTTTTAAGGACCTCTGCAGCAGATGGTCCAGAACTAAACCTTTATTAAATGAAAATTGTTGGAAGGTTTTGAGAACACAAACAAGCAAACCTCCTCTCAACAGTTCTAATGTCAGCAGAATTATGAGCACATCTGAAAAAGTGAGTAGCCACTTGAGACACTTAAGCAAACGAGTTACACAAAGTAATTTTCTCCTCGGTAGAGGAAACAGATGCCATAATATTCCTCACATTCTCAAAAGATGCAAGCATACAATTTTAACACAGGAGCTTGACAGATGAGAATTAAAAAAAAAAAAAAAAGTGATGCAGACTAAAGAAGTTATGTACTAACCATAATGTTCTATCTGTGTTGTCAATTTTCATTCTTCCTCAACTAATGGGGTTTGGATCCAAGCCGTCGGATGTGACTCGGCTATTGCAAAAGCATGTGGCAACATAGAACTCTCGAGATTCTCCCATACCCAGAGTGCATCTTCCCCAAATACCTCAGATCTTGTTTGCTGGCTATAGCATAAAGAAGCAATTTTCATATGAATAGATATGAATGTAAATATAGAAAACAGGCTAGACAAGGCCTTACATGGGACTTTATCATGCTTGGGAGTATATATGAATTTTATATCCACTCGCTCTTCCAGAAAATCATAAGGATGGGGGTTGGTGGGTGGACAGCTGATGAAGAATGAAAATGGGACAACCCAGATGGAACTTCATGTTAAGTACATAACTTCTTTATCTGATGTCACCAATTTTCATTATGTCTTCAACTGATGGGACAAAGTCCCCAGCTACCTAAATTCCGTGGTGGATTCAAGGAAGGATATTCCTAAGCACCACTGAGTCAAATGATGCCCTATTTCTTGATATGAAATCTAATTTGTAATGAGTGATAAAGGTATGGGGAAAGCCCAAGTTGCTGACTCACAAACATCATCCATGGAAGCTCTATGGACCTGGTTGAATGAGCACATATCTGCCTTGGCAAAGGAATATTCAATTTCTTGTAAATAAAGGTGATACATACTAAGCCATCTGACTAGGGTGACTTTGGGCACTGGCTTACCCAGTCTTACATCTGCAAATGAAACAAAAAAAACTCATCTGTAGTTCTGATATCCTTTGTTCTATGTAGATAAAAGCGCAGTTGCCTATGAACATCCAACAAATGAAGTATGTATTTGCCTTTGTTTGAGTAATGTGGAAAGAAAAAAAAAGTAAATTGATGGACTGGTTAATATGGGATTCTGATACAATTTTCGGCAAAAAGGATACATCTGTCCATATTGTAACCTTGTCCTTTTTTTAAACATCTTTCTTAAATTATCACATATGACATAGGCAATCTTACATTTACATAAACTAAAAATAAACACTGACACCACTTTAGTTGTAAACATTATACATCACAGGCACCACTGAAATAATGGTAGTTGCAAATATTACAGATCACTTATAATCTATTCAGTGACTGACAGTGAAGCATTATATGGCTCATTCAAACCCTGCCTCTTAAACCTCATTCCTTCTCTGCATATATTGTTCCCACAATTCCCATTTTTTCCTATGTAGTTTGCTCTGTCCCTTTTCTAAAGATCCCAATTCCAGTTGTTTTATCTCTGTTACTATATTCATTATTTCTAGTAAAGTTGGTCTAGACTTTGATTTCCATTTTGTAATAATTGTTTTTTTGGCAGCCACCATAATTAGACTCAGCAAGGCTTTACCATGTCTAGGCATTTCTGATTCTGTACCATAGCTAAAAAAAATCATCTCCCTAGTCAATCCAATCTGCTCACCTAGAATCTCCGACAAAGCAGTCCATAGAGAATCCCTAAAGTTTGCCAGCTCACTACACTCCCAAAAATTTGTTCCCAGCCACCTCTTTCTTGCATGTCACACCTTGAACATTTGCTATCCACCTGAGGAAAAATACTTTGTGGAGTCTACATGGGATATAAAAATACCTACGTAAACACTTCCAGGCAAAGATCTTAAATCTTCTAGAAAGACGGCTCGCACTAGTTGCAGGCAAACATTTTATTCAATACAGTAGTGAAAGCTTATAAGCGCTTTCATCCCAAGTTTAAAACAATACAGGAACTTCATCAGACAAGCTAAAACTGCATTTAAATAAGGCAAGGCATATTAAATAATTTCCTCTTTACAAACTTAAAGGGAAATCATGCATTTAACCAAAGGCTATGGTCCTGGATACCAAATGTAAAAATGTTACATGTTGTTACACAGTATAAACTTAAATTGCTAGTACAGTGTTTAAAAACATATAAGGCATATTAGAACATATTATTAAACATTTCATAAATATATACATATAATTATACTGGTGCTTCAAAGGGCATAGAGTTAAGCACTCAAAACATATAAGTTCCTATGTAAAAAAGACTTCAAATTAAAAGATGTATCAACATTTATCGTACCCATTCGATCCTAACTAGTACACTTTCACATCTCTAAAGTGTGTCATCATACTGAAATGGACAAGACTGAAAATAAAAAATAAAATAAAATGAAACAAAATGAAACTGCACAAAATGCACTATGTTCAGGTCAGTAGGTCTAGATGTAAACTTGTGTATGTATATATTCTACGTTAATTCTAGGTTTATAGTTAGATGAATAGTTGTAAAGCAATGAACATCCACATTTGAGAAAAAAGGGATGTCTTATCTATTTAACGCCTTAAGCTTTAAAAGGCTAGATATATAAAAGTGATGATTTAAGCCTGGCCAGTGTGTGGAATCTAACCTGATCTGCCAAAATAATTCACCTTTTTCTAACAAGTAAGGCCAGGCTCCTTCTCTTAATGAAGGAGATATGGTGTCCACCACAACAAACTTGAATTTGTGGTCAATGTATTGATTAATGTGTTTTGCCAGAGCAATGACTACACAATGGTCCCTAATGTTTTGAAGGTGTTTGCCTACTCTACTTTTAAGTTTCCGCTCAGTTTTGCCAATGTAAAAACATGGGCAAAAAGTACAGTTTTGTACCTACCATAAATGTAGATGTTCGAGGATCCACATTGCTGCAGTCCTAACTATTGGGTAGTCCGCTGTCCAGTCGGCCCGAATACCAAAGTATATGGCTGACGTCGGTCAGGGCGCATTAGACTGACGTCAGTACGTCAGGGTACTAATGCGCATGACCGACGCCATATCCTCAGTCTTTTCTTGCCCCAGATGTCAGAAGACCCTGAAAAGATAAGGCCAAAACCAAAAACTCCCAACATATCTGCATCAAAATATATATATATATAAATATACACAAAATATACAAAATTAGCAAAATATAACCTCACCTACACAACCACCCCTAAACACAGAGGGGAAGGAGGGAGGGTAAATTGGACTGCAGCAATGTGGATCCTCGAACATCTACATTTATGGTAGGTACAAAACTGTACTATGTTCTTCATTCCACATTGCTGCAGTCCTAACTATTGGGTAGAATCCCAAAGCAGAGGTAAGGGAGGCTGGCAAATCATAAGGAAGCAGGAGCTGATAACATGCCTTGCAAAATAGCTGTGGCAAAACCAGCCCTAGACTTAGAGTAGAGAGGAAGGTGGTAATGCTTAGAGAAAGTATGCACTGAACTCCAAGTAGCTGCCTCCAAAATATCCTTAGTTGCCACTCCCCTTAAAAAAGCTGTTGAAGTGGCAGTAGCCCTAGTGGAATGAGGCCTAATCCCAGCTGGAATCTCCTTGCCATGATGGGAATAACAAAATGCGATGCAAAACCCAATCCACCTAGAAATAGTTTGTTTTGATACAGGCTTGCCCTGAGAACTCAAAGCAAAAGAAACAAACAACTGCTGAGACTGCCTAAAATCCTTAGTCCTGCTCAAATAATAATGCAATTGCCTGTGTACATCTAAAGTGTGCAAAATCTTTTCCCCTTTATTTTGGGGATCTGCATAAAACGTAGGCAAATGAATAGTTTGGTTTAAAGCCACACTAGAAACCACTTTAGGCATAAAGGAAGGATTAGGGCGTAATGATACCCTATCCTTATGAAAAATCAAAAAGGCTCAACCGCCATAAGGGCCTGTAACTCAGAAACCCTTCTTGCAGAAGTAATGGCCAACAAAAAAGCAGTCTTCCATGACAAGTATTTCAGTTCAGCAGTAGCTGCAGGCTCAAAAGGTTGTAGAGTAAGTTTCTCCAACACAAAATTGAGATCCCAAGCAGGAGTAGGAGCTCTACGTGGGGTCTTATATTCTTTGCCCCTCTAAGAAATTGCTTGAACAAAGGATGTGAAAACAATGGTGGGTCACAATCATAGTGAGCTGAAATTGCTGCAGCATGAATCTTAATGGAAGAGAAAGACAAACCTTTGTCCAATAACTCAGTAAGATATTGAAGAGCCACACTCAAATTAGGCTCTGAAATCTCCAAATTCTTTGCTGCAGTCCAAAATAAAAATCTCTTCCATTTTTCTGCGTACATTTTCCTTGTACTAGGTCTTCTGGCTTCCATAATCACATTTAAAACTTGTTGAGGAAGTTGAGACCTGCTGTCCTTCAAAACAGAATATGCCAGGCTGTTAGATGAAGAGAGTGAAGCTTGACATTGAGCAGACGACCGTCCTTCTGAGACAACAGATGTGGAATCAAGGGTAAAGGCCATGGAGGCTTCTTTACCAGATTCCTCAGTAATGGGTACCAATGCTGCCGAGGCCAATCTGGAGCTATTAAAATCATCCTTGGCTTGTCTTGTCTGACCTTTAGAAGCACCTTTGGAAGAAGAGGCAGAGGTGGAAAGCATACACATGAAGATTTTTCCAACTGAAAGAAAGAGCATCCACTTTCCAAGCTGTGTGATGAAACCTCTTTGTGCAAAACTTTGGCAGCTGGTGGTTCAGTGGAGAAGCGAACAGATCTATGTCTGGAGTTCCCCAGGACACTGTCAACTTTTGAAATACATGAAGATCCAGTTTCCACTCGTGGGGATCCATGATTTGTCTGCTTAACACATCTGCTAAGGAGTTCTGTGCTCGGCAGAAACCTTGCCTGAAGAGTTAGTTGCAAGCTTAGCGCAGTCTCCCATAAAATCATTGCTTGCCTGCACAATGGGTAAGAATGTGTTCCCCTTGTTTGTTGATGTACCACATGACAGTTGTGTTGTCTGTTAGAATCAACACCTGCCCTGGAAGAAGTAACTCCTTGAAAGCCATTAATGCAAACTGGACTGCTAACATCTCCTTCATGTTGATATGTAGATGCTGTAGTCTGGCAGGCCACTTGTCTTGTATCCACTTTCCATTTAGATGAGCTCCCCAAGCAATGTCTGAGGCATCTGTCGTTAGAATCTGACTCGCCTCTGGCCGGGTCACAGAGAGTCCCTTGTTTAGGTGACATTCCTGAGCCCACCACAAAAATTCCTTTTGAATGCAAGGTATTATTTGAATGACAGTGTCCAAATCCTGGCAGTGATGTGTCCATAGATTTTTGAGATACCATTGTAGCCTCCTCATATGCAGTTTGGCATTGGGAAGCACCAGAATACAAGATGCCATGAACCCTAAGGCTTGAAGGACTGTCCTTGCAGTCAGCCCGGACTGAAGAGATAGTTGATGGAAGTAACTGGAAAGATTCTTTTGTTTGTCCGGGGTTAAAAGGCCATCTGGGCTGCTGTATTCAGTCTCACACCCAGAAAGCACATGTCTTGAGAGGGTACTAGACTGGACTTTATTTCGTTCACAGAATACCCTAGGCATCTTAGCACTGCTATGACATATTCCAAATGCTGCAGAAGGTCTTCCTTTTCTTGAGCCAGAATCAGGCAATCGTCCAAGTAAGGATAGATTTGAATTCCTTTTAGCCTGAAGTAAGCTATCACTGGAGCCAGAACCTTTGTGAATACTCTGGGCAGTAGATAAGCCAAAGGGCAATGCAGAGAACTGATAATGAGAATTTCCAGCTCGAAAACGCAGATACTTTCTGCAACTTAGTCTTATAGGCACATGAAGGTAAGCTTCCTTGAGATCTAAAGTTACCATCCAGTGATCCTTGCCCAGCAGAGGTAAAAGCTGTTGTAACGTCAACATTTTGAACTTGGGAATGTCCAGATAAGTGTTGAGGATAGATAAATCCAAAATTGGTCTCCACGTGTTCCCCTTCTTTGGTACTAGGAACAGGCGAGAATAAAATCCTAGGCCCCTTTCTGGCACAGGAACCGGCTGAATGGCCCCTATTTGGAGTAACTGAGAAATTTGCTTGTGAGCCTCTTGTCTTTGTAGAGGAGGAATGTCTGGCATGCCTTTGAAAGGAGGCAAGGTATGGAAATAAAACCTGTAACCGTGATGAATGATATCCAGAACCCATTTGTCTTGGGTAATTAAATCCCAATTTTCTTTGAAAAGAGACAGTCTTCCTCCTAGAGGTGCTGCCAGGCGAGAAGGCACTGGCAGCTGAAAAGGCAGGTCATTGTGTCTGCTTACGAAAGGACTGACCCCTGCCCTCACCAGAAGTCTGAGCAGGTGAACTCCTGTCCTAGGCCTAAAAGCACCTTGAGCTCTGCCCCTACCACGTCTAGACCTACCCCTAGACTGGGAATCATAAGCAGGATAAGTCCATCCCTTAGCAGGCCAATTTCTACTAAACTTCGGAGGCTGCACCTGCAAAAAATCCTTAACAGTTTGCATAGACTTAGCCTTGTCCTCCATCTTCTTTAAAACTGCCTCCACAGGCGAACCAAACAACACATCAGACTGTAAAGGAGCATCCAAAATCCTTGTCTTAACATGCTCAGCTAAGTTCTGATCTCTCAACCAGGCGTGCCTACGAAGAACAGAACCAGTGGCAGCCACCCTGGAGGAGGCCTGCACAGCATCAAAACCACATTGCAGGGAATGTTTACCCACTTGTTCAGACACATGAACTAAATCCTGCAACTCTTTACACTCAATACCTTCTGCCAGAGCATCCACCTTAGATTTCAACTGTGAAAGAAGAAAATTCTGATATTTTAACATGTGAAACTGACAATTCAACGCCCTCATGGCTAAAGTGGAAGAAGTATACACTTTCTTTCCCCATCTATCCAAAGCCCTTGCCTCTTTATCAGGAGGGACAGGATTTTTAACAACTGAGGCCTTCACACCTTTAGGCCCCTGAGAGACAGTTTCGGGTCTGCCCTAGGACTCTTAAAAAGATACTTATGAGCTTCAGGCACCCTATAATACCTATCCGGTTTAACTGGGGCAGGAGGCAAAGAATCAGTTCAGGGAAGCCTCTGCAAAACATCTTCCACCACATTCAAAACAGGAGGTATAGCTAAAGGCCTGTGCTGGGGTAAAACAAGAATTCCCTAAGCCTTTTCCTGGAATCAGAGAAATCTTGACCTTCCCATTTAAAATGCTCCCTCATGGAATGCAGAGTCTCTGAAAATGAAAAATCCTCAGGAGGGGAAGCTGAAGGAGTAGAATCATCCACATCAGAATCAGAATAAGGAGGGTACTCCTGCAAGTCTTCAGCCGAAGACTCAGAAGCCTCCGAGCATTGCTCAAAACTCTCAAACTCAGATTCCACCCTAGGCCTCTTATCAGGAGGGGGCATAGAACCTCTTATCATAGTAATCAAATCCTCTGCCATTTTAAGCATATGTTTCTTAGGCAGAGACCCTGAAGTACTAGGAGAAACCCCCACTGAAGCAAAACTCGGCCTGCCCCTCAAAGAAGCCTTGGAAACAGAAGGGGAGGCTCTGACCACCTTAGGAAGAGAGGGAAGAACAGCCACCTGAGAAGCCCCCTCAGCCTGGCCTACTTCCTGAGAGGATACATCCTGTAACAGTAAAGTCTTTCCCTGAGACTCCAAAGAAACACCTGGCAAAACCTCCGGCTCCACTGAGCCCTCTAAAGAACCGACGTCTGGGACTGTCGGTTCTTCCACTGTAGGCTGTGCTGTTTTGTCCTTGCGTTTTTTAGCCGAAGCCGGCGTCGGAGTATCCGACGGCATTTTATAATTACAACGCTTCCCAAACACTAACCTGGCACAGTCTAACCTTCTCTTAATAGTGCGTTTGTTAAATCTAGCACAAGAGCGGCATCCAACAACATCGTGCTCAGGCCCTAAACAAGGTATACACAAAGTATGGTAATCCCTATGAGGTATCTGTTTCCCACAAGAAATACAGTTATTCACTTTTTCTGACATCCGGTTAAATACTGAGGCAAGAAAAAAACCAAAATATTCCCCAACGGGGTACTTAGCCAACTTTGATTCGGTCTGAAACTCTGGCTTCAGAAACTTTCAGAACGCCAACCTGCACTCGCAAAATTGCTTCTGCATCGGACCATGCGGCAAAAAAGACTGAGGATATGGCGTCGGTCATGCGCATTAGTACCCTGACGTACTGACGTCAGTCTAATGCGCCCTGACCGACGTCAGCCATATACTTTGGTATTCGGGCCGACTGGACAGCGGACTACCCAATAGTTAGGACTGCAGCAATGTGGAATGAAGAACATCTCAGAGAGGGCACAGTAAACTACCTTCTCGGAATTACAGCTAAATTTGTCCTTAATCCTTAGTTTCATGCCATTTATTGTGGTTTCATTTCCCTCTAACATTTTTGTAAAATTTTTGTAAATTGCTTATCTAATCTCTCCTCCCAATCCTTTCTAAGCTCCTCCGATGGATACTTATAGTTATGCAATATTTTATATGCTTTCCTAATTATTCCTTTTTTAATGGCAGCTTCTGTTCTAGATTCTATTAAAAACTCTACTAGTGCTGTTCTTTCATTTAGGACCCCCTATTTCTTTCTCTTTGCCTATACTCTGATATCAGTCATTGACAGGGAAGGCAATCTCTAACCTGCAGTCCACATACATTCTTGGCCTCTTCCCATTCTATTACCTTTCCCTTTCTAGTTATTTGCTCCCAATACCTTGGTTCTTTTGCCAGTTTTCTCCAATAAATTGCAGCCCCCCTCTTGCCTATTATCTGTATCCCTAACCACAGTCATCTCTATCAACAAAAACCTATTTTCTCCATTCTCATATTGGTTTAGTTCTTAGAAAAATCCCTGCAATTTTATGAATATAATGCTCTGTGTGATTTTTGTTCTCCTTAAGAGTCTGCATCCAATATCCCAATCTCTCCTTATTTCTTGAGCTTCCTCCCTGTATCATGATCATTGCTTTCCACTATTAATTATAGTTTTCTGCTTGTGCTATGTATTAGAGCCTTAACTGTATTGCTCTAAAACATCCTCTCAAATTGGGTAATCCTAGTCCACCTCGTTCTATTGGAAGGATTAGCTTATCCCGCTTGACCCTTACTGTTTTCCCTTCTCAGGTAAATTCCTTCAACTCTTTAATTGCTATCCACAGCTACTCCTCTAGTTGATAAAAATATGCCTGACCTATGTACAAGACTAAGGGGACTAAAAACATTTTAATTGCTTGTATCTTAATATCCATATCCATATAACAAAGCTTCCAGTTTCTCAATTTTTGTATTATCTTCTGTTTACTCTCTTCCCACATATCTTTAGCTGCCACAGGATATGAATGTATCACAAAATACCATCATACTGGGAGACTTCAACTACCCAAACATAGATTGGGTACATTATTCTAGCCCTAATACCCTAGCCCAAAGGTTCCTGGAATTCATAAATTCAAATGCACTGGAACAACTAGTCACCTCTCCCACTAGGGGAGATAATATACTAGACCTGATTATCACAAACATGGGGACAAAATGCTCCACACCGGAAGTATACCCCTCACTAGTGAGATCTGACCACAAACTAATCACCCTGGATATACATATCCCACCTCCACCCCCAGCACAAAAGACCACAGTGAAAAACTTCTCAAAAGCAGACTTCACTCTTCTTAAGACTGAGATGGTATCCTTTAAGCCCACTGTGCCGGTGGATACCACATCCCACAATGCCGAATCCTTCACAAATGCTTTCTATGGACATCTCCAAGAATGCATGGATCATGCAATCCCAAATAAATCCAAGTCCCTCTCCACCAAAGGCAAGCGTCCTGTCTGGTGGACCTCAGCCATTAACAAATTGTATAACAAAAGAAGGAAGCTACTGCACGTCAGAGCAAAATCCCATGAAGGGAAGACATCTCTGATCAACATTAGCAGAAAACTACGTTCTCTCATAAAAACATCCAAGGCCAACTTTGAGAGAAAAATCGCTAAGGACACTAAAGATAACCACAAAGCCTTCTTCAGCTATGTTAGAAACCTGGGCGGAAACCCTCAGATATGCTCAGAGTTAGTTCACAACAACAAAGAATACACTGAACCCACAGATATTGCCAACATTCTGGCTGACAGGTTCACTGCAAATTTCTCCCCTCCCTCACCCCCCCTCCAAAAGAAGAAATATTTATCCCAGCTGAATGTAATCTCCCTGTCATCTCAGATGTCCAAGTGAGAACTGCCCTAAACAAAGCTAAAAACACAGCATCAATGGGACCTGACGGTATCCCGGGTTGCGTGTTACGTGAACTCCAAGAGGAGCTAAACCCACACATAAAAATGCTATTTAACCTTAGCCTTACTTCAGGATATGTACCTGAACACTGGCGTACAGCAACAGTGGTCCCACTCCACAAAGGGGGTACCTCTACAGACCCTAGGAACTACCTCCCCATAAGCTTAACCAGCCTGGTCTGCAAAGCTATGGAAAGAATCATTATGGAACTCAAACAGAGACATAGGGGACCTACAGACACTTGATCCCACCCAGTTCGGCTTTGTAAAGGGCAGATCCTGCCTTTTGAACCTGGTTGACTTTTTCGAAACAGTCACTAGAGCCATCGATGAGGGCAAAGCAGTCCATACAGCCTACCTGGACTTGGCTAAGGCCTTCGACACAATACCCCACTCAGGCATCATAGATAAGCTTAACAGCTTAACGTAAACCCTTATGTCACCAGATGGGTTGCAAACTGGCTAAAGGACAGAACCCATAAAGTTAAAATCGCTGGAGCAATGTCAGACTCAAAGCCAGTCACAAGTGGTGTCCCACAGGGATCTGTCCTGGGACCCCTCTTGTTCGGCATTTATTTCTCAGATGTTAAAGCAAACATGGGAGGGTTGTGGCTGACAAAGTTCGCAGATGACTGCAAACTAGGCGCCATAGTCGATACACCAACGGACACATACATCCTACAAAAAGGCCTCACAGAAACGGACAACTGGTGCCGGAGTCACGGCCTTAAACTAAATGCCAAAAAATGTATAGCCATCCCCTTTGGGAAAAACAAAGTACCGACAAATTATCACATAGACAACAGCCCACGGAGTACGGAAAAAGTAATCAGAGACCTAGGGACCCAAGTCGACAGCAACCTCTCATTTGACACCCACGTTGCCAAAATGGTTAGAAAAACATTCTACCTTGCACACCTCATCATGAAGGGATTCACTTCCAGATCTAGGGATGTCATTGTACCCCTATACTCCTCCCTCATCAGACCCATGATTGAGTACAATGCCCCATTTGGTATGTACCTCACCCGGCATTTGCAACAGCTGGAGAGACCACAAAAGTACCTCACCAAGAGGATCAAGGGTCTCCAACATATGTCTTATTCTGCCAGACTAAAGAAACTTCAGCTCTATTCAGTAGCATACCGCCTGCTCAGAGGTGATCTCTGCCTGACGTACAAGGCCATGTCCAATCAGGATCTGATAGACATGCTCCACCTCAAAAAATCCAAATCCATCAGGACCACGAGAGCTAAAGACTTAAACCTTGGCACAAGTATGAATAGGACATGCTGGAGGGATAGATTCATAACCCAGAGGCTTCCCATGCTTTGGAACAAGATCCCAGTTCGTATTAGGCAGAGCCCCTCACTGACTCTCTTCAAGAGAAATCTTGATGAGTGGATGGGAGATCGTAAGTTTACCCCAGGGGTCACATCTGTGTCACTGCTAGACAGGGGCACAGTAAACTAATTCTATTATATAAGGGGACCTTCATTGTGTCACTACTAGACAGAGGCACAGTATTCTAATTTTATTCTGTACATTTTTGTACCATTTCATGGGGTGGCAAAAGCCACATCACTATGGCTAGGCTTACAAATGCCCCAGGGCAGATAGCCTAGTACTATACTATGAAACTATGAAACAACAGTTACTGCTAATCCATACTCCTAAATACTTCATTTTATCATGTCCCCATAAATATGGATATTGTTGGACCAATTTGTGTGTGGGTACATAATTTATAGCTATAGCCTTTGTTTTTGCTTCATTAATTTTGTATTCCGAGAAGATCTGAAACGGTCTTAAAATGTTCCACAACACTATAATGTCCCTTTCTGGTTTTGTCATATATAAAATGTTATCATCTGCAAATAGTGCCAGCTTTTCCTGACTACAATATTTTGCCAATAGTTCTAAACCTCCTCTTTAAAACTTCCACAGATGCACTATATATTATCACAAGTTACTTACCAACTCACTGCCTCCTACTCCCCACTGTCCCATCTATACCCACTAACTCTCCCATAGACTAAGTTAAAGTTTTCCCTTAAAATGTCAATACACCTCATATGAACTTGTCTATATTCTTCTCCTTTTTTAGTTTTTCCTTTCTTGTCTTATCTTCAGCACATCTTCAAGATTATCTCTACTAAACATACTGTATGAACAACCATCATATGTTACTACCTGCTATACTTTTAATTGTATGTCTAAACCACTATGCTTTTGTAAATATCTTATACAATCATATATTATCTGCTATATTTTTATAAGTGAATGTGTAAACCATAATGCTCATGTAAATGTCTTATGTATAGTATGTTAGCAATTGTTCTGGAGCTTTTGTCCCCAGGCCTCCTCTGAAAACGGACAGCTCTGTCCAGTCGGACCTCCCCGGTAAATAAATGTAAAATAAATTAAATAAATAAAAATAAATATAATCCAAACAACAAAGGAGAAAGTGGACAACCCAGCCTGGTTTCTCTACTCAAGCAGAAGTTATCAGACAGGATGGCACCCACTTTAATTTTTGCCTGCGATCCCTCATATATACTCCTAATCAACCTTACAATTGTATCATGGAAATCAAATGCTTCCATTGCCCTGCTCATGAAGTCCCAGTCTACTCTGTCAAATGCCTTCTCTGCATCAAGACCCAGCAATAACAGTGGTATTTTCTTATATTCTGCTTTCCTCTGGATCATCAATGTTGTGTTTAATACTGTCAAATGTTTGCTTCCCCTCCACAAAACCACAGTGATCCAGATCTATCAGTTTTGGTATCACTTTTGACATTCTTTTAGCCATTATAGACAAACACTTTATAATCATGGTTTAGTACTGAAATGGGCCTGTATAAAGCTGGAGCCAATGAATCTTTACACTCTTTAGGTACTACCATTACCACCACCTCCTTCTAGGATGCTGGTACTTCTCTCCTCCTTTTAAAATACAGTTAAACAAAACCTTCCAGATCTTTTATCAGTTTTTCCCTCCAAGCTTCCACAGGAATGCCATCTATTCCTGGAGACTTTCCTGTAGACTGGCTATACATAGCCAATTTTACTTCACCTCTTCCTATCCTAATTGAGCCTCATCTACCTCTAACCTTGGCCTATTTAATACTTCCATAAACATTTCTATTTGTACCTTTTCTTGATTTCTCTATTTCTCTGCTTTATACAATCTTTCATAATATTTTTGAAATATTTCTAATACTTCTACAGGGTTTCTTGTTATCTTTGTTACAGGCTCCCTAAGCTTGGTGACAGCCCTTTCCACTTTCTGTTGCCTGAGTCGTTGTGCTAAAAGTTTTTCTAGAATTATTATCAAAAAAAAAGTTGCTTAACAGCAACCTTTCTAAACTCGTGCATGTTACTGAGGTAAATCCCTTATTTTCTGTTTAGTTTTCTGCAATTGCTCCTTTTCTTGTTCTGACAGATTTCCCCTATTTTGCAAAACTTTAACATCTGTCAGCCCCTCTAAACAATGCTTGCTAGTACTTGGCTATATCTCCCTTTCCTTTATTTCCACCCTAGTTTTAAATTTTACTTTAATTTTATCCCACTCCCTAGCTATATTTTCAGAGGAAATTTCTATGTTCTCTAGTAGCTCCTGAATTAATTCCAAAACCCATTCCTTAAATTCCTCTCTTTTCAGCCAATAGGTGTGAAAGTGCCACTGTCTCATTTTTATTTTGATTATTATTGGCACTTGATCTGCAATAGTTATTGCGTGAATTTTAAGACCTTCAATTAAATTCACATGTTCCTGTGAGATATAAATTCTATCTAGCCTAGCCCAGTTTTTGTATGTTGGAGAATAATTGTAAATTCTCTCCAAACTCCTAGTACTGAATTCACATCTTCCATGCCAAACATTTTCATAAATTTCTTCAAAAATCGACCCTCCTTTGTTATATTTTCATTTCTTGACCCCCCCCCAGGCACATCTTCACAGTTGCAAGCCAAATTCCAGTCTCCACCTATAAGTAATATTCCTTGCTGAACGGTTATTATTTCTCCCATACTTTTCTTAGGCTACATTATAGCAGTTTTAGGTGGAATGTAAATGCATCCCAGTATAACCCTCCTCCCCTGCCAGTAGCCCTTTAAGTAGTATACATCTTCCATTATTATCTTTTTTTTCCTCTCCTATCACTATTGGAACTCCTCTTGCAATTAATATAAGTACTCCCCTTTTTCTTTGCCCGACATATTTTGCTGAATAACCACCTTGAAAACCTTTCTTTATCAAATTCACATGTTCAGTTCAGGTGTGTTCTGTAGCACAGGTATTTGCACTCTACATTTTTTAATATAGTTCACTACTCTTTCTTTTTTATATTTATCTGCAAGACCAATCAGACTGAAATACATTACAGAAAGCATAATTTCTTATATAGCTATTATCACTACCTTTTATGTACAACTGCTTTTTTGTTAATGTTTAGTTCCAACTTTTTATTTATATATATATATATATATATATATATATATATATATATATATATATATATATATATATATATATATATATATATATACACACACACACACACACACACACACACACACACACACACACTCTGTTTGGAGGGTTGTTTTTTTATATAGTCGTTTCTTGTCATATCCATTTGAGTCTTTGCCACATCTTACATAACTTTTTGTTTTTTTGAAAGCCCTCAAACAGAGCAAACAACCCCCTAAAACCTATTAACTTAATAATAACACACAAAACTATCTACATCTTCAAATATTGAAGTTTTGGTTTCCTAATGAGAACAAAATTTCTAAGTAGTTAGCCACACAGATAAGCTAGAGTTAACCAAAAAAAAAGTTTAGTCATGCCAAGATGCATGATACAGCCTGAGCTATTAGTAAGTGCTATTTTACTATGTCTACCTTTATAGCTCTCTCAGCTGAGAAAACACTTGAATGCTTTCAGTAAACACTTTCTCTAAGCCATTTCTCTTTATCAAATAATATTCTAGAGACATGCAAACAACACACAAAACTCATAACGGTACCCTGTTTACCAGAAAAAAGCTTTATCATATTCAATATTCTTTTTTCACTTACATGCTTTGTAATAAACTTGTTACTGGACATCTAGGTTCTTAAGCCAGTCATTTCCCTATGCAAGCATGGGAAAAAGCGCACTGACTTCTCTTTTACTCTCCTAACCTTTCTTCTCTCCCCCTTTTTTTTTACACTGCAGTGCCTATGTTTCATAAAACCGAACAAAGAAAAAGAGAGAAGGCGGCCAAAAAAGAAAAATAATGCACCTGTTTATATTAGTATCCCCATGAGAAATTTTTACTTCACGTCTAACTGGTTTTGTCTTATCTTTCAAGCCCTCTCAGCTGGGAAAACCCCTGATCGCTTTCAGAGAACATTATGTCCTAGCCAATTTCTCTTTTCATTTTTTTCTTTTCCCTCAGCCAATCCCCTTCCACCAGACTGTCTCCAAGGAGACATGAGAACCAGACAGCCAGTTTCTCTTTATCAGATTGCTTCCACGGAAACCTGAAGACCAGCTGCAGAACTGCTACTAAGTACACATGCATTTGCTACAAAAAAAAGACTCATAATATTCAATATTCTTTTTCATTTACTTGCTCTCTCTCAAAACGAATCAATCTAAGGTCCTTAATACAGCCATTCCCCGTGCAAGAATGTAAAAAAGCACATTAATTTTAATTGTGTCATGTCTTTGTAACCACGCTTTTTTTGTATTGCATTGCCTATATTTTTTACTACTCTACAAGAAGAGAGAAGAGGGGAGAAAAAAGCACCTGTTTACAATCCCCATTACACTTAAAAATAGTGTGCAAAGAAATCCGTACACCAGAAATACAGTACTATTATGGAAAGAAAATGTTTTCTTTACTTACAGTTAGTTTTCTCCCCATTCTTTCTTTCCCCAAAGCATTTCCTGATTAATGACAAGAAGCAGGGCATACACTATAGAGTCTACCACAAATCCAAGAAATGTTGAAAAAGTCCAATATTGCCAGATTTTCTTCTTGTCATATTTCATAAACATAATTATTACACTGTAATCCCACATTGATGGTTTTATTACTGTTCTTCCCCATCGCCCAAATCCTGTCTCTGCTTCATTTCCAACATACTCTCAGTTCTTCTAGTCAACTCTCTTACTCCCTTCCTTCTCTTCAACATTTTCTGTTGAAATACTGGACAAGGTTTCACAGGTACAGTTTTTCTGTGGTCCTCCTTACCAAAAGAACAAGAAATAGAATACCCCCCGTCTCACAGTTCACTTTTTGTTGGACAAACTTTTGTATTTCCTCCTTAGCATGCACTTCATCAAAAAATTATTTTGCCCCTCCGAGGAAGAATACCTTAAAGACAGCTGGACACAGCAGTTTCAATCTCACACCTGTCTCTCAACATTCCCTGAAGAAAGGAACAAATCTACTCTTCTGCCTGGTGTACAATGAGAAGTCATTCTCCTCAAACACTCTGCTGTCTCCCACTTTTAGTATTTTGTCCTTCTGCCACAGTTTTGTCAGAATCAACTCCGTCTGCTGGCAGGATTGCATCTTTACTATTAAAAGTCTTGGCTGATTTCTTACAGGTAGGTTTGCAGCATACACACAATGTGCCCTTTCAACTAACAACTCCTGCTGTGGAATACCAGTCCAGTTGCTTATTTGTGCTTTCATAAAATTAATGCAGTCTGATCCTTCCAGCTTCTCTGGTATAGCTGACAATCTCAGGTTTTCCCTACATCCTCTGTCCTCTAATTCTATTATTTTTTTTAAATCTTTCTTCCTGATCACTCTCATATTCAGCCAGCCTTTTCTTCATTTCGACCTCTGATGTTTGGAGCATTATCATCTCATCTAAATATCTGTTTAAAGCTTCTTCCATTTTTTTCCAGCCTTTTGTTGTTTGTGTTGATATACTCCATCAGTGTTTTGTTCAGTTTAACTACGTCTGTATGCAATTGTCTTATATCTTCCTGTAGGTTAATGGAAGTCATGTCTAAAGGTTGCATTGTTTTTCGCTGAACAGCTGCAGAAGTTGTCAGCGTTTCTTCCTCACATTTAGCAGCTGATTTTTTTCCAGGTCTTCTGTATTTCTTTATTTCTGGCATTCAGGCAGTGCACTTACTAGCCAGTTACTGAAATTTACACATAAACACAAGAATAATGGCCTTCTCTGCTGAGTTTCTGTTTTCACACTGGGACAGCTAGAAACAAGCTGTTACTCAGTGTGCAGTCATCTTGGAAGTCCTAGTGTAACCCCATTTTTATGAAATATTAGACATTGGGGCTTCACAGACAAGGCCTGAATTCTGAAATTCATCTGGTAGAAGTAATGGGCAGTAACAGTAATGCTTTCCAAGAAAGAAATTAAAGACTACAGTCATCTGCAGGTTCAAATGGTGAATGGGTCAAGGCTTGCAGTACCACATTAAGATCCCATGGAGGGGTAGGATCTTTAAATGCAGGTTTTAAAAGGTGTGTGCCTCGCAAAAAGGTTTTACAAAGGTTATGAGAAGCGAGTGATGAACCATCATATCCAATACAGAAATTAGAAATTGCTGCCAAATGAACTGTTGAAGCACTGGCTCCGTGACTAAAAAGCATCGTCAAGAGGTCGAGAATGCTGTGAATCAGGGCAGAAAAGGGGTCAATATGATGTTGAACAGCCCAGTATATTAATCTCTTCCATTTACTGGCATAAAGCTTCCTTGTTGATGGTTTAAGGGAAGATAGCAAAATGTGGCGAACAGGAGATGAGGGCACATATGATGTCTGGCTACTACTGAAAATGGAGAAACCAAGCCGTCAACTTGAGATTGGGAAGGCTCGGATGAATCATGCCTGTTGGGTGAGATAGCAGATCTGGAGCTGGGTCCATAATCCAGGGGTGATGAACTAGATGAAGCCACAGGAAGGGAAACCAAATCTGTTGAGGCCAATAGGGTGCAACGAGAATAGCCTTGCTCTTCAACCTGACAGCTCTTTGTAGGAACTTTGGAATCAAAGGATTTAGGGGGTAAGCATAAAGTAGATCAGGGTGGCAATCATGGAGAACAGCATCCCTCAGTGGCTCCCCCTCTGGGTGGATTAGGGCAAAGTAGCTGCTGCACTTGTTTTTACGGGAGATGCAAAGAGATCGCAGCAAGGCTGACCCCACTGCCAGAAAATCACTTCCACTACATCCTTTTTGAGGGACCACTCATGAAGTTGTAGAATGTACCTGCTCAGTTTATCTGCTAATACAGTGGACTTCCCCAAAACATGCATTGCTATAAGTAAGTGGTATTGCCCACTGCTAAATCCTGAGTGCTTCTCGACACAGGGGGTAAGATCTGGTTATCCCTTGTTTGTTGATGTACCAAACTACTGGCATGTTGTCTGTTTGAATCACAATCTTTCCTGAAGGGAAAGCACTCTGAAAGGCCTCCAACACTAAAAGCACTGCTGTCAACTCTAGAACAGTGATATGCAAATTGGCCTCTTTGGTAAACCAAGTGTCTTGGACTATCTTTCCCAGGTAATGCTCCCCCCCATCTAGGAAACATCCATGGTCACAATGGCCTTGGGCTAAGATAGGATGAATAAATGTCCTTGTAAAACAACTTCTGACTGAATCCACCACAGTAGATCCCTTTTGCATATATTGGTGATTTGTATCAGAGCTGATGAAGGAAGATGAAGTATTGACCATTGTGTTGCTAATAGCCACTGAAGAAGTCTCATGTGATATCTGGCTAAGGGAAGTAATGTTATGCTGCCGCCACTAATCCCAAAGTCTGAAGAACAAGCAGGCTGCGATTCTGGTACTGCAAATTATCTTTTTCACTTGCAATCTTGTCTGAACTATGGCGATAGGAAGTGAGGCTATAGTGGATTTTGTACTGAGGAGTGCTCCTATGAACTCTAGACTTCGACTTGGTTCTGGATGAGATTTTTGGTAGTTTATGGTGATTCCTAGTACAGTACGTCTGGATCTCTTTTTGTCTTGCTATGATGAGCTGATGCCTGGTTGGGGTTGAAATGAGCCAGTCATTTAAGTATGGAAATATTCGGAATCCTTGTAGTCTTCAAGTGAGCTACTACTACTGCCGCCATGCATTTGGTGAACACCCAGGGGGCTGTGGTGAGACCGAAGGGCAGAACTGACAGTGACTGGCTCCCAGCCAGAAGCATATAAATCTTTTGGAACATCTGTTCATCTTTATATGACAGTAAGCATCTGGAAGATCTACTGAGCACATCCAACTGTCCTTTACCAAAAAGGGGAGAATGGACTGAATTGTGACCATCTCGACCTTGGTTTTTCGAACAGATTTGTTTTAAGATGCTGAGATCTAGAATTAGTCTCCAGTCCTGTTTTCTTTGACACTAAAAAATCTTGAGTAAGCTCTAGATTCTATCTGATCTGGGGGGACCTCTTGGATGACTCTTTTTTTTTTTTTCTAACAGCTTTTGAATCTGAAATGCTGCTTGATCCCTCACTGACTGGGTAGAACATCCGGGAATTTTTTTGAATTGGGAGGATAAAGGGAAAATGGTATTGTATAACCTCAGGAAATAATTCTCTGCACACAAGTACCTGTTCTTAGTTCTAGTCAGGCTCTCTGGTGCAGGGACAAAGGACCCCTGACTGCCTCCAGATGGAGCCAATCATGCCTCCTTTCAGGAGTGCTGAAAGGGCTTATCAAAGAAAGAATCTCTGGACCCTTGATTCTGTGGGCTACCTCTGCCACGAGAGCAGAATCTACTATTTGAGTACCCCCCGTCCCTGAGGGAACTTCCTCCATGTGTGTCCTGGAAAGATCCTTGCGATTTTCTGAATCACATTTTCCCATCGTCTTGATGATTCCTTGAAAAGGATCTCTGAGAGCTGAGGGGTGGAAAAATATACGCCCACAGCAGAAAAGGGTCTTTCCATCCTTCTCACAACTGGACAATATGTAATTTACCTTGGGGGTAAAAAAGGACGGTCACAAGGAGCATTGATGAACAAAGACTTGAAGAGCTCTGAAAAATCACATAAGTGCATTCAGGCATGCCTCCTAATGGCAATGCCTGAATCCGCTGTCCTTGAAGTCTGCAACATTACAAATGAGCCTCATGGATGAGTTGGATATCGATTGTAGGGTAGTCAACTGAGAGGTGAAGGATGCTTTCACCTCTTCAGAAATGGACCCTGAGAGGGTACCTAATAGCTCTTAAATCAGATCCCTCTGTATCCTTGTGAAATCTGCCAAGTAGTTCAGGGACCTAAGGTCACTGAAACATAGACATGCTTCCTTTATCTCTCCATTGCCCAAGAGTCCTTGTTGGGGGGATGAATAGATGAACTATCTTCTGTGAGTTCCTTCTTAGTGGCCGCTGCTACGACCATGGCATCAGCTGGCACACTCTTGGGCCAAAACCATTTATCCTCTGGAGCTGTCATAATTTTATTAGGCTTCATAGGAATTGGCTTAATGGTGTCAGGATCCTTCCATGCCCACCTTGAGACCAAGTTAATGAGCTCACTGGCAGGTGGGGTCACCCAGGAGGCAGATGGGCCAGTACCAAACACATCCAGGAGTTCAGATTCTTCTGTTGAAGGATTGCCAGACTTCCAGACACCTCACGTCATCAGTAGGTGACCTTGGGGTCCCTTAGTCTTCATCAAAATCTGCATCTTGGGTGGCAGATTCAGGGAAATCTAAATGTTTCCTCTTACATGTTGTCTTCTTAGGGACCTCCTCACTGGGGGACTCTGGGGAGGTGTCAGAAGAAGTGGAGATACTCTGATTGGAAGCCTGTGGTTTCGGTACTGGCTGTCCCTGTGGGGAGGCTAGTTGAAACTCCAGATGTAGAGATGGCACAGATGTACACAGAGTATCCAAGGGGGTAGGCACCATCTGAGTCAAGGCTGCAGACAGGGGTCTCTCCATGGCCGTAAAGGCAGACTGCTCCCAGGAGGGATAACATTCCAGATCCGAGACAGGAAGTCTCTGATCCACAATCCCAGCCTGTCCTGAGGAGTTCACCCGAGGGTGAAGTCAGACCCAAACTGACCACTGCTGAAGCTCCAAGGTGTACAGATAGCTACAAAAACCTTGGACCCGACAGGGCAGAATCAACTCCTAGAGCTCTCCTCATCCAGCTGAACCGAAGAGCTCAGACCAAGCCCTGGATTCAAGGATAAAGGCATCCTCATATCATAAGCCAATGGGCCAGGGCGACTTGGATCCAAGGGCTCAGAGACCTTAAAGGGAGTCAGAGGAGGAACTAATAAAGGTGGTGTACTGGATGGCAGTATCTCCTGACTAAATGGGGTAGGAGCTGAAAGAATAACTGGCTGTGTCTGTTTTGAGAGGATCCTTCTCACTAATCTCTCCACATTCTATTCCGTGAGACTTCTGAAAGAGTGAGTAGATATAACTGAAGGAGATTTAGGTCTCTCTAAAAAAGAAGACAGGCCCCCTGGATGGAAAGTACAGTTGTGTACACTTACCATAAATATAGATGTTCGAGTGTATTCACTGTTGCAGTCATCACATTTGGGTTATCCCTGCTGGGGTAGCCCTCGAACGGCCCGAATACCAGAGGCTTAGTATTTCTGGATCAGTTGCTCTCGCTTCAGGACTGATGTCAGGTCATTAGTAGTATAAAGAAAGGCAGCCAATGCCATTACATCAGGTTTTTCTTGCCCTAACCTGTCAGGAGCCCCCAAGTGGGAGCCATGTTCTGGTGGAAGAACCCCACCAGTAGAAATAAATACCAATATGTCCCTTGTAAGGAAAGAGAAGAAAGAAGAGGGGGGTGGAGGGAGGGAAAAGTACAGTTTGGTACCTACCATAAATGTAGATGTTCGAGTGTTCACACTGCTGCAGTCATCACACTTGGGTTATCCTGCCGTCAGGCGGTCCCGCAGTCGGCCAGAGTTCCAAAGTCTTGGTCTGGCATCGGTTGCTGTCGCTTCTTCCTCATCAGTGCGCCAGGGGTATATAAGAGGCATCCAACGCCATTTTCTTCAGTTTTTCTTGCCCCAGAGGTCAGGTGCCCCCAAGTAGGTAGGAAATACATATTGCTAATAAAACATGTAAAAGGAATAAAAGGAATACCTTCAGTTACAAGCAAATACACCACAAAGGTTGTACAGGATAGAAAAGGTATAGAAAAGTTCAGCTAGGTCAGAGGGGATGGAGGGAGGGTAACCTGGACTGCAGCAGTGTGAACACTCTAACATCTACATTTATGGTAGGTACAAAACTGTCCTATGCTCATCATGTTACACTGCTGCAGTCATCACACTTGGGTTGAATCCCAAAGCTAAGGATGGGTGGTGGAAGTAAACAGGGTTTGGAGAGGCTAGTAGGCCCTGCAGAACTGCAGTGACAAAGCCAGCTCTGGTTTTAGAGTATAGAGGTAAGTGATAGTGCTTGGTGAAGGTGTGCACTGAACTCCAAGTTGCAGCCTCCAAAATATCCTTGGTTGGTACCCCTCTGAGGAAGGCTGTTGATGTTGCTGTAGCCCTGGTGGAATGGGGCCTAATGTTACCAGGTACAGGTTTCCCATGGTGTGTGTAGCAGAAACAGATACAATGTCCTATCCATTTTGAAATCATCTGTTTTGAGATAGCCTTTCCTTGTGGTCCTGCAGCATAGGATACAAAGAGCTGGTCAGATTTTCTGAAAGCCTTAGTTTTATCCAAGTAGTAACGTAATTGCCTGTGAATGTCCAAAGAGTGTAGGAGCCTTTCCCCTTTGTTCTGGGGGTTTGGATAAAAGGTGGGCAAATGAATGGTTTGGTTTAGGGCCACACTGGATACCACCTTTGGCATAAAGGAAGGGTTAGTTCGCGTTTACTCTGTCTTGATGAAAAATGATGAAAGGCTCCACTGCCATTAGGGCCTGTAGCTCTGAGACTCTTCGTGCTGAAGCTATTGCTAGCAGCAGGGCAGTTTTCCATGATAGAAACTGTAGATCAGCTGTAAAAGCTGGTTCAAAGGGCGGTAGTGTAAGTTTTTCCAAAACAAAATTGAGATCCCAAGTTGGTGTTGGTGCTCTCCGGGGAGGACTTATGTTCTTAGCCCCTCTGAGGAACTGTCTTAGTAATGGATGTGAAAATATAGGAGGATCCGTGTTGTACTGAGCTGAAATAGCTGAGGCATGGATCTAAATAGATGAAAAAGAAAGTCCTTTGTGCAACATCTCAGTTAAATTTTGAAGAATCTGAGGAATATTTGGGACAAGGGGATTTTGGCCTTTAGCCTGGTTTCAGGCTCAGAATCTTTTCCATTTGTCTGAATAGGCTTTCCTGGTGCTGGGCCTCCTGGCCTCCAGAATGACATCCATCACAGCTTTAGAGAGAAGTGTTGATTGGTTGTTTAGGTAATTTGCCATGCAGACAGATTTAAAGTCTTGAGCTGGCTGTATAGAATCCGATTGTTTTGCTGAGTGAGCAGGTGAGGAATTGGAAGTAAAATCCATGGTGGGCCTTGAGCCATGTTCCTTAGTATTGGATACCAGTGTTGGCGTGGCCAGTCTGGAGCAATGAGTATCATTTGTGGCCTCACTAATCTGGCTTTCAGCAGCACCTTTGCCAGAAGAGGCAGTGGAGGAAAGGCATACACTATCAATGTTTTCCAACTGAATGAGAGGGCGTCCACTTTCCAAGCTAGTGTGTGGTATGTCCTTGTGCAGAATTTCCGTAGTTGGTAGTTTTGGGGGGAAGCAAACAGATCTATGTCTGGGCTCCCCCATTTTTGAGTTATCATTGCGAATACTTGTGGATCTAGTTTCCACTCGTGAGGCTCTATGATGTTTCTGCTTAGATCGTCTGCCAATGTGTTTTTCTTTCCTGGCAGAAATTGTGCTTGTAGTTGAACTTGGTAGGTCAGTGCTGTGTTCCACAAGGTCATTGTTTGCCTGGATAGGGGGTAGGAATGTGTGCCCCCTTGCTTGTTTATGTACCACATCACTGTGGTGTTGTTCGTCTTTATTAGTTGTTGTCCTGGATGTAGGAGGTCCTTGAAAGCTGTTAGGGCATTTTGTACAACTAGCATCTCTTTTTGATTGATATGTAGATGCCTTTGATCTGCAGACCATTTGCCCTGAATACATTGTCCTGCCATGTGTGCTCCCCAGGCATAATCCGATGCATCTGTTATAGTTTGCCTGGCTGGGGGTAAGGCAAAAGGCTGACCCTTGTTGAGGTGACATGCCTGAGCCCACCATAGAAACTCCTGATGAAGGCAGGGAATGAGTGGAATTATTGTTTCCAAGCTGTGGCGAGTCCATACACTTTTCAGGTACCATTGTAATTTCCTCATATGCAGTTTTGCAAATGGTTATTAGTATGCAAGATGCCATGAATCCCAAGGCATGCAGAATTTTTCTTGCAGGGAGTTGGGTATTTCTTGCCATTATTTTGAAGTATTGAGTCAGTTGTCCTTGCTTGTCTGGCGTGAGATAAGCCATCTGGGCCGTTGTATTTAAGCTGGCACCCAGGAATATTATGTCTTGTGAGGGCACTAGTTTTGACTTCTTTACATTTACTGTGTACCCTAGGCAACTTAATAGGTTTTTGACAAATGCCAGATGCTTTAAAAGAATGTCCTTGTTTTCTGCTTGAATAAGGCAGTCATCCAGGAATGGATATATTTGAATTCCTCTTTGTCTGCAGTATGCAATTAGTGGTGCCAGGCATTTTGTGAAGACCCTGGGCGCAGTAGATAAGCCAAAGGGCAGTGCAGAGAATTGGTAATGGGTTGAACCTGCTATAAATCGGAGGTATCTTCTGCAATTTTGTCTGATAGGGACATGCAGGTATGCCTCCTTGAGGTCCAACGTTACTAGCCAAGCCTTCTTGCCCAGCATGGGAAGAAGCTGCTGTAGTGTTAGCATCTTGAATTTGGGCACTTCCACATATGTGTTTAGAATTGAGAGGTCCAGAATGGTTCTCCAGGTTTTGTCCTTTTGGGAAACTAGAAAGAGTCTTGAGTAAAATCCTTGTCCTTGCTCCTGTGTTGGGACCTTTTGAATGGCTCTCATGTCCATGAGAGCTGAAATTTGCTTTTGAGCCTCTGCCCATTGATTTGGTGGCAGGTTTGGCATTCCTTTTATCCTTGGTAAAGTGTGAAAGTGGAATCTGTATCCTTGAGATACAATATTTAGGACCCATTTTTCTTTTGTGATGCTGTACCAGTTGTCTGCAAAAAGCGCTAGTTTTCCTCCCAGGGGAGCTGCCAAGAGGTGTTTGCTTGGCAGTCTGAGGAGTAAGTCATTGTGTTTTGTCTTCTGATAGTTTGAGACCTGTCTTCTCCTCCTTTTTGGGTTGTGGCACCCCATTGTCGAGGCTGGTAAGAGCCTTGTGACTGACCTCTGCCCCTTGGGCATCTGTATTTGCCCCTCTGTGGTCTAGCAGAAGCTGGAAAGGACCAGTTTTTGGTTGGCCATTTTCTGCTGAAACGAGGGGGTTGAACCTGTAAACAATCCTTGACCGTCTGCATAATTTTGCCTTATCCTCCATTTTCTTTAAAACCTCTTCTGCTTTTACACCAAATAAAACATCCTGCTGTAAAGGTGCATCCAATAACTTTGCTTTAACATGATCAGGTAAAGTTTGCTCTTTTAACCAAACATGCCTACGTATGACAGACCCTGTCACTGCTGTTCTACAAGAAGCTTCCAATGAATCAAATCCACATTGCAAAGTATGTTTTCCCACTTGTTCAGCTGCATGCAACAAATCTTGCATTTCCTTGTAATCAGGCTGTTCTGTATGTGTGATCATTTTTTGTTTTAATTGAGACATCAAATATTGTTGATATTTCAGCATGTGAAACTGGCAATTTAAGGCCCTCATAGCTAGAGTAGCTGAGGTACATACTTTCTTTCCCCATCTGTCTAGTGCTCTAGAATCCCTTTCAGAGGGTACAGGATTTTTAGCAATATAGGCTTTAATCCCTTTGGAACCCTGGGAAATGATTTCTGGGTCAGCAACAGGGTTTTTATATAGGAATCTGTGTGAGTCAGGGACTCTGTAGTATCTGTCTGGTTTGGCTGGTGCAGGAGGTAGTGAATCTGGGTTAAGGCTAGATTCTGAATAAACATCATCCACAATGTCTAACACGGGTGGAATAGCAAGTGGTCTGTGCTGGGGTAGTAAAAGGAACTCTCGGAGCCTTTTCTTAGAATCAGAGTAATCCTGGCCTTCCCAGTGGAAATGTTCCCTCATGGTATGTAAAGTTTCCCCAAAAGAGTAGTCTTCTGGGGGAGATGCTGAAGGGATAGACTCTTCAACATCAGAGTCTTCATAAGGTGGAAAAGAATATTCTTGTTCCTCAGAAGAATCAGAAGAAATTGAAACCTGGTCAGAGGAAGCGTAGTCCTCCTCCTGTCTTGGTCTTTTATCAGGAGGGGGGATGGGAACCCCTGATAAGGGTAATTAAATCTTCAGCCATCTTAAGCATCTGTTTCTTAGGCATGGGGCCTTGTACTGGAGACTGCTGTACAGTCTTCTTTGTTTTTAAAGGGGTTTTCAGCTTTGCATAGGATTTAATAGTGAGTGTAGTCGGTCTGACGACACCTTCTGCAACTGAAGGCGTTTCAACTGCACCGGAATCTCCTTCAGCCATGGAGTCGGAAGGGCCTAAAGGTAAAGGTTGTGGAGGCCCAGCAATCTCCGCTTGGGAATCGGATGCCGCCTGGGGTTCTAAATCAGCAGTCGTCAGGGGCTGCGTAGGCGCCTCACTGAAAACCGAAGAACCGGCGACTGGCCTAGCAGAGGCCTCGGAGTCTGGTTTGGGTCTCGTCTGCCTGTGCTTATCTTTGAGTTTTTTATGCATTCCGGTCGTCGGTTGCTCCGACGGCATGGTATAATTAAATTTCCTACCAAAATAATGTCGGGCGAAATCAAACCGACTTTTAATAGGACATTTGTTAAACCTAGCACAAAACCGACAACCTGTGACGTCGTGGCCTGGGCCTAGGCAAGGAATGCAATAAGAATGAAAGTCCTTATGAGGTATTTGCTTCCCACAAGAAATGCAATTGTTAACTTTTTCTGACATCGGACTGAGGCAAGAAAAGGTTCCCCAACGGGGTACTTACCTTTATTGAAGACTTCGGTCTGAAATTCGACTTGAAAATCTCAGGAGTCGGCAGACCGGCACTTGCGAACTGCTTCTGCTTCGGGCACCACGCAGCAAGAAAGACTGAAGAAAATGGCGTCGGATGCCTCTTATATACCCCTGGCGCACTGACGTCAGGGAAGAAGCGACAGCAACCAACGCCGGACCAAGACTTTGGAACTCTGGCCGACTGCGGGACCGCCTGACGGCAGGATAACCCAAGTGTGATGACTGCAGCAGTGTAACACGATGAACATTCAGGACTGCAACAGTGAATACACTCCAACATCTACATTTATAGTAAGTGTACACAACTGTACTATGTTCTTTGTGTTTCACTGTTGCAGTCATCACATTTGGGTTGATTCCCAAAGCTGAGGAAATGGGTGGAAGCAGTCAAGGAAACTAGGGGCTGGCTAGGATGCCCTGCAAGACTGCAGAAGCAAAGCCTGCCATGGAGTTAGAGAAGATAGGCAGGTGGTAATGTTTGGTAAAGGTGTGAACAAATGTCCTGGTGGAGACTCCTCTGAGGAAAGCTGCAGAGGTGAAGGCTGCTCTGGTGGAGTGAGTCCTGACCCCCTTGGGGGGATTCTTTTTGTGCTGCAGAAATGGATGCAGTGTGCTATCCATTTGGAAATAGTTTGTTTGGAGATGGCTTTGCCCTCTGCCCCTGCAGCAAAGCTAACCAATAATTGATCAGACTTTCTGAACAATTTAGTCCTGTCTAGACAGAATCTGAGCTGTCTGTGCACATCTAGAGAATGCAGGATCCTTTCCCCCTTGTTATGTGGGTTAGGGAAAAAGGTGGGCAAATGAATGGATTGGTTGAGAGCCACACTGGACACCACCTTGGACATGAAGGATGGGTTAGTCCTGAGGGATACCCTGTCAGCATACACGATGATGAAGGGTTCCACAGCCATGAATGCTTGCAGCTCGGAGACCCTTTTGGCTGAAGTGATGGCCAGAAGGAAAGCTGTCTTCCAGGAGAGAAATTTTAGCTCTGCTGAAGAGGCTGGTTCGAAGGGAGGCAGGGTGAGCTTTTCTAACACAAAATTAAGGTCCCAAGCTGGGGTTGGTGCCCTTCTGGGTGGCCTCAAGTTGCTAGGCCCTCTTAGGAACTGTTTGATCAGAGGGTGTGAGAAAAGGAGTTGTTCAGTGGGGAAATGAGCAGAGATAGCAGAGGCATGAATTTTAATAGAGGAAAAAGACAGACCACTGTGTAGCAGGTCAGCCAAGTAATCCAGGATGAGAGGGAGGGAGGGCTGTGCTGTATTGGCTCCCTTAGCCTGAATCCAGGTGCAGAACCTTTTCCATTTGTCAGCATAAGACTTTCTAGTGTTAGGGCATCTGGCCTCAATTATAACATCTAGAACCTGTTTACTGAGGTTGGCAGATTGATCGGGGGTTTGGGAATAAGCCAAGCTGCCAAACTGAGGGTCTGCAATTGGGATGCATGAATTCTCCTTCCCTCTGGGTCAGGAGGGTTAGAATCTGAGTGAGATGCCATGGTGGCAGTGGGGACAGGCTGCGCAGGAGTGGGTACCAGTGCTGGCGAGGCCAGTCTGGAGCAATAAGAATTGTCCCTGGTTTTTCCTCCTTTATTTTGAGCAGTATCCTGAGGAGGAGAGGTAGTGGAGGAAAGGCATAGACTGATAGATTGACCCAGGGGAAGGACAGGGCATCCACTTTCCAAGCCATACAGTGATGCTCCCTGGTGCAGAACTTGCTGAGCTGATGGTTGGTGTGGGAGTCAAAGAGGTCGACCTTCGGGGTGCCCAATTTCTGAGTTATTAAGGTGAAGGTTCTTTTTGTTGAGCTGCCACTCGTGTGGTCCAGAAGATTTTTGCTTAAGTGGTATGCCAGAGAGTTTAGAGAACCTGGTAGGAATTGTGCTAACAGGTGGAGTTGCATGGCAGAGGCTGTGTGCCAAAGAGTCATGGCCAGACTGCATAGAGGGTAGGAGTGAGCTGCTCCCTGCTTGTTGATGTACCACATCACAGTGGTGTTGTCTGTTTTGATCAGGAGAGCCACTGGGGAGAGGAGGGGCTTGAAAGCTGTCAAGGTGTGATGGACAGCTATCATCTCTTTTTGGTTGATGTGCAGATGGATTTGCTGTGGGCTCCATTGGCCCTGTATGCACCTGCCGCCCAGGCATAGTCTGATGCATCTGTGGCGAGGGTCTGGGCAGCGGAGGGTGGTGAGAAAGGCTGTGTGTTGTCCCTTGTTGTGGGAGCATGCTGTTGCCCACCAAAGAAAATCTTTTCTGAAGCAAGGTATCATGGGTATAAGAGTCTCCAGGTCTTCAGAGCGTTGACACCAAAGGATTTTTAGGTACCACTGAAGTTTCCACATATGCAGTCTGGCATATGGAATGAGTAGAAAGCAAGATGCCATGAATCCCAGAGCTTGCAGGATTTTTCTTGTAGAAAATTGGGGTCTGGGTGGCTTGAGAGAAGTAGGCTGTCAGGAAAGTTTGCTTTTCTGGTGTAAGGAATGCCATCTGGGATGCTGTGTCCAGACTTGCTCCCAGAAATATCATCCTTTGGGTGGGTAACTGTTTGGATTTCTTTTTAACTGTGTATCCTAGGGAGGTTAGTAGGGACTTTACAAAGTCCAGGTGGCTTGAGCAGCTTTTCCTGGCTGTCTGCCTGAATTAGGCAGTCAATTGAAGTATGGATAAATCTGGATATTCCTTTGTCTGCAAAAGGAAATGGCCAGACATTTTGTGAAAACTCTGGCAGCAGTAGATAAGCCAAAAGGAAGTGCAGAGAACTGAAAGTGCTGAGATCCTGCCCTGGAATGGAGATATTTCCTGCATGATTCCCTGATAGGAATGTGGAGGTAGGCCTCTTTTAGGTCTAGGGTGGCTAGCCAAGCATCCTTGGAGAGCATAGGTAGCAGCTGCTGGAGGGTGAGCATTCTGAATTTTAGTATCACCAGGAAGGTGTTTAGAATGGATAGATCGAGGATGGGGTGCCAGGTACCCTCTTTTCTGGGTACCAGAAAAAGTCTGGAGTAAAACCTTGGCCTTTCTGTTCTGCAGGAACGTACCCTATTGCCCTCATAGAGAACAGGGAAAGTACTTGCTTCTGCGCTTCTGCCCAATGGTTTGGATCTGGGAACCCTTTTGGAGTTGCAAGGGTGTGGGAAGAAAATTTATATCCCTGTGACATGCTGAGAACCCAGCGGTCGTTGGTAATGATAGTCCAGGTGCTTGCATGAAAGGAGACTTTTCCTCCTAGGGGTAAGTGAAGGTGGGCAGAGGGAGGGGGTGGGGTAGGAGAGTCATTGTGAATTCTTACCATAAGGGGTTGGCTTAGAACTCCCTGTTTTAGAAGTGGAGGAAGTCCACTGTTTAGATCTCTGCATTCTCTGTGGCTGCTGTCTGGAGGGTCTGCTTCCACGGGGTCTGGGCTGAACTGACCTGGTGGGTGCAGGAAAGGACCAGTGCTAGGAGAGGCAATGTCTGCTGAACCAGGGTTGCTGGACCTGTAAGAAATCCTTAACTGTCTGCATAGATTTTGCTTTTTCTTCATCTTTTTAAAGACCTCTTTGGCCTTAGTGCCAAATAAGTTGTCTTTGTGCAAGGGGGCATCCAACAATTTAGATTTAAAATGGCTTGGCAAGGGCTGTTCCTTACGCCATGCACACCTTCTAAGGATAGAGCCGGTGACTGCTGCCCTGGAAGAAGCTTCTAGGGCATCAAAACCACACTGCAAGGTGTGTTTAGTTACTAGACTTGCAGAATGCATTAACTCTTGTAACTCTTTAGATTCTGCACAAGAAGGGAAGACATTTTTTGTTTGAGAAGTTCCAGGGTATGTTGCTGAAATGTTAGCATATGGAACTGGCAATTTAGTGCCCTGAAAGCAAGAGTAGCAGAGGTATATACTTTTTTACCCCATCTGTCTAGTGCTCAGGAATGAGGGACGGGATTCTTAGCAGAGGTTGCTTTAATTCGTTTAGGCCCTTGAGAAATTACCTCAGGGTCAGCAGTAGGATTTTTAAAAAGAAAACTGTGAGTCAGGGACTCTGTAATACCCGTCTGGTTTTCTGGGTGCAGGAGGGAGGGTGTCATGGGTCAAACTGGATTCCAGGAAAACATCCTCCACAACATCCAGGACTGGGGGAATGGCCAGGGGTCTGTGCTGTGGAAGATCTAAGAATTCCCCGAGTCTCTTTTTATACTGAGGCTAGTCCTGACTTTCCCATTAGAAATGCTCCCTTAAGGTATGAATGGTTTCCCCAAAGGAAAAGTCCTTTGTGGGAGAGGCTGAAGGAATGGAATCCTCTGCATCAAAATCCTCATAAGCAGAGAGGGGTTGCATGTCTTCATATTCGGATGCATCAGTCATCAGGCTCCTGTTTAGACAAAACTACAGGGGACATATCTCTTTTTGTTTTGGATGGGGTAGCTTGGCTTCCCCTGATCAGCATGGTCTTCCGCCATTTTAAGCATTTGAGACTGAGGCAAGGAAGCAGGTGCCTGAGATTGGGTCAGTGGTTTCTTGGGTGTAGTTCATAACCTGGGCCAAAAAAACGTGGTAGTTTTCAAAAGAACGGTACATGTGAAAGAAGTCGTCGATTTGTGTTGAGAATCGGTAGTGAGAAGGACTTCCTCGGAAGCCGATGCCTGCTCAGCAGCTCTGGACCCATCCAAGGGAGAGACAACCGCAGGATCCTTAGTCGAAGAAGAGTTTTGCGGCATACTGGACACTGAAAGGGTCTCAGTAGTGGCCTGCGAATCCACAGAAGCGGGCATCAGGGGCAGCAAAAGCGCCTCACTGAGGACCGGAGAACTGATGACTAGATTAACAGAAGCGTCTGTATGTTTGGACCTGTGCGGTCAGCCTCTGTTTCCATCTTTATCTTTACGTTTTTTCGGAAGATCTGCTGTCGGATGGCTTACCGAAGCCATATCGGAATTCGATGACTTAAGTGAAAATATGTAGCTACAATAAGGGCCTGACAATGTATAGTTCTGGCAATAAAGCACAGAAGCGACAGCGGGGGACGTTGTAGTCTGGGTCTAAGCAAGTGACCCAGTAAAGAATGAAAGTCTCTGTGTGGCATTTGCTTTCCACAGGCGAGGCAATGGTTAACTTTTTCTGACATCGGTTAGTGCAAGAAAAAAGGATCCTCAATGGGGTACTTAGCTTTAGAAGACTTCAGCATCAGTTCAGAAGACTAAACTCAAGTAGCAGCCGACCGGCACTCGTGCAAACTGCTTCTGCTTTGGGCAAGAAAGACTGATGTAATGGTGTTGACTGCCTTTCTTTATACTACTGACGACCTGACGTCAGTCCTGAAGCGGCAGCAACCGATGCAGAAATACTAAGCCTCAGGTATTCGGGCCGGCCGAGGGCTACCCTGCCAGGGATAAAGTACAGTTGTGTACACTTACCATAAATGTAGATGTTCGAGTGTATTCACTGTTGCAGTCATTACATTTGGGAAATCTGCTGCCCTCAGTCGGCCTGAATTCCAAAGTCTTGGGTCCTGCGTCAGTTGCTGTCTTCTCTTCCATGACGTCAGGTCGTCAGGGGTATAAAAACATGCAGCCGATGCCATTTTATTTAGTTTTTCTTGCCCCCAATGTCAGGTGCCCCCAAAAAGGTAGCAAAATTATATATATATATATATATATATATATATATATATATATATATATATACACATATATACATGTATCAATATAAACTTTACCTTCATCTACAAGCAAATACACCACATAGGTTGTAGAAGATAGAGAAGGAAAGATAAACTGTAGAATGACAGGGGGATGGCGGGAGGGTAACCTGGACTGCAACAGTGAATACACTCGAACATCTACATTTATGGTAAGTGTACACAACTGTACTATGTTCTTCGTGTTTCACTGTTGCAGTCATTACATTTGGGTAGAATCCCAAAGCTATGGTTGGGAGGCTGGAGCTAAATAGCATTAGGTGCGGCTATAAGGCCCTGCAGCACTACAGTGCCAAAGCCTGCCCTGGACTTAGAGAGGCAAATGGTAATGCTTTGTAAAGGTGTGAACAGAACTCCAAGTAGCAGCCACTAGAATGTCTTTGGTTGGTACTCCTCTGAGAAAGGCTGCTGAAGAAGCTGCAGCTCTGGTGGAATGAGACCTAATGCCCTGGGGCACAGGTTTACCATGATGTAAGTAGCAGAAACGGATGCAGTGGCTTATCCACTTTGAAATTGTCTGCTTTGAAATAGCCTTTCCTTCTGATCCTGCAGCATATGACACTTGTAATTGTTCAGTTTTTCTTAGAGCTTTAGTCCTGCTCAAGTAGAATCTTTGTTGTCTGTGTACGTCCAAGGAATGCAGAATTCTCTCTCCTTTATTCTGCGGAATTGGATAAAAAGTTGGCAGATGAATTGTTTGGTTAAGAGCCACACTGGAAACCACCTTAAGCATAAAAGTAGGATTTATCCTCAGAGACACCCTGTCTGGGTAAAATATCATAAAAGGCTCTACAGCCATGAGGGCCAGTAGCTCTGAAACTCTTCTTGCTGAAGTAATTGCTAATAGCAGAGCTGTCTTCCATGATAAGAACTTTAAATCAGAGGTAGCAGCTGGTTCAAATGGAGGCAGGGTGAGCTTTTCCAACACATAACTGAGGTCCCATGCAGGTAATGGTGATCTTCTAGGAGGCCTTACATTTTTGGCTCCTCTTAGATACTGCTTTAGTAAAGGATGAAAAAAGATTGGTGGCTCTGTACTGTAATGAGCCGAAATGGCAGAGGCATGGATTTTGATTGATGAGAAAGATAGGCCTTTGTCAAGCATCTCAGTTAAGTATTGTAATATCTGAGGAATATGTGGTTCTGCAGTTCAGTTCCTTGAGCTTGATTCCAAGCACAGAATCTCTTCCATTTGTCAGCATAAGATTTTTTAGTACTAGGCCTTCTGGCTTCCAAAATGACATCCATCACAGCTTTACTGAGAGGTGTCGTTTGTATGATTACTTGATTAGCCATACTGCCAGGTTCAGAGTCTGTAGTTGATTGTGCAGGATCTGATTGTTTTGCTGGGACAGTAGTTGTGGTCTTTAAGGCAAGGTCCAAGCTGGATATTGAGACAAGTTTCTTAGGACTGGGTACCAGTATTGACGGGGCCAGTCCAGGGCAATTAATATCATCTTTGGCTTCTCTTGTCTGACTTTTAGGAGGACCTTGGGTAGAAGAGGCAGAGGAGGAAAGGCATAAACTGATAGGTTTTTCCAACTGAAGGATAGGGCGTCCACTTTCCATGCTCGTCTGTGATAAGTCCTTGTGCAGAATCTTTTCAACTGGTAATTTGGAGGAGAGGCAAATAGATCTATGTCTGGGCTCCCCCATTTCTCTGTTATCATGCTGAAGACTTGTGGATTTAGTTTCCACTCGTGAGGATCCATAAGGTTTCTGCTTAAATCGTCTGCCAGAGTATTTTGTTTTCCTGGCAGGAATTGAGCTTGAAGATGTATTTGGTAGGTCAAAGCTGTGTCCCACAGTGCCATGGCTAATCTGCAAAGGGGGTATGAGTGTGTGCCCCCTTGCTTGTTTATATACCATATGACCATATGACAGTGATGTTGTCCGTCTTTATCAGTAGTTGTCCTGGATGAAGTAAGTCCTTGAAGGCTGTTAGGGCATTTTGAACAGCTAGCATCTCTTTCTGGTTGATATGTAGATGCATTTGTTTTGGGGCCCATATGCCCTGAATGCATCTTCCTGCCATGTGGGCTTCCCAGGCATAATCTGATGTGTCTGTTGTTAAGGTTTGGCTGGCAGGGGGTAGAGTGAAGGGCCGTCCCATGTTTTGGTGACAGGCCTTTGCCCACCATAGAAACTCCTGTTGCAGGCAGGGAATGAGAGGAATCATTGTTTCCAGACTGTGCGAATGTTGACTCCATAAACTTTTTAGGTACCACTGAAGTTTCCTCATATGCAGTCTTGCATATGGAATTAGTAAGATGCAGGATGCCATGAAGCCCAGAGCCTGTAGAATTTGTCTTGCAGAAGACTGGGTTTTTGTTGCCATCAGTTTGAAGTAAGTAGTCAGTTGCCTTTGTTTGTCTGGCGTGAGGTAAGCCATCTGGGCAGTTGTATTCAAGCTTGCACCCAGGAATGTTATCTTTTGAGAGGGTACCAGTTGTGATTTCTTTTCATTTACTGTGTACCACAGGCATGTTAGAAGCCTTTTCACAAATGCCAGGTGTCGAAGAAGAGTGTCCTTTGTTCTCTGCTTGAATGAGACAGTTGTCCAAGTAAGGATATATTTGTATACTTCTTTGTCTGCAAAATGCAATTACTGGTGCCAGGCACTTTGTAAAGACCCTGGACGAAGTAGATAAGCCAAAGGGCAGTGTAGAGAATTGGTAATGCATTAAGCCAGCCTTGAATCTGAGGTATCTTCTGCACGACTGTCTTATTGGGACATGCAGATATGCCTCTTTTAGGTTTAAAGTCACCAGCCAAGCATTCTTGCCCAGCATGGGCAGAAGCTGCTGCAAAGTCAGCATTTTGAATTTTGGAATGTCCAGGTATGTGTTCAAAATCGATAAATCCAGTATTGGCAGCCAGGCCTTGTCCTTTCTGGGTACCAAGAACAGTCTTGAGTAAAAACCTTGTCCTTTTTCCTGTTCTGGTACTGTCTGAATGGCCCCCATATCCATGAGGGATGTAACCTGTTTCTGTCCCTCTGCCCATTGATTTCTTGGCAGATCTGGCCAACCATTCGCCATTGGCAGAGTGTGGAAATGGAATCTGTATCCCTGTGATACGATGTTTAGTACCCAGTTGTCCTGGGTTATTAACTGCCAATTTGGAGCAAAAAGTGCTAATTTTCCCCCTATGGGTCCTGCCAAAAGATAAGTGCTTGGTGTAGGCAGAGGGAAGTCATTGGGATTGCTTTCTGTAGGTTTGCGCTTTATCTCCTCCAGATTTGGAGGTGGATGCACCACATTGTTTTGACCTGTACGAGTCTTGCGCCTGGTGTCTGGAACCTTTAGGGCGTCTGGTTTTGCCCCTTTGAGCTCTGTCTGACACTGAAAAGGACCAATTTTTTGTAGGCCAGTGTCTACTGAATCTTGGTGGCTGCACTTGTAAGAAGTCTTTAACAGTTTGCATAGACTTAGCTTTGCCTTCCATTTTCTTTAAAACCTCTTCTGCCTTAATACCAAACAGAGAATCACGCTGTAAAGGTGCATCTAGCAATTTAGCTTTAACATGATCAGGCAAATTTTAACCAGGCATGCCTCCTAATCACAGATCCAGTAACTGCGGCCCTGCAGGAGGCCTCTAAAGAATCAAAACCACATTGCAAAGTATGCTTTCCAACTTGTTCAGCTGCATGCAATAATTTCTGCAATTCTTTATTTTTTGCACATTCTGAAATCAACATAATCTTCTGTTTCAGCAATCCCATAACATGTTGTTGGTACTTAAGCATATGAAATTGACAGTTTAAGGCCCTGATTGCCAAGGTTGCAGATGTATAAACCTTTTTTCCCCATCTGTCCAGTGCCCTTGAATCTCTGTCAGAGGGGGTAGGATTTTTTGCTGTTGAGGCCTCAACTCCCTTTGGACCCTGTGAAATAGTTTCAGGATTAGCAGCAGGGTTTCTAAATAAAAATTTATGTGAGTCAGTGACCCTGTAATATCTGTCAGGCTTACTGGGAGCCAGAGGTAAAGAGTCAGGGGTCAAGCTTGACTCCGAAAACACATAATCCACAATGTCTAAAACAGGGGGAATGGCTAAAAGCTTGTGCTGAGGGAGAAGAAGGAAATCCCTGAGCCTCTTTTTTTGATTCTGAGAAGTCTTGACTCTCCCAGTGACAATGCTCCCTCAAAGTATGCAAGGTTTCTCCAAATGAATAATCCTCAGGAGGAGATGCAGATGGAATAAACTCCTCAGCATCATAATCCTCATAGGGAGGTAAAGATAATTCCTGATCAGAAGAGGAATCAGAAGAAATAGAAATCTGATCTGAAGATTCATAATCAGTGTCTTGCCTAGGCCTCTTATATGGAGGGGGATGGGTACCCCTGATCAATGTAATAAGGTCTTCAGCCATTTTGATCATCTGTTTTTTAGGCATAGAGGCCTGTGCACATGGCTCATGCGTCTGTTTTTTAGTTTTAGAAGTTACTTTTGTCTTTGATTTTGCAGTTGTCGTCGGTTTGATATACAAATGTTGAGGTCTGAATATACCCTCAGAAGCCGGTGCCTGCTCAGCGGCTCCAGACCCATACGAGGGAGATACATCCGTCGGTCCAATACCTTGAGTATCTTGTGGCATGCTGGACTCCACACGGGTGTCGGTAGAGGCCTGCGACTCGAAGGTAGCGGGTATTAGGGGCTGCGAAAGCGCCTCACCGAGTACTGGCGAACCAGCAACTGGCTTAGGAGAAGCTTCGTTGGTTTTGGATCTCGACTACCTTTCTCTGTCCTTTTCTTTGCATTTTTTTATGTACTCCGGTAGTCGGATTGCTATCCGACGGCATTTCTGGGTAGTTGAATCTGTTTCCAAAATACTTTGATGCAAAAACATACCAACGCTTAATAGTGCGTTGGTTAAATCTAGCACAAAACTGACAGCTAGGCACGTTGTGATCAGGGCCTAGGCAAGGAATACAGTATAAATGGAAATCTTATGAGGTATTTGCTTCCCACAAGTAATACAATTATTAACTTTTTCTGACATCGATAAAAAGCAAGAAAAAGTTTCCCCAACGGGGTACTTCGCTTTAGTGAAGACTTCGGTTCTGAAACTCAAACTTGAACATTTCAGTAGTCGGCCGACCAGCACTTGTGAAATGTTTCTGCTTCAGGCACCGCGCGGCAAGAAAGACTAAAGAAAATGGCATCAGCTACATGTTTTATACCCCTGACGACCTGATGTCATGGAAGAGAAGACAGCAACCGACACAGGGCCCAAGACTTTGGAATTCAGGCCGATTGAGGGCAACCTGCAGCAGATTACCCAAATGTAATGACTGCAACAGTGAAACACGAAGAACATCCCAAATGTGATGACTGCAACAGTGAAACACGAAAAACTTCTGGTTCCACTGAGGGTGAGTATCTGGTTCTGAGTAAAATTTCAACATCCAAATTACCTTTAGCCAGATCCCAGGAGGTATGATCCGATATGTCTTTCAATTTTTCAATTTACGGATCCGTAGACTGTTTCTTACTATGCTTCTGATCCAACAAAGTTGTCAGATCCGTAGTTTGTGATCTTTTCTTTTTCGGATCCGAGGAAACCGATGGATCCGGAAAACATCTTTTAAGTGATTTCTCTGAGGTCTTAGACGAGGCTGTTGAGGTGCTCGGAAACATTTGAGCCATTTTATTGGCTTTCTAGAAGCTCCAGATAGTGTCTTGCTATGATGGAAGTAATCATTTCAAAATAAGCTTGTTTTTGCGTTCAACCAGTGCCCTTGGGTTGAACGCATGACAAATAGAATAGCTTTCTTGAATGCGAAGGTAAAGGGGCCCAAGACAATACACACACAGTATGTGAATCAGAAGGAGGGATTTTCTGACTGCATTTATTAAATGTTTTAAAGCCCACTGGGCTCTTCTCCTTTTCTGACATCCTAAAAAAAAAAAAAAAGAAGATATTAGAAAACAACACTAGGGTCAAAGCACAAGACAAACAATACAGAGAAAAAGATAATTAAATAAGAAAATGTTATATATATATATATATATATATATATTTTTTTTTTTTTTTTTTTTTTAAACAAAGGAGAGGGGAAAAGACAGAACTACCTACAGAGGTAGTTAAGATATATGATAAGTTGTAGAAGATAGAAATTACTATTGATAGCAATTTATAGAGTACGCCAGTACACGAGAGAAAAAAATGGTAAGAAAAATCAACAGTAAAGAATTATGAAATAGGAAAGAAAAAGTACAGTTGTGTACCTACCATAAATGTAGATGTTCAAGTGTATTCACTGTTGCAGTCATTACACTTGGGTTATCCTGCTGGCAGGCTACCCGCAGTCTGCCTGAATTCCAAAGTCCTGGTCCTGCATCGGTTGCTGTCGCCTCTTTCCTGACGTCAGTGCGCCAGGGGTATATAAGATGCAGCCGACGCCATTTTCTTCAGTTTTTCTTGTCCCAGATGTCAGGTGCCCCCAAGAAGGTAGGCAATACATATTGCTTATAAAAACATACACTAAAATAAACAATACCTTCATCTACAAGCAATTACACCACATAGGTTGTATAGGATAGAGAGGTCTAGATAAGTCCCAGCAAAGAAAGGGGGAAGGAGGGTGGGTAACCTGGACTGCAACAGTGAATACACTTGAACATCTAAATTTATGGTAGGTACACAACTGTACTATGTTCATCGTGTTTCACTGTTGCAGTCATTACACTTGGGTTGAATTCCAAAGCTGAGGTAGGGCGGCTGGGTCTAAACAGGATTAGGAGTGGCTATGAGGCCCTGTAGAACTGCAGTGGCAAAGCCTGCTCTGGATTTAGAGCAAAGAGGCAAGTGATAATGCTTGGTAAAAGTGTGCACTGAACTCCAAGCTGCAGCCTCCAAAATTTCCTTGGTTGGTACACTTCTGATGAAGGCAGCTGAGGTGGCTGCTGCTCTGGTTGAATGTGGCCTAATACCCTTAGGCACTGATTTGCCATGCTGTGCATAGCAGAAACAAATGCAGTGTCCTATCCATTTGAAATAGTCTGCTTTGAAACAGCCTTTCCTTGTGATCCTGCAGCATATGCTACAAACAGTTGCTCAGTTTTTCTGAAAGCTTTTGTTTTGTCCAAGTAGAAGCATAGCTGCCTGTGTATGTCCAAAGACTGCAGAAGTCTCTCAACTTTATTCTGGGGATTTGGATAAAATGTTGGCAAATGAATGGTTTGGTTAAGAGCCACACTGGATACTACCTTTGGAATAAATGTTGGGTTTGTCCTTAGAGAAACCTTGTCCGAATGAAAAATGATAAAAGGTTCCACTACCATTAATGCCTGTAACTCTCAGACTCTTCTTGCTGAAGTTATTGCTAGGAGCAGAGCAGTTTTCCATGATACGAATTTTATCTCAGCTGTATTGGCTGGCTCAAAATGAGGCAGTGTGAGCTTTTCCAAGACAAAGTTGAGGTCCCATCCAGGTACTGGTGCTCTCCTTGGGGGGGCTTATGTTTTTTTGCCCCTCTGAGGTACTGTCTTAGCAGTGGATGTGAGAAAATAGGAGGTTCCGTATTGTAATGAGCTGAAATGGCAGAGGCATGGATCTTAATTGATGAGAAGGATAGGCCTTTGTCCAGCATCTCAGTTAGGTATTGTAAACTCTGAGGAATATTTGGGACAAGTGGTTCAAGTCCTTGTGCCTGATTCCAAGCACAGAATCTCTTCCATTTTTCTGCATAAGAGTTCCTGGTGCTGGGCCTCCTGGCTTCCAAAATGACATCCATAACAGCTTTAGAGAGAGGTGTGTTCTGAGTGGCTATATTATTTGCCATGCCGCCAGATTTAAGGTTCTGAGTTGGCTGTGCAGGATCTGATTGTTTTGTCGAGTCAGAAGATGAGGAATTTGAGGTAAAATCCAGGCTGGACCTTGAGACAAGCTCTATAGGATTGGGTACTAGTGCTGGCGTGGCCAGTCTGGGACAATCAGAATCATTTTTGGCTTCTCTTGTCTGACTTTTAGGAGTACCTTGGGGAGAAGAGGCAGTGGTGGAAAGGCATAAAGTGTTGGGGTTTTCCAGCTGAATGATGGAGCATCCACTTTCCATGCTTGTGAGTGATAAGTCCTTGTGCAGAATCTCTGTAGTCGGCAGTTGTGAGGGGAGGCAAAAAGATCCATGTCTGGGCATCCCCACTTCCTTGTTATCATGCTGAAGACTTGTGGATCTAGTTTCCACTCGTGAGGGTCCATGAGGTTTCTGCTTAGTTCGTCTGCCAGAGGATTTTTCTTTCCTGGCAGGAATTGTGCCTGCAGATGTACTTGATAGGTCAATGCTGTGTTCCACAAGGTCATGGCTTGCCTGCAGAGGGGGTAGGAATGTGTGCCCCCTTGCTTGTTTATGTGCCACATAACTGTGGTATTGTCTGTCTTTAGCAATAGTTGTCCTGGATGTAGTAGATCCTTGAAGGCTGTTAGGGCATTCTGTACAGCTAGCATCTCTTTTTGATTGATATGAAGATGCATTTGGTCCGCAGGCCACGTGCCCTGAATACATTTTCCTGCCATGTGTGCCCCCCAAGCATAATCCAATGCATCTGTTGTTAGTGTCTGCCTGGCTGTGGGTAAAGTGAAAGGCTGTCCCTTGTTGTGGTGACAGGCCAGTGCCCACCATCGAAACTCCTGTTGCAGGCAGGAAATAAGTGTTATTATTGTTTTCAGGCTGTGGCAATGTTGAGTCCAAACACTTTTTAGATACCATTGTAGCTTCCTCATATGCAGTCTTGCACATGGAATTAGTAGGATGCAGGATGCCATGAATCCCAAAGCCTGCAGAATTTTTCTTGCAGGTAGCTGGGTCTTTGTTGCCATCATTTGAAAGTAATGAGTCAGTTGCCTTTGCTTGTCTGGCGTGAGATAAGCCACCTGAGCAGTTGTATTTAAGCTTGCACCCAGGAATATTAGCTCTTGAGAGAGCACTAGTTTTGATTTATTTTCATTTACTGTGTACCCTAGGCAAATTAGTAATCTTTTTACAAATGCCAGATGCTTTAGTAGAATGTCCTTGCTCTCTGCTTGAATAAGGCAGTCGTCCAAGTAGGGATATATTTGAATTCCTTTTTGTCTGCAAAATGCAATTACTGGTGCCAGGCATTTTGTGAAGACCCTGGGCGCAGTAGATAAGCCAAAGGGCAGTGCAGAGAATTGGTAATGCATTGAGCCAGCTATGAATCTGAGGTATCCTCTGCAAGACTGTCTGATTGGGACATGCAGGTATGCCTCTTTGAGGTCCAAAGTTACTAGCCAAGCCTTCTTGCCCAGCATGGGTAGAAGTTGCTGCAGTGTCAACATTTTGAATTTTGGTAAGTCCAGGAAAGTATTTAGAATAGACAAGTCCAGTATTGGTCTCCAGGCTTTGTCCTTTCTGGGTACCAAGAAAAGTTTTAAGTAAAATCCTTGTCCTTGCTCTTGCTGTGGTACTTTTTGAATAGCCCTCATGTCCATGAGAGCAGTAATTTGTTTTTGTGCCTCTGCCCACTGATTGTGTGGCAGATCTGGCATACCTTTTGACCTTGGTAGGGTGTGAAAGTGGAACCTGTAACCCTGTGAAACAATATTCAGTACCCATTTGTCCTGGGTGATCATGTGCCAATTTTGTGAAAAAAGTGCTAGTTTTCCCCCTAAGGGTGCTGCCAAAAGGTAAGTGCTTGGCATTTGTAGAGGAAAGTCATTGGGACCGTTTCCTCTAAGGTTGTGACTTGTCTTCTCCGCCTTTGGGGGCTGAAGCACCCCATTGTTTAGGTCTGTATGAGCCTTGGGGCTGAGATCTGCCTCTTTGTGGCCTGTCTGACACTGGAAAGGGCCAATTTTTAGAAGGCTAGTTCCTGCAAAATCTAGGTGGCTGAACCTGTGAGAATTCCTTTACTGTCTGCATTGATTTTGCTTTATCCTCCATTTTCTTTAACACCTCTTCTGCCTTAACACCAAACAAAGTATCATGCCGCAATGGAGCATCCAATAATTTTGCTTTAACATGATCAGGTAAACTCTGTTCTTTTAACCAAGCACGCCTTTGAATGACAGAACCTGTAACTGCGGCTCTGCAAGATGCCTCTAATTAATCAAAACCACATTGCAAAGTATGCTTTCCCAATTGTTCAGCTGCATGCAATAAATCCTGCATTTCCTTGTTCTCAGGACATTCAGAGCTTGTAAGTATTTTCTGTTTAAGCAAAGACATTATGTATTGTTGATATTTAAGCATGTGAAACTAGCAGTTTAAAGCCCTTACAGCTAAAGTAGCAGAGGTGTAAACTTTTTTCCCCCATCTGTCCAGTGCTCTAGAATCCCTATCAGAGGGAACAGGGTTTTTGCAGTGGAAGCCTTGACCCCTTTGGGACCCTGAGAAATAGTTATGGATCAGCAGCAGGGTTTTTATAAAGAAATTTATGAGAATCTGGAACCCTGTAGTACCTATCTGGCTTAACTGATGTAGGGGTGGTAAAGAATCAGGAGTCAAACTGGATTCAGAAAATACATCATCAACAACATCTAGTACAGGGGGGATAGCAAGAGGCCTGTGCTGAGGCAGTAAAAGAAAGTCTCTGAGCCTTTTCTTAGATTCTGAATAATCCTGGCTCTCCCAATGGAAATGTTCCCTCATAGTGTGTAGGGTTTCCCCAAAAGAATAGTCCTCAGGAGGAGAGGCTGAAGGGATAGATTCTTCAGCATCAGAGTCCTCATAGGGAGGAAGAGAATATCCCTGTTCTGAAGAGGAATCAGAAGAAATAGAAACCTGGTTAGAGGAGTCATAATCAGTGTCTTGCCTAGGCCTTTTATCAGGAGGGGGATGGGAACCCCTGATCAAAGTAATTAGGTTATCGGCCATTTTGAGCATCTGTTTCTTTGGCATGGATGACTGTCCAGGAGAATGCTGTACTTGTTTCTTTGTCTTTAAAGGTGTTTTAGACTTTGCCTTAGCTGCTGAAGTGCTCTTGATAGTAAGCTGTGTAGGTCTGAAAACACCCTCAGAAGCCGATGCCTGCTCAGCGGCTCCGGACCCATCTGAGGAAATTGTTTCCGTAGGTCCAATACCTTGAGTTTCCAGAGGCCTAGCTGTCTCCATGTGGGAGTCGGAGGGTGGCCTGTGGCTCTGAGGTAGCGGGTGTCAGGGGCTGCGAAAGCGCCTCAATGAAAACTGGCGAACCAGCGACTGGCCTAGAAAAGGCTTCGTCATTGGTTTTGGACCAAGGATGCCTGCCTTTTTCTTCGTCCTTGCGCTTTTTATGGACTCCAAAGCAAAATCGAACCGACGCTTAATAGTGCGTTATTTGAATCTAGCACAAAACAGACAACTAGCAAAGTTGTGGTCAGGGCCTAGGCAAGGAATACAATAAGAATGAAAATCCTTATGAGGTATTTGCGTCCCACAAGAAATACAATTGTTACCTTTTACTGACATCGGTCTGGAGCAAGAAAAAGTTTCCCCAATGGGGTACTTAGCTTTATTGAAGACTTCGGATCTGAAATTCAAATTCGAAAATCTCAGGAGTCGGCCGACCGGCACTTGCGAACTGCTTTTGCTTCGGGCACCGCGCGGCAAGAAAGACTGGGGAAAATGGCATCGGATGCATCTTATATACCCTTGACGCACTGACATCAGGGAAGAGGCGACAGCAACCGATGCTGGACCAGGACTTTGGAATTCAGGCCGACTGCAGGTAGCCTGCTAGCAGGATAACCCAAGTGTAATGACTGCAACAGTGAAACATGATGAACATCTACTTACCTAAAACTTAAGGTCTATAACCACATCTTTAGCTGTGAGGCAGCAAACGAGACCTGAGGTATTTGGGGTTGGTGCATTTTGGGTAAGGAATAAGCTTGAGAGTTCTATGTTGCCACAAACTTTTTCAATGGCCAAGTCAGATCCAAACCCCATCAGTTGAGGACAGAGGAAAAACTGACGACATCAGATACAATTTTTCTCAAAACTATCAAAAGCATTCCAATCAGGAGGAGAGGGATTGGTACTGGCCAGATGTTTGGCAACAACAGGGCTCACTACACAGACACCTGTTTGGTCTGATCTGGGATGAGTGTAGAAAAACTGATGAACTTTCGATAATCTATCGGCTTTTTTGGGGGGGAGGGGACAGTGACAAAAGCATCCTCCAATGTTAGAAGAACAGGAGGAATTGGGGTAGGTTCTGAAAAATCCAGTTGTAATAAATCTGGAATGTTATTATGTTCTTGCTGAAATAACAAATTCATTCTGGAAATAGTTTCAGAGAAAGAGAATCTTTCAAAGGGATTGACAGAAGCCATACTCTCCTCACAAACTGAAACAGAAACCTGAGGAGACAGAATCTGTCCCTTCACAATCATTTTGAGGTTCATAATGAACCTCTTTAGAAAATGAAGAAACTATTTTTCTTTTGCCAGAAACAGCTAAAGTGGAAGTGTCAAGAGCCTGAACGAAACACTAAGCTAGGTCCAATACATCTTTCTCGTCCAAAGTCACTGAGACAGGAGAAGAAATTGTGTTAAGATTTTGCTTCTTTCTGACAGAAAGTTCTAAAGAAGTAGATCCATTTTACCAGGAAAAAACCTCCCTAAGGATAGGCATAGCATTCTGGCTAGGCAAATAAGAGTGGTTCCCCCTTGTCCACCAAGAGCACTCAAACAGCCACAGAGGACACGTCTAACCCTCAGTCCTAGGTGGCTATACAAACTATACCACAAGGAGCCAAGGAAACAGATGAATTGTCTGATGAACCAGAAATAGCATGGCTGAGGCACTTTTGTAACCTGCTGTGGTGGAAAAGGCCATTGGATAATTTTCTTTCGAAGAAGAAAAAGAACGAACCAGGAATAAGTAGTCTGTTACATGGTTAAGCTGAAAAAGACACACAATGCCCATGGAAGCCTGGCAGCAGTAACCGGTAAAACAGGCAAGTAGTTAAAAAGTAACTTTTCCAAAATGTAAAAAAAAAATACTTTAAACATTTACCCCAATCCCCAAAAGTCAAACAAAACATTTATCTCAGAAAAAGTTTTAAATTAGTTTTAACTACTTTTTCCCACAAAAGTAAAAATTAACACTTCTGTTTTAAAAGTTACTAAAAATAATGTGAGTCAATACAAGTACCAATTTCTAGCTTAAAATAAATATTTTCACAGAAGAATTTCAGTTTCGTTCATAAAAAATGTGGAATTGTTTTATAAGCTCTGAGACACAGATCTGTCCATCATGTTTTGTTTATAACACAGATATGGTTTAGATCCTTAGAGCAGGTACTGCTAGTGCTGTTTGGTTTGTGTATGTGTAGCAGATCCATCAAGGCTGGATTGGTGAATGCACCTCATAGGTTAGGCATAGTTTCTGTACTTACTGTGGTCATGACCTATGAGGGAAGTAGGTTAGAGTTTGTGACTATATTTTGGAATTTGGAGATGATTCTCAGTAACCAGCTGTCATTTAAGGACTAAGTGACACCTGTTGCTAGCTCTTTTCATCTTAGAAAAAAACATATTTGGGTATCTTACACTTTTATAGTAGAGCTCATCAAAAGGTGAAGCTGTACTCAAAACATTAACCATATGGAGCTGTCTTTATATGAGATCAAGCTAAATACAGAAGGATAAGTCAATGAATATGCGTGTGGCATCAGAATAGTTAAGAATAACTTATTATGGCAAATCTTGGTCATGTCAAGTAAGCATGTGTTTGGCTGGGTACCACCAGACTTCTGTACATTGCAGCATGCTTTTTTTTTCTAGAGAGAACCAAAAGTAATCGATAGCTAGAGAAACCTCAATGACTTTTTTGACATAGTTTTTTTATGACAAAATCCAAAAACATATGATGATCACAAAGTAGTTGCAAATGATTTACTTTCCTCATGGCTGGATGGCTGTAACTTCCTGAACTTGCTGCTTACAGCTGTAGACTTCAGATTCAGTAGCAGCATAACCCTATACCATGCCTATCAAGAGGCTTGCCTCACTGTGACCATATAACCCACTCTGGCAGCGTCTACAATGATTGCTGGCACTAGTTTTTAGCTAACTTCTCATACATGCATATTCTGGGTTCTGAATGACAAGTGGTATCAGTTTATTATAAGCCATGTTCCTCACTGTGAAGAAGGTAGTCAGCGTCCCTGCTAAATGGTTGCCTCACCAAAAGCTCCGAAATAACAATAAGTAAAAGAGTGAGATACCAGCCACGAAGGATATATTCAAAGATTTTCAATGTTGAGGCACTTGTGGTTAATCAAGAAGAGTCCGACAACTTACGAAATATCCAAAAGCTTCCTCACTCTAATTATAGGTTCATAGGTTGATACTAGGCTATCTGCCCTAGGGCATTTATAAGCCTAGACAGAGTGTGTTTGGCTTTCGCCACCCTTTTAGATTAGTTGACTGTGCCTCTGTATAGTAGGTCACAGAAGGTAGCCCTTTTAAGGTTAGTTTACTGTACCTTTTTCAAGCAGGGACACAAGAGATCCCAAGGGTAAACTTACGATCTCCCATCCACTCATCAAGACTTCTCATGAAGAGGGTCAGTGAGGGCCTCTGCCTAACATGGACTGGGATTTTGTTCCAGAGTGAGGGGAGCCTCTGGGATATGAATCTGTCCCTCCAGCATGTCCTATTTATTTCTGTGCTGAGGTTCAAGTCCCTGGAGCGTGTAGCTCTAAGGGATTTGGATTTCCTGAGGTGGAGCATGTCCATTAATTCTAGGTTGGACATGGCTTTATACATCAGACACAGATCGCCTCTGAGTAGGCGGTACGCAACTGAGTAGAGCTGGAGTTTCTTTAGCCGAACTGCATAGAGCATATGTTTGAGTCCCTTGATCCTCTTGGTGAGGTACTTTTGGGGTCTTTCCAGTTGCTGCAGGTGTCGGGTAAGGTACATCCCAAATGGGGCACTGCATTCAATTATGGGCCTGATAAGTGATGAGTAGAGGGGCACAATGACCTCTCTTGATCTAGATGTGAACCCTTTCGTGATAAGGTGGGCTATATAGAAGGTCTTTCTAACCACTTTGGAAATGTGATTGTCAAAGGAGAGATTGCTATCTACTTGGGTCCCCAAATTCCTAATTGCTTCTTCCGTACTTAATGGATTACCACCTATGTGGTAATTTGTGGGCACTTTGTTTTTCCCAAAGGGGGTGACTATGCACTTTTTAGCATTTAGCTTTAAGCCATGGCTCTGGCACCAGTTATCCATCTCTGTGAGACCCTTTTGGAGGATGCTTGTGTCAGCCGGAGAGTCGATTATGGCACCCAGTTTGCAGTCATCTGCAAACTTGGTCAGCCATACTCCACCCGTGTTAGCCTGTACCTCGGAGAAATATATACCAAACAAGAGAGGTCCCAGGACTGAGCCTTGTGTGATGCCACTTGTAACTGGTTTAGAGTCTGACATGGCACCTGCTATTCTGACCATGTGGGTTCTATCCCTGAGCCAGTCTGCAACCCATCTTGTGACATAGGGGTTGATATTTAAGCTGGTGAGCTTATTTATGATGCCCGAGTGGGGTATTGTGTCGAAGGCAGTGACTTTATATGAGGGTTTAGTTCTTCTTGGAGCTCGTGTAAGAAGCAGCCCGGGACACCGTCTGGTCCCATTGATGCTGTGTTTTTTGCTTTGGAGAGGGCAGCTCTCACCTGTGCATCTGTGATCTCAGGAAGGATACACTCTGTTGGGATAAACATTTGTTCTTTTGGGGGGGGGAGGGGGGGAGAAGTTTGCACTGAACCTTTCTGCCAGGATGTTGGCAATGTCTGTGGGTTCAGTGCATTTTTTTGTCATTTTGCACTAAGTCAGAGCATATCTGGGAGTCGCCTCTCAGGTTACCTGACATAACTAAAGAAGGCCTTGTGGTTATCTTTAGTATCTTGTGCAATTTTTCTTTCGAAGCTGGCCTTAGATGATTTTATGAGGGATCGTAGTTTCTTGCTAGTACTGATCAGAGATGCCTTCCCTTTTTGGGATTTTGCTCTATCATGTAGTAGCTTTCTCTTTCTGTTGTATAGCTTATTTATGGCCGGGGTCCACCAGACAGGTCTCCTGCCTTTGGAGGAGTGAGTCTTGGTTTTATTTGGGATAGCATGCTCCATGCATTCCTGTAGGTGTCCATAGAATGCTTTTGTAAAGGATTCAGCATTTTGGGCTGTATTTTCCACTGGCCCGGGGGCTTTGAAGGATTCCACCTCGGTTTTGAGAAGTGTGAAGTTTGCTTTTGAGAAGTTCTTCACCGTGGTTTCCTTGGCTGGGGGTGGGGATGGAATATGGATGTCCAGTGAGATTAGTTTATGGTCTGATCTTACCAATGAGGGGTATACCTCTGGTGTGGAATATAGAGACCCCATGTTGATGATGACCAGATCCAATATGTTTTCCCCTCTTGTGGGAGTGGTGACCAGTTGTTCAATAGCATTTGAGTTTATAAATTCTAGGAACCGTTGGGCGAGGGTGTTTGGGCTTGAGTAGTTTTCCCAATCAATGTTTGGGTAGTTGAAGTCACCCAATATAATGGTGTTTGGAGAGACCTTCATATTCTCCAGTGTTCTCAGGAAAGACGAGTGGGGGTTCCTGTGTTTGGGAAGGTGGTCTGTAGCAGGCTACAAACTGAAAGGCAGTTTTGCCCACTGTTAGTTGCACATGGATGGTCTCCGTTGCTTCGTGCAGTGCCACTAACCTGGAGGTGTGGGTATCTTTGATAAATATGGATACTCACCCTCCTTTTGTGATTCGGTCCGAGTTTTGGGGCCGAAAAGCATGGTATGAAGTATAACCTGTTAGTGCTGGGGTGCTCTCGGGAGCCTTGAACCAGGTTTCTGTTACTGCACAGATATCGATATTCTCCATACTGAGGAGAGTCTCGAGTGCGTGCATCTTGAGGTTTAGACTTCTGGCGTTGAGCAGCATTACCCTTAGTTTTTTTTTCCTTGTGTTGTCTATGGAGGTGGGTTTGTCTTTTGAGCCTTGCCTAAAAAAGGCACTATAGGGGAGGCAAGAGCCTTTGCCAGTATTTGAAAACCCAGGGGTGACAGGTGCAAGTCTTCCCTAGCGAAGCAACGTGGCTTGTCGAGCATGTCATCCCAGGCTGACAGACACTGGATCCCCTTCCCCTTTGAATGACACCAATACTTTAGCCAATTGTTAAAATTGATCATTTTGTCTTTATACTGTGGCATCATTCTTGGTGAGGGCAAGATGCTACTCAAGGTCAGGGTCATACCGGCCTGGGCTACATGATCAGAGAGCTCCTCTACGTCTCTTTTCATGTAGTCCAGGGAGGTACATCTCAGGTCATTCACACCAGCAAGGACAATGACGGAGTCATATTTGTACTTGCTTTGGAGTGACCTGAGTGCTTGTGTTATGGACTGGTAGTAATTCCTAGAATGCAGGTAAGGGGTTGTGGATGTTGATGTTTTGCATACTAGTCACCTTACCTTTGTAGTTCCTCAACTCATCACACCACGGAAACTGCCATGGAGGAGTGCTATAAGAAGTCCTTTAAGGCAAACATCTCACCTGCCACAGAAACTATCAACATAATTCTGCTTTTAAACTCTATTAACAAGCACATTTGTTAAGTTTTCAGTTTAACACCCTTGTTGATAGCAGTGTGCACAGATAAAGCACAGAAATAAATTGCTGTCTGGAGGCAATGCTTTCCTCCTAGATGCCAAAATTAAGTTGCTCAGTTATTTGGTAGTCCTTTAAACTGCTTAGCTGTATGTGTGTGATATCTGAGTATGTGAGTGTGTGTGCCTACATGCGTATCCTCCAAAGGACTAGAATCCTTTTTAAGACAGGTTCTCTGCCTTAAGCAGTCTGCCTGCTGGGACAGGCTCTAGCTCCCCTGTGACCCTGAATATAATAATGTACTTATCAAAGAATGAATGAATGAATGAATCAATGATACAGACTGACTGCACATCACAACATTGTAACTGGGGGTTATAAAATGTGAGTTGCATAAAAATAATCAAAGTATAAATTAAGGACTTGTTCTAACAGACAAACAGCAGATTGTAACCCCAGGACAGGCTTCTGTAAGCAATGCTACAGTGAATCCATTCATTCATTCACCAATTACCCACATAGTCCAGTTCAGGGTAGTGGAGCAGCCACAGCCTATCCTGGCACTCAGTGGGCAAGGCTAAAACCTAAATCTGAGAGAATGCAAATCTAATGTAGGATGCATACATTCATTCACACAAGGCATACACACCTAATGGCAATAATGAAGACTGACAATTCACTTACAGCATGTCTCTGTATTATGGATGAAAAACCTCATGGAGACACAGGAAAGAATCCACAAAGTAAGCACCTTCACTTTGAACTGGACAACCAAACAGAGGCAGCAACCCTAACAGCTGCATTACTGTGCCAACTGTATGAGAATCAACTTACAGTATAAAAATGAAACCGATCAAACTTGAAAACAAAAAATAAATTTTGAACTGCACAAAAGAACAACCCCTTCAGGGCTTTGCATTTTGTGTTTCTGTTGTTGTTATACACTGTGTGTGTGTGTGTGTGTGTGTGTGTGTGTGTGTGTGTGTACATATATATATATATATATATATATATATATATATATATATATATATATATATATATATGTATATATATATATATATATATATATATATACACACACACACACTATATATGTATATATATATATATATATATATATATACACATATACATATACATACATACACACACATAAATATATACATATATTTATGTATGTATATATATATATATATATATATATACACACATATATGTATACATATATTTATGTATGTATATATATATATATATATATATATATATATATATATATATATATATATATATATACACACACACACACACACTTATTTATATGTATATATATATATATATATATATATATATATATATATATTTATATACATATATATATATATATATATATATATATATATATATATATACACACACACGGACGAATATACCCAAGTATATACACACGCACACGAACAGTTAGTTGCAGGTGCAAATGCTTCCAGAAGCCTTTTTTTTCTTGTTAGATTTAATTCCCCATTCCAGGCATATGGAATAAGTATAACCAAGGTGAAGGTTATTACCTGAACAGAGGAAATAGTACTGTGAGTCTCCATATATGCCCACGTTTCCAGGTCCAGGGGTGACCGTCAGCATGTTGACCATGGAAAAAGCTCCACTCATAATTCCAAAGCCTAGTCCAGCCACTAAAGAAAAGAATAAGTAGAACAATGACAAAAGTAATAAGCAACAGTAAAATCTTAGTCTCCAACAAAAGGTATCATTACGTGGATGCAGTGCAATACTCCAATAAAGAAAAGTTTTTTTTCTTTAAGTCAGTGCAATAAATTACACAAACATCAGAATCTCATCCAAAACTGCCACAAGCAATACAGTTACTACCCCTTTGATAAAGTAATAAAACCCTAGAGAGGAATGGGGTTACTGGAGGAAAATCACAAATATTTATATTACAACTACATACCTAAACCATGTAAGAATGGTATGTGAAGAAAAACTGAAAAAGAAAATCATCTCAACAGACTTCATGTTCCATGGGAGGATGCAAAATAACATTTATACGCTGCAAAAGACTTCCCTGTCATATCAGGACTTAATTTTTGCTATTTTTTTGTATACGTGTATATACATGCACACATTTCACATACAAACATATATACATACACGCACATGCGCATACATGCATATAAACATTTATAATTACATAAAATTATTTATAAAGGGACCTACATCAAGTGTATTGCAGCACAAGACTACAGGGAAGGAAGGCACGGCTTTGAGAGTTTTAGGTCAGGGATGACACGGTAAAGGTGGGATATAACCTAAATGTTACAATTTACAGCTGCAATGACTACTCCTCAATAACTTGCTATTACAGTAAGCATACTTGCCCACAACTGTACTTCCTTATGTAACTACACTTTTGGCATTTGCTCAGACTGGAACTCCTTGGACTGTTAAAGCTTAAGACTTTGCACTAAATCACACTTTGCTAAATCTCACAAGCTCATTACAGATACCCAGGAATACCACAGATGCATACAATCATAGATAAATTAAAAAAAAAGTGTGTTTTGCATATATTTATTTTTTTATTTCATCTTGATTTTCTGTAGTTGTTTGTTGGTAGCATTAGCTATTTTAATTAGCAGTGCTTGTAATGTTCCACTTACCTGTCACCTCTAGCCTGAAATTCTGGAAGCAGTTGCTTCCTTCCCTACAGCTACAAGTGCAGAGCTCCAGCTGGAATGTGCTGACAGAGGTATGCGTCAGGCTCTATTTTATACAATTCATACACCTAAGTTCCTTTTCTGTCAGCTACCAATGCTGTAATGGAAAAATTATTAATATTACGTGTAAACAATTCCTTTAAGCTCTTAGCCTTTCAACAACTAAATAATGGACATGCAATTGTGATGGCAGTAAAAGTACTGCTGTTTAAAAAAAATTTCCAATAACTTCTCACTGTTTAATCACGATTAACCAGCAAAAGCTGGAGGGAGGAAATGGCTCCTTAAGGGGTTTGGATACCTCGACTATTCTTGAAGCAGCCACTTGGTCATCAGTGCACACCTTCACCAGACATTACAAAAGTTAGACCATATTTCCAGAACCAGGAAGGGGTTTGCCAGGGCTATCCTTCATGGATTCCTGGAGACTGATTCCAGACCACCACCACCCCCCTTCTTCACAGTGAGCTTCGGCACTCACCCATATATGATGAATACTGCACCATGTTTATAGAAGGACAAAGAAAAGTTGTGTAAAACCTTACTACAAACATAGATGTCCTTCTCTTCCATGTTGCAGTACTCCTTCCCACCCACCTTCCCCTTCTGTTATGCTGTATTGCCCTTTCTGGATGGCACAAGACTGTATTTCCCTTGCTAGGACTGGTTCCGACTGGAGCTTGCAGTTCGGAGGGCTGGTGCATGCAGACGTCACTTTTATAGCCTATGTTCCACTAGATACGTCAGACATCCCATGCACCATACAATGACTGAAAACTTTTGTATACTGGCCGGACATTCGGGGAGCAAGAGGAGTAAACTCGTATGTGATGAATACTGCAACATGGAAGAGAAGGACATCTACCGTCATGGTAAGATTTTACACAATTGTACAATGTCCTTCAAGATCACTGTTGCAGTATTCTTTACTATAGGGAGAGTAAAAAAGATCAAGAAACAGAATGGGAGGTGGAAAGCTGAGAAGAGTCCTCAACAAACCCATATAAAGTGGCTAAAGCAAAACCCAGAAACCATACCTAGCGTACAATGTTTAGTAAAGGTATGCACTTAAGATGAAGTAGTAGCTTCAAGGATGGAATTGCTATCCAATCCCTTGAAGAAAGCACCACAAGAGGCAACAGCCCTAGTGGAATGAGCTCTAACAGAAGTAGACAAAGTTTTTCATGAAAAAAATAACAAAAATAAATGACCTTCGATATCCAAGAGGAGATGGTTTGCTTAAAAACAGCTAAACCCAATGTCCTGGGATGAAAAGAAACAAAAAGCTGATCAGACTTACGAATGGCCTTAGTTTTATACAAATAGTTGTCCTGAAATCAGTTGGTACAAATCGCTTCCTTTTTCCCTTCTCCTCAGTCTGCTAGTGAGAGGGTCCTGCATAACTTGGATTTGCACAACCAACTCAGGTACTACTTGAATAAAACTAGGACTATTTATAAATGAGCAGCTTTTTGTTTCCTTTCATACCAAGTCTTTGGATCTGGCCGTTTCTAAGCAAAACATTTCCTCCTGGATATCTAATGGCATTTCATTTTGTTATTCTTCTCATGACAAATCTCTGTCTACTTCTTTTAGACCTCATTCCACTAGGGCTGTTGTCTCTTCTAGTGCCTTCTTCAAGGGTTTGAAGACACCAATTCCATCCTTGAAGCTGTTACTTGGTCTTCAGTCCATACCAAGTAAGCATTACAAGTTGTATATGGTTTCTAGGGGCCGAGCAGGTTTTGCTGAAACCATTTTATGTGGGTTTGTTGAGGGCTCTTCTCAGCCTTCCACTTCCCATTTTGTTTCTTGAGCTTTTTTTTACACTCCCTTCTAGTAGAATACTAAAACAGTGATACAGAAGGACATAGTACAGTTGTGTAAAATTTTACCATAACAGTAGACATTCTAAATCTTGAAACCCATAACACCGACATTTAGAATGCCGAGATGAAAATACTGACAATCACAAACGACCAATGTTTCACAGGGCAGTGAATACTTGCCCAGCATGTAGAAATACACCCTTTTCCCCACTGTAGTGCAATCCTGGAGTTGGTATATATAGTTGGGGGAGCGTAGCCCCCCACCTAGGTGGTTGTGACATCAGCTGGTGTGTTTGTGTTCAGTGTTGGACAAGTATTTACTTACCCTGGGAAACATCAGCCGTTCGTGACTGCGAGTTGCAGGTATTGCTGTCTCAACATTTTGAACGTTGGTGTTATGGGTTTCGAGATTTGAAAGGTAATCCGTTTACTTACACAAACTGTACTATGTTCAACATATTGATTACTGTTGCAGTAACTAGCTATATGGGTAGATTACCCTAGTTTGGAAAATTTAGGAAGTGAAAAGAGAAGGTTCCGGGAGCCCCTACAGAATGGTCCTAGCAAACCTAGACCTACAGAAGGAATAAAGCTAGTAATGTCTTATAAACATATGAATAGAGGACCATGTTACAGTTCTTAGGACAATTCAGGAATCCAACTCTTTCCAAAAAGCCACAGATGAAGTCATGGACCTGGTAGAGTGGGCCTTGACCATGTATGGGACACTTTTGTTACAGTGAGTATAACAAAAGAAATAGCCTTAGACAACCATTTGGAAATAGTCTGTTTTGACAAAGGCTGTTACTTCCTCTTACCTTCACAAGAAATGAGCTGAACAGAAGATTTGAAAGATTTAGTTCTGTCAAGCTAGTACCCAATTTATCGATGGACATCCATGTATGCAGTACACTTTCTCCCTCATTTTTAGGTTCAGGAAAGAAAATGAGCAGATGGATAGTTTGGCTTAAATTAAACTCAGAAATCGCTTTAGATATATAGAAGGATTAGTTCTCATAGAAAATCACTCTGTGGAAAATGAGATACGGTTGACTCACCATAAAAATTTACAACTTGGATATTCTTCTTGCAGATGTCACAGCTATCACTAACAGTTTTCCATGTTAAGAACCTCAAGTCCGCCAGATTATCTGTTCCAAATGGAACAAGTGTTAGCTTCTCTAACACAAAAATAAGAACACAAAGGAGTGACAACTGTTTTTCTTGGAGGCCTCTAATGCAAAATCCCTTTCAAAAACATTTAACATGTGAATGCATCAAAAGAGGAGGATACATGGGCAGACATGCCAAAATGGACAATAAATTAACCTTCATAGAGGAATAAGAAAGGCAAAAAGATATCTCACACAAATATTGTAAAACCAGAAAAGCACTATCCATGAATGGGTGCTAGATATGTTAAAAACCCTTTCCATTTATTAATGCATGTTTTTTGAGTAGCAGGCTTTCTTGTCTCCATTATTTTATTTATTTAGCATTTGTTTACTGGGAAAGTCTGACTGGGACAGAGCTCATTTTCAGAGGAGACCTGGAAGAAACACTTCAGACGCATGTCACTGGAATGTGGAAGGAAACCAGAGCACCCGGAGGAAACCCACGCAAATGCAGGAAGGACATGCAGACTCCACACAGGAGGCACTCCAGCCAAGAATCGAACTTAATAACCTCTTGCTGTGAGGTGACAATGCTAACCGCTGCACCACTGCTCCGTCCATGGATCCGCAATCCATTAGTACCTGCTGCATGTCCTCAGTAAATGGATGCTTAAAGGGAATTAAGACACTATCGTCCAGGCAGTCAGTTGAAGTTTACTGATGTCAGGGTGCATCAAATACCACTTATCTTGTGTGAGTTGATCCATTTTGTGAGGAAGCTTGTGGCAATTGCCCCTTGCCATTTCCAAAAGGAGGAGGAACCACTGTTGCCTAGGTCAGAAAGGATTCACCACAATGACCTTGAGGGATTCCCTTCTGAATCTTCAGAAGTACAGTAGATATCCATGGAAAGGGTGAAAACGTACAGGAACATTCCTGTCCAAGGAAAGGGAAAGCATCTGTACTGCTCAGCTTGCCGGCTACACACTTTTGCTCTGATGGAATGTATGATGCCTGTAGAATGAGACTGTACTGTGAATCTATATCCTAAGCTAACATGGCTAGTTTGCAAAGGGTGTATGACCTGGTTCCCCAATGCTTGTTAATGTACCACATGACTGTGGTATTGTATGCAACAATTTGAAAAGGTCTAAGGGACTAAAGATGATTCAGAGAGTTAAACCCCTTGATCAGGTGCAAGCATCTCTTTTATATTTAAGTGCTTTTGTCTGTCCTTTGTGGCCCACACACCTTGCACTTTTATCCCTCCTGAAACTGCTTCCCAAACATAGTCTGAACTGTCTGTGGTAACTGACTATTTTGGAGCACGGGACACCTGACTTTAGGAAAATTTGCTTTATCCACCATGTGATTTCTCTTCTGACAAACTGCAGCACTGGAATTTTAAAAGAAAAAGGATGTCAATGCTGGGACCAAAAAGATTTCAGATACCCCTGTATCTTAGTGTTGGGGCCAAAAAGTTTTCAGATATCCATGTATCTTGGTGCTGGGACCAAAAAGATTTCAAATACCCCAGTATCTCTCTCATGTGGAGTCTTGCCAGGGGTATAATGAGAATCATAGATGCCATGCAATCCCAAATCCTGGTATTACCTTACCATAACTGAAGTCTGAGTGGAAAACTTTAAAAATAGATTTAGATATAGATCTATTTTCCTGGGAAGAAAAGTTCTTTGAGCTGATGTGTCTAGCTGACAACCAAGGAACACAACCTTGTGTAAAGAAGTAAAAGAAATACTTTTGGAATCTCAGCTTATGTAAGAGCTCCCTCAACCAAAGAGTTTGCAAAAATAAGCAAGTCATCTAAATATGGAAAAATGTGGATTCCCTGTAGCCTGCAATGAGCTATAACTGAGACAAGACATTCTGTGAAAACTCTTGGTGCACTGGATAGTCCAAAGGGTAAAACAGAGAACTAATAATGTAATCCAGATACAGAAAACCTTAAGAAATGCCTGAAGTCTGGAGGAATATGGATGTGATGTTAAGCACATCTAGTGTTACCAGGAAACCTAAATAAGTAACGAGAGTAACAGGTTGTGAAGTGACATAATTTTGAACTTGGGCACTATCACAAACAAGTTTAGGAAATAAAGATCCAGAACTAATCTCCAAGCATTTTCTTTCTTTGGCACTAAAAACATTGCTGAATAAAACCCTTTCACAACCTAGGAAGGGGAACTGGTTTTATCAATCCCTGGGACAGCATGTGCTGAAGGGCAGGGGCAACAATGAAGTCTAACCTGGTGTGTTGGATAACAAATTAACCCCTGGCAAGAACATATTTCCTCCCACTGCCATCTGTAACCTTGACAGATATCTTCAGTACCAATTTGTCTGACACTATCTGTTGCCACAGAGAAAAGTGGAAATTCAGACTTTCTGGAAAGGAAAAGGCACCGATAGGGTGAGTGGGTGGGTGGGTGTGTATACATAAGGTCTCTTAAACAGTCATTCTGACTTGTTGGTCTGTCACTGGATTTGTTGGGGTTCCTGAATTTTTTTCAGACCACCTCTGCCATTTCTTCTTAAACATCTGTTTACTTGCAATTTGCTGAGACTCTATTTTGTTTTTTTTGCCAAAACTGGACGAGGGCTTACAGAATCTCTTACAAAATTTGTAAAAGGAAAGCTGAAAAATCCCCTTTCATCACACTTTTTGATAACCTCCATAGTAGAGAGAGACAACAATATCTATCTAAAGCATAATTTAAAATCTAACTGTTCACGTCATCTCGGAGGTTCTGGGAATGCAGCCAAGCAAACCTCCACAAAACAGTGCCAGTGGCTATAACCAAGGAAGACGTATCAACTGAATCATACCACATACTGTAAATAATAAGTTATAACTTGTAAAATGAAGAAAATAAATAATTTAAAGCTGATTTTTCCTCACAAGAAGAAACTCCAGAGAAATCATTCCTCATAAGTTCACAATTAGTGAGAATAAACTTTAACATATGAGCCCAGCAATAGAAATTGTGAAGATCAAAGTTGCAGAAGCATACACCTTTTTTACCATACTTATCAATAATCTTCTCATCCTCGTCTGAAAGAGTAGGATTGGAATTAACTAAATGTTTAGTTACAGTAGGATTAACTACAGCTATAGCTGCAGGGTCTGGATTGGGAAGAGTGTATAAAAACTTAAAAGACTGAGGAAAGTTATACATTCTATCTGCCTTTTAGGGGCAGCATGCTGGCTATAAGGAATACTGCAGTCACTGACATACATATCCTCCGAAGCTAACAGAACTGGAGGAATGGGTGAAGGTTCTGGAAAACTCTTCTGTAACAGCTCACAGTACTTTCTATGGAATTGAGAAACCTCAGTGTCCTTCCACAGAAAACATTGGAACATTATGGAAACAGCCTCAAAGAAAGAGAACTGCAGAGGGAGAATCAGAAACTGAGCTCTCCCCAGACTCTGAATCAGAAAACTGGGAAGAAAACTCTGTATCGGTCCCTTCATCTTTCTGTCTATATACAGAATCTTGACTCTTCAGAAAAAGCGGTATCCCTTCGTTCTTTTACCAGAAACCACCTTATAAGAAGGATCAACAATCTCAATTAAACCCTGAGCCAGACCTAGTAAACCACACCTGTGCAAGAAAAGTTGATGAGCAGAACATTTGTGTTTAGTTTTCCGTTTCTTTTTGACAGAAAAATAGGGACAGCAGTGTTATTAATGATAGCAACAGTTTCCCCAGGAATGGGCAAAACATTCTGACCAAACAGGGAAGTCTTCCCTGTTCCCTCTCCCAGTTTCTTCCTTGTCCACTGAAAGGACCCGAACAGCCACAGAGGATGTGGCTAACCTCCAGTCCATAGTGGCTGTAGGTGCTACACCACAGGGATTTGGGGTAAAGGATGAGTTGTGAGGGACAAGCTACGGCCACAGCAGTCATCCATCTGTGGCTGAGACAAACTGCTAGCCTGCTGTGTTAACCACATTTTTGTGGCTGTAAGAAAAAGCACCAGTAGGATCAGCAGTTTACTCCATGGTCAAGTCAAAAATTGTGCCTCTTTCCCAGGAAAAACAAGTAGCAAAAGCCAGTACAAAATAAAGGCTTTAAAAGTCACTTTTTTAACAAAAATACACAGTAAAAAGCACTTTAAATGTTTTTCCAGCCTCAAAAAGTAAAATAAACAATTGCGCCACATAAAAATGGTTTTCAATTACTTTAAACAACTTTTAAAATGACAAGATAAAAGTGTGCTCTTGTTTAACACTACAGTTAAGTCCAGTTAAAGTCCATTAAAGCACAAACTTCTAGCTTAAAAATAACATTCCGAAATAGGAAAGTACAATAAAACATTTTTTTTTTAATGTGGAAGGTGTTTTCCCCAAAGGGAACGCATCTGCAGAGCAAAGGAACAGCACAAGCCAACTGTTGATCCTCAAAAGCCTTCCGAGTAGCACTCTCTTCAATGACAAGACAGTTCTGGAGAGCTTGGCGCCCAAACCTATCTTTTTAGTCAACCCAGCTTGAACTGACCAATAGTTGGGGTGCCCATTTAAGGTGCCCAGAAGCTTTGAAAACTGGTTGGCTGTTGGCAGGATATAGCTCATACAGCTTTGGATACTGCAGCAGTGATCAATTGTTGAATGTCACTTTTTTAGCACCCAAATGATGGGCAGTGCCAGCACTCAACTTGAAAAAGTAAGCTATTCACAAAACAAAAACCTCTCCTCCGCTGAGCTTCTTAAGAAATTCCACCCTAAGCAAAAAATGCCTCCAATTCAAAAGCTTGACACACAGATTCATCAACAGCACAAAGACATCTCACAAGTCACACACATGGCATCCACAAATAGAAAAGCTGCTATGAAGGTTCACCAAGTAACCTCATTAATAAATGTCTTAGTTTTAGGTGACTGCATGGTGATAACACTGCTTGCCAGGCTGAGCAAGAAAAGCACAATGCTTAGCTGAATATGTAACATCACATCCTCATTCAAATCTTTTTACCCCAAGGCATTCTTACAAAAAGTTCATTGTTCATGTGGGTGAAAATTACCTGATATGCATGTACTTGGATAATATGAAGAGAAACATTGTAAGCTCTCAGAATACGTTTCCAAAGCTGGCATATAATTAGTGTTGAGCAGCATCCTTTTTTCACCAAGAATTATGGCACTTTACACATAAAGGACAACTAATAATTAGCTAATGTTCATTCCAAAGGGTCTAATGTGCTACTTACCAGGAAGTAGCATGTCAACAGTTCCACCACACATACTTCTCAAGAGATGGCCTGCACCACTCTCCTCATGGCTTTCATACACTGGCCAAGACCTTATCTACTCCCATAACACCTTTTAGGCAAATGTCAGGCTACTTCATTTACCTAGCTAGGAAAATGTTATGTACAGCCTATCTAATATATTGTTGGTATAATGGCGAGTATAAAAACAAGAAAAAAATCCAAAATCTACTGTGTCACGTCTTCAAACCAACACTTTATTATACACAAAGTGATATCATGACATCAACTAATTCCTTCTTTAAAATCAGTTCTTGCACTTGATCTTAGTCCACAGTACACACCCACACATGTCCCTTCCTTAAAATCATTTCTTGAAATTTGTCTTAAACTCCTGTTTACTTATTTAAAATTAATATGGTCATTCCAACATGTAGAATTTGTGGCATTTAATCTTATTTGCCACTCATATTCCTTGGTGTCTAACAAGTTATTAGCATCCTGCCCCTAATATTAGGTCCTACTGCATCTACACATATAAAATGAATGTTTTTTAAATTTGTGCATTTTAAAGCATGCCTATACAAAGCTTTTTTTTTGCCATTCTTCATTTATACTGCACAGCAGTGTTCATGTATTCTTGAACTCAGTTTCCTAATAGTCATGTCCACATAAAATGCCTGGCATGACAAATACCCAGCAACATAAATTAAATCAAAAGTACTACACTTGAAATATTTAACAATAATTCTCCCATGATTTTTTTACTATTTTATGAACAGAGTTTTATCTTGTAGTCAGAGTCTGAAGAAGTCTGAAAGTGAACAGAGGAAAGCGTTCATTCTGTGTATAATAAAGTGTTGGTTTGAAGGAAGGACTCAGTGGATTTCAGATTTTTTTCTTGTTTTTATTTTGTTTTTAAATTACACTGCCAGATGTTTGCCCATTCTGTTTTTACTTTTTTATAATGGTGAGTATCCCTGCCTATCACACAGGAGACTGGGTTTCGACTACTGGGGAGTAGTTGTATCTTTCTGGCAGTTAACGTGAGGATTGAGGCTATGTCACTTCTTATGCTCAAGGGTTTGATGCCCTCAGCTTCTCGTTGCCTACTATGTGACTTTGAGCAGGTCACTCAACCAGACACAGCTCCGAGGCTATGTCTGAAAAAAGTTCCACATGAGTCACTGCTCTACACCAGTTAACAGATAAAAACGACAGCGTAATGTTTGTACTGCTTAATACTACAAGTATAGAAATTGCCTTTACCTCAAGCCTTCGTAATCCTAGATAACACTGGCATCCATATCACATAACATGGTTCAACACAGTGTGGTGGTAACATCCCTTCTGTACTAGGTTTCACTGCCTAACACTTCTTCGGGCCCTCTCTTGGGTATATATCTGTCACCAGTAGTGATGTGTCCATATTCTTCCATATTTTCTTCACATCCAGACTTATGCAGCAAGATAACCCTGAACTCCTACACATCCTATTATATATCAAAAAGATCCCCTTAGCCAGCTACAGAATTCCACTCTCACCCATAACCTGTGAGACATATGTAAACAGGCTTGAGTCAACTATCATTGAACAAAGCACGATTATTCTTGGGAAAATTACTTACCCATCTATATATTGGGAGACCTACACTATTACACGTGAATACATAAAGCAATTCCTAAATTTTGTCAATGCATATTCTCCAAATCAGACATCCTAATAGATGCTCTAACTTAGAGAACTTGGTCATTAAAATAATATCATTATACTTTACTGTATAGTTACCCCATCCTTGGAGAGATCTCAATGGGCCAGATTCAGGAAGCCTCCGTGTAAGAGTTATAACTCTTACACGGAGGCTGCAGTGAAACTGTGTGATGTCAGCATGTCATGCATATGCATGAGGTGCATGAGGCATGCTGAATCACACTAGTAGCTCTTACACGGTCCGTGTAAGAGAGTAGGGGGCGTGTCAGTAGGCTAAGCCCTGCAAGCGGACACGCCCCCGGAAGACTAGAATGGCTGAAAGTAAACAGCCACGAGAGGCCATGGAAATGTGCATAAACACACTACACAACACATGCCCGATAGACCATCACTGTATAAAGTGAAGAGATGTAATAAAATTAAATTAAAACCTTTTTTTTTTTTTAAAACCCGTAAATGTTTGCTACTGTGTGCCCGTGTGCTGGGTGTGCTACTAAGCGCAATCACAGTTAGCAATCAGTGGAAAAGGATATAAGAACTAAATATGCAAAGTAAGCCAAGAAGTAATAGCTTAGCGGTAGAGTTGCCGCCTAAGAGTAGGCAGGCAGGGTTCGAGCCCCACAACAACCTTTTTTTTTTTGTAAATAAGCACTAAAAGCCCCTGACAGTACTGTACACATGTAAATGTATTCCCTTTTGTAAAATGGAATGAAACGGAGCATATATTCAGAAGTAACACAATAACAAAATAGTCAGAAATGTACTGATAGCTAAGCTGCTGTGAGACGGAGTGCCCGTAGCTGAGTAGTGTTTAAAAGCTGCAAACTGCGTGCCTGTTGCTAGGCATCGGTTTAACAGAGTGAAACTGTTTGCAACTAGCTGTGCTTAGCTGAACATGTGTGTCACTAGCCAATTAAGGTTTATCCCAGCACACACCGTTTGCCGGGCGCTCCCACAAGCTAACTGCCAGTGCGCATGCGTTAGCTCAGCAAAGCGCAGACCTGGTTTTAAGTGCTTAAAAGTGCTTTTGGCATGTTTGATTGACAGGTCTCAACTCATTTCTGTCAGGAAAATCAAAAATCAGTTGCCAGATTCAAACCCAGGATACCATGCACTAGAGTCAAGGTACTAAACCACTAAGCCATGACAGCAATACCTAGAAATGCAGAAATAGCATATATATGGGATAAAATCCAGAATGGAGCATGATAAAGCATTTTCAGTGAAGTAGATACAATTCCAAAACGGCCAATCAGAGAAATGTGCGGGAAAATCGGCATATATAAGCCCCATAGGCGGGAATACACAGCAGAAACGATTGTAGATCAGAGCTGCAGTCAGAATGAGTGGAGTAGGTGAGGGACGTTGCTTTCGAGCACAGCGTTGGGGAGTCCAGATACATGGTCTGGCTCCTTGTCCATCATCACGAGGCCCAACTCATGCAGGGCCAGGTCTCATGGGGAGCATATAGGGCAGAGGCATGGGACCAGTTGGCTCGTGATCTGACCAGTGCTACTGGCATTCCACGCACTGGTGAGCAGGTCCGTCACCACCATGCGGACTTGAAACGACGCAAGCAAGACCAGTTGTCCGAATGGATCCAGGAGGCCCGGGATATGCCCAACGCCCCACTACTGAGTAAGTTACATTTTACTTATGTATGTAAGGATTTCAACTAGCTGATACCATGGAGATGTGTAGTCCAATATTACTTCTTTTGTATTACAGCTGCAGGTGTCCGCTCTATGAATCGCGAGATGCATGCCCGTAGGCTGGTGCGGATGCGCCACCGTGCAGGTTAGTAAGCCCACCCAGTACTTGTAAATAAATATTATACTGTAGCATGTATCAGAACACTGCAGTGTATTGATTAAAAGTAATATAATGTGCAAGCAAGATTTGAAAGTCTGCAGGTATGGCTGCAACAAGTTCATCAGTATGCAAGTGTAACTGGAAATATAATTGATAGAATTAAACAGTGCTGTAATACAGATGTCCCACCATTAATTAAATATAGTGTAACCTGCAGTAGTCTCAAGAGTACAGCTTCAGAATCTGAGGTAGTCACATGTGAGATATATCCCTGTTGAAATGCTGAATCATGACAGAAGTGAGGCTGTTGGAAAGTGTTTGAATCACCACTAGTCTAACATGTGAACAAAGCCTAGAAGTAGCAACCTGAACTGTGAATTTGCAGGAAGTGTGAGACTGACAGAAAGGGTCATGTATGAATAAATAAAGTAGTAATAACCCGGAATATATTAGCCCCAGTGTGTTTCTACAGAACTAAATGCATGTGGGAAGTACAACTTAATATACCAAACTGATTTCAGTGTGTCAGAATCTGGAATGTCTAGCCAAATGCTGTATATGGTGATCACAGTAAACAATTTGCAGATAGAATGAATGATTATCTGACAGACTAAACAGCCATAGTTGTCCCCTGTCCTGTCATCAAAGTGTAGCAGGATGATGTATCTGATCAAATTCAAAATAAGTAGGATAGTGATGTATTTGTAACAGGTGTAGCTTGACAGTCAAATAAAATTTATTTTGAAACATCAGCCTCAACTTAATTGTGTACCTATTATAAATGTAAATCAATGTGTAACATATGAATGTGTCATCACTTTCTATCTCCGCCCAACCCTATAATTCCATATAACAACACCCACTAAATAATGGTATGTGAACATTTCATTAATCATGGACATTTGTCCGTTTCAAAAATATATGCATGTCTGTTCGTGCATGTGCCCTGTTCATACCTGCAAATCTGATGGCCTGTTGCCATTAATCAACCCTGCATGTTGTTTGACTGTGTATTTCTGTTCAAATAATGCATGTGATATTGATATGCCCCTTGTTCAATGGTGTTAATATCTGGGTGTTTGTTTGATGGGAATACCAATGCATGCTGTTACAACTAATCTGAATGGAATACAATGCCACTAACCCAAACTAACATAACTACTCACAAACCTAGAACGCTTGGGAAGGCAGGTCCCAGCGGACCCACCTCTCCCACCTCAGCTGGTGACTGCACCTGGCACTAGTGCCCAGGCCGCCCCCCCCTCCGGTGGCCCTGTGCCACCTTCGGGTGGAAGCGCTGCAGGGGATGGGGCCCGTCCCCCCTCTGCAAGTGTGGCCAGAGGGGTTCGTCCACTCACCCTCCGCGGTGTCCAGTCTGTGGTGCGAAGGGAGATCCAAGACACTGTTCTTGGGCCCCTACGCCAGCTCGAGGCTCGTGTGGCACAGCTAATGGCCCGGTCGTTGCCCCGCCTACACAGCCCCAGCACAGCCCGTCCTGGGCTGTGAAGGAACAGTGGCAGCTGCCTATGGGTGGGGATATCAGTTCCACTGTTGCCATCTGTGGGCTCATGCATCTTGGAAATCCCAACCTCCGTCCCGTCAATTGTGTAACCCCCACGTGTGTCATACACCGCCCTGTATGCGTCTTGTCTGTCTTGTCTGTTAACCTACCCAACCTACCTCCCCAGCTATACCGACTTCCTTCACCTGACATACCACTCTCACCTGAAAAAAAAAAAAAAGGGCACTCTGTACCCACAAAAATTACGCCCCATACATAGCTGTCCATGTCGCACACATGTCTGCTTGACATTGAAACAGTTAATTACAATTGGCTCTACAACAACTATTAATGTTGTCCTGACACCTCTCTCAGGGGTGAAAGGTTTCTAATGTCTCACCAAAATACATGGAAATGCACAGCTGTTGCTGCAAAGACATGGGCATCTATGGGCCTTACCTACATCCCTCCTGCAAATCCCACGCTTGTTTCCCTACTGTCTTACCCTCTTTGTGACCCCTTTTCACCACTTTCCTGTCACCCCTTTTCTTTTCTTTCAAAGAAATTAGCTGGTGTAAGCTTGTGTTAGCGGAGCTCACCGCCAGTGCGCATCGTGAGCTCCAGCATAAGCGCAGACCTGGTTTAAAGTGCTTAAAAGTGCCTTTATGGCACTTTGATTGACAGGTGCTGTACTCAGTTTGAAAGTTTGCTAAGAAAAATAAATTCCCACTGTCAGTCTCGAACCCAGGACCTTGGTAACATTAGTCTATATGACCTACCACTAAGCCATGCCTGCTTTACAAGAACACACTGCTAAAATAAATATAACATGTAACAGTAGGAATCAGTATAAAGGCAATATAGGAGATGTACTATCTAAAGCATGTCAGGTAGAGTTTTAATGGCCAAATTACTGGATTCCCATACTAGTTCAGTGTGAACAGAAACAGCCCTGCTACCTGTTAGCTTGTACATAATAATGTAAGGTAATGTACATATGTGAAGGTATGTATATCTACACATACATATATATAAATATATATTAATACATATGAAATATAGTCGTAGGTCTCAGTAGCCATACACACTCACTACAGGAAACAGTGAACATAATTGCAGCAACCTGAATCTGCAACACAGCCTGACCCCTGTGTGACCTACTTACCCTTCTAACTGCTTAAAGGTGGCCTCAGCACTTTGATTGACAAGTCCTGTACTCAGTTTGAAAGTTTGCAAAGTAAAAAAATTCCCACTGTCAGTCTCGAACCCAGGACCTTGGTAACATTAGTCTGTATGACCTACCACTAAGCCATACCTGCATTTCAAGAACACAGTGCTAAAATAAATATAACATGTAATAGTAGGAATCAGTATAAAGGCAATATAGGAGATGTACTATCTAAAGCATGTCAGGTAGAGTTTTAATGGCCAAATTACTGGATTCCCATACTAGTTCAGTGTGAACAGAAACAGCCCTGCTACCTGTTAGCTTGTACATAATAATGTAAGGTAATATACATATGTGAAGGTATGTATATCTACACATACATATATATAAATATATATTAATACATATGAAATATAGTTGTAGGTCTCAGTAGCCATACACACTCACTACAGGAAACAGTGAAGATATATGCAGCAACCAGAATCTGCAACACAGCCTGGCTCCTGTGAGACCTACTAAGCCCTTTAACTGCTTAAAGGTGCCTCCAGCACTTTGATTGATAGGCCCTATACTCAACTCAAAAGCAGAATATGAGCATACTAGTAGGCCCTACCACAAGACCATTGTAACACTAGTCTGTATGACCTACCACTAAGCCATGACTCTCATACAGGAATATAGTGCAAAATAAGTGGAACACGTAATAGTAGGAATGAAGATAAAGGCAATATAGTATGTCTACTACCCAAAGCATGTCATGCAGACTTTTATAGTCCCAATTACTGGGTTCCCATACTAGTGTAGTGTTAACAGAAACAGCCCTGCTAATTGTTAGCTTGTACCCAATAATGTCAACTAATGTACATATATGAAAGTATGTATATGTACACAGATATATATATATATATATTTGTATAGCAATACATATGACATATAGTTGTAGGTGTCAGTATGCATACACACTCACTATAGGGAACAGGCAAGATAAATGCAGCAACCTGAATCTACAACACAGCATGAAGCATGGTAGATGTACTAACCTTCACACTCACAAAACACTGTCAACAGCATACCAGCATGGTCCACGCCCTACAATCTGAAAGGGCAACGCCTATCTCACATACCCTTTTATAGCAGTGTCCTGAAATCACAGTGAGACATGCAATCAGTACACACCCAGCTGCATGCAATTAGCAAATGCTGCCTTACAATTGGTGCAGAGGCCATCACATGGACCTATGCAGATACCTACAAAAGCAATGAGTACCCACACTACACTCATGCAATACATTCATTGCACAAAACCGACAGAGAGAGAGAGAGAGACAGGGAGAGAACAAAACAGAAATAAAGACAGCCAGCAGCAAAACCAGCAGCAGCAGCAGCAGCAGCAAACTTCAAGCAGCACCAGTGACACACCAACAGCTGCCACAAACACAGGTAATGCAAAGTAGCAGGTTAATCCTGTGTATACTGTGACACCTCCAAATGTATCATAGTTCACTATCTATAGGTATGTCCATGAGATAGGTTGTGTGTACATAGTCATGAAATATAAACATATGTAATATTGTTGTACATGTGGGCCATAACTAACACTTCCATAGCTTAGAACACAAGGCCAGTTGTGCATATGATGCAGTAGTTCCCAGGGTCAGTAGAGGTTCCTCCTCATTGGTGTGGGACCACTGTGTATGTATGGCACTGTTCAGGTACATATCCTGTAGTATGGCCAGGGATTAATATCAGTCTGTCATGTGGTGCTATGTCCTCCAGGGGTGAATGTAGAACACATCCAGGGATACCATTTCGTAACAGTGATGATATGTGTTCTGCAATGATGAGGGTGGCTCTCACCTGGACATGTGAGAGGATAGGGAGGTTACAGTCATCTGGGATAACTAATAACACGTATGTAGGACAATGGGGGGGGGTTACCTGCACCTAAACTGTCTGCAACAATGTTGGCAATATCTGTGCATTTGGTGAATGTGAAGCATCTTAACACTGCAGACAACAGATGCCTTCCGTCATGTGAATCTGCCCTGTGCTGCAGTAGCCTCCTACTATTGTTATACAATATGCCTGTATCTGTAGTCCACTGGACAGGATTAATAAGTGGTGTGCAGTTGTTCTGGGTTAAATAACTGTGTGCACAGTACATGCAGTATGTGGGATGTCTGTGGTAAGCATATGCAAAGGTGCTGGCGGTGTGTGTTGTGGCTTCCACTGGCCCAGTGGGCTGCATGGATAGCATCACTGTCATAACTACTGAATAACTGTGCAATAACATGCATACATAGCAAGGTAGTGTACTGTGCTTGTGGTGTTGTTCAGATATGTATATCCAGGCTGAGTAATGTGTGTCCACATCACAGGGTTGGATGGCAGCACACATCCAGTATGTATGGATGAACACCCAGAATGTGTCAGACGTGTCACCTGTGCAGAAGTATCTGGCCATTACCTGTGCATGCCCCACAACACACACACATGCAACATATGGCAGATGTACTATAGCAGTACACACATGTTCATAGGTTCATACTAGGCTATCTGCCCGAGGGCATTTACAAGCCTAGCCCATCGTTTTGTGGCTTACGCCACCCCTTTAGTATGGGGAACCATACCCATTATTTTGCTGTGCCTCTGTCGAGCAGTGACACAGAGGTAATCCCTGGGGTATATCTGCGATCTCCCATCCATTGGTCAAGATTTCTCTTGAACAAGGCCAGCGAGGTGCTCTGCCTCACATATACCGTGATTTTGTTCCACAGCATAGGGAGTCTTTGGGTGATGTATCTATCCCTCCAGCATGTCCTATTAATAGCCGTGTCGAGGTTTAAGTCTCCCGCCCTTGTGGCTCTGATGGATCTAGGTTTTTTAGGTGAAGCATATTCATCAAATCTGGGTTTGACATGGCCTTGTATGTTGGGCAAAGGTCACCTCTGAGCAAGCGGTGGCGACTGAATAGAACATACATGGACATGCTGGAGGGGCAAATTCCTAACTGAGAGGCTCCCTTCACTCTGTAATGAGCTCGAACAGTTGAGAATGAACAGTTCATAGGTTCATACTAGGCTATTTGCCCTAGGGCATTGGTAAGCCTAGTAGAATGTGTTTGTCTTTTGCCACCCAATCACAAGTTATGCTGCTATGCCCTTGTCCGACTTTAGTATACTTTGCCTCTGTCTAACAGCGACATAGAAGTGATACCTGGGGTACAACTATGATCTCCATCCACTCATCCAGATTCCTATGGAAGAGAGTCAATGAGGGACTCTGCCTAACCAGTAGTGTGAGCTCATTACAGAGTGAAGGGAGCCTCTCGGTTAGGAATATGCCCTCCAGCATGTCCATGTATGTCAGTGCTGAGGTCCAGCTCTCCTGAGCATGTGGCTGTATGGGACTCTGATTGCCTGAGGTGCATCACGTTCATTACTGCTAGGTAGGACATGGCTGTATATGGCATGCACAGATTGCCTCTGAACAGGCAGTATGCCACTGAGTCCAGCTGGATTCACTTTACCTGGGCAGCATATGACATCTGTGTGAGCCATTGCATCCCCTTGATGATGTACTGTTGCCCTGTACCAGTTGCTGTAGGTGTCTGGTTAGGTACATCCCAAAAGGTGCATTATGCGCAATTATAGGCCTGATGATGGATGAGTACAGAGGCACAATGACCTCCCCTGCCATACATGTGAATCAGTCATGATTAGCTGGGCTATATAACATGTCTGTCAATCCACGTTGGCCATGTGGTAGACAAATGACAGACCGCTACCATGTTTCTTCCCCAGGTCCCCAACTACGTCTTCTGTACTCAATGGCCTAACACCTATGTTGTACTGTGCCACCAATGTGGAGGAGTGGGAATCTGCATTGAATACTGATACTCCCCCTCCCTTGTTCAAGTGTTGTGGCCGACAAGAATGGTAACAGCTATAACGTGGTAGTACTGGTGTGCTCCTGTGAAACCTGAAACAGGTTCATGTTACTGCAAGATATCGATGTCCAGAATGCTAGGTAGGGTTTTGGGTGCGTGCATCCTTGGGTCTAGACGTCCAGTGTTGAGTAGCATCACTCTTACTTCCTCATCCTTTGTGATACAAATGGATGTGGGTTTGCCTTATGAGCCTTGCCTAATACAGGCACTATGGGTGTAGCAGGAGGCTCCGCCAAATGTCAATAGGACTGTGGTGACAGGTGCAAGCTGTCCCTAGCAAAGCATACCACCCCAAGATGGCAGGCATTGGCACACCTGTGAATGACACCAGTATGTCAGTCAATTGTTGGAAGGGATCATCGTGCCTTGATATTGTGGCATTGTTCTAGGTGAGGGTAGGATGCTACTCAAGGTCAGGGTCAAACTGTCTCGGGCTACATGCTCAGAGAGCTCTGTAATGTCTCATGTCATGTAGTCCAGGGAGGAATGTGTCAGGCCATTCACAGCAGCATGGACATTGACTGAGTCATACCTGTACCTGCCTTGGGGTTACCTGACTGTTTGTGTTATGTGGCAGTTCATAGTGCCTGACAGGCTGCACACCGTGACCCTCACCTCGTTAAGCCTGGTGAACGTGAAGTGAGTGTGCCTGATGACAGAGGCACCTAGTACAGGTGTATGAGGTGTGTTGTTAACTGTTAATGGCTGTGAGTGTTCAGCACATTGGCTTTGTGTGATATGTGTTGCACATGTTCGTTTATGTGGTAGTGGTTGCCTGGATGTCTGCTTAGGAGGTCTCTGCTGCATAGGCAGAGCTCTGGTCTGAGCCTACAAGTATGATCATGTGTGATCATGTGTTAGGTCCGCTGTTGTGGTAGGTCTACGTGAGACTGGAAGTGTAGTGAGTGATCCCCTTTGCCACGTGACTGGTTATGGCGGTATTGAGTAGACAGAGCCTAGCCTCCAGTCTGGTATATGGTTGCATCACTCACATGAGTTTGAATTTGTTGTTAGGAGGGAGGTTGTCTGTGTACATGCATCTGTTCTAACATTGTCTCTGGAGTACCACACTCACCAGCTGGACTGAGGAGGGAACTGACAACTGACCTCTGGACATGCTAGAATACTATTGTGAACTCTGTAATCACTAATGATTGAAAACAAGGTCCAGTGGGGAGTGAGGGTGTACTGACATTACCTACAACTGCTGACTGATATAAAAGCGTCAGTGAGCAAATGCCAGGTAACCTAAGTGCAATGTGTCACAATGAAGTAAATGCAACAATGACAAGGAGTCACTTGCTGTCATGTGTAACATGGAAGTACATTCAGTAAGCAATGCAGATAACAGTAGTGAGTCACAGATGTGTTGCAAAGATGTGTACTATGTGGAAGTAGCATACCAGTGAAATAACAAGCTAACAGATAACAAGCATATAAACAAAGGTAGATGCAGGAGGCCTAGATGTAGTGTTTGCTACAACAAACAAGGTGTAGCAATGTCAGTAAGATACAGCTCAGATATGCAGGCACTATAAACCTGAAACCAGATGTCCCCAGCTATGAATGGCAGAGTACAGCCTATTGTCACACATGAGTGCAGACCACAAACCTCGTTAATGTTAAATAACTGGCCTGAAGGCCAACTGCCCATACCAGAAGTAATACACTTGTACACTGGGCCCACAATCAGCAGTTCCCAACTTCAATGGATGAAAGATATGTGTCCTGCCACCACAGTGCTTGCCACCAACCTCCCTAATGTAAAACAACTGGTCTGAAGGCCAAGTACTTAGTACAAATGACGTAGAATGATAGCTACACTGTAATCAGGTTTTAACCAATCAGTAATAAGTAGAAGTTAACACTACCTGTATAGAATGTGTACCATGTATTGTTGAGATACTATGCTGATAACCTGTTTGTGTACCTTTCCAGATAGACATGGCACCTAAACGGAATCCTGCCTACTCTGCTGCAGAGGATGGCGTGATCCACCAGAGCCTGGTGCGTGACTATGCCATCCTGTTCTCACGCACCACCCAGAATCAGCAGGAGAGGTCTGCACTGTGGCAAAACCTTGTTAGCAGGATAAATGATGTTGGCATGCATGATAGGACATATGAGCAGGTGAGACATCACTGCAGTGATTTGATAAGAAATGTCCGCCAGCGTGCTGCAGATATCCGCAGGCAACAGGCTGCCACAGGTGGGGGTGGCCACACATCCCCCTCACCAGACAGGAGGGGCTACTGCTAAGTGTTGTGGATCCAGCCCCAGAACAACAGCAACCATCATGCATCCTGATGGAGGTTGGATCCACACAGCAGCAAGACAGCGGCGTGCAGGTAAGATGCCATATTCATTTATTGTTATTACTTTTACATTTGTTGACCCAGATAGTCTAGCTGGATATAAGTTCATTTTCAGTAGAGGCCTGTGGAGAAAAGCTCCACACATAACGTAATAAAGGCAGACAGACAAGTTGTCATTACAGACAGCCAACATAATAGAATTGTACACCAGCCTGTTAATTAAATCAACATACATGTAAGGAAGTCAAACAGTTTAGAGTCATACACAATGTACCGTTGGTTTCAAAGCAATCCTACCTAAAGCATAATGGTTATGCAATAAGGCAAAAGCCATATACATAATAGTTAGGGCTCAGAAGGGTAGAGAAGTAGAAGGAGTATGACAGATACAATGATATGGAAGAGGCAGGAGTCAAGAAGGGAAGTGAGGAAAAGAAGGAAGACAGTCAAGAGGAGGTGGGAGGGATGGGAGAAGTAGGTCAGAGCATAGAAGGACATCAAGGTGAAAGAAACAGGGTAGAAGCTAGTTTCTATGCACAATGAGGGGTTAAGGGTGAAGAGAGGGTAGGAGAGGGACGTTAGCCTGGACTCCAAGAAGAACAAAGCCAGTGGTTTTGGAAGTACAGTTTGAGTTGTCGTTTGAAGAGAGGTAAGGGTGAGATTAGAGTTAACTCCTGGTATGTACATATGACTGTTCTGTACGCTGTTACTTCATGCACGCATAAGGTGTGCATGTGGTATGTATCTGTCATCATGATATATATACAGACATGATGTGCAGCTGATGTGTATAAGGGAACTAGTGTACTACTGTACTGTATCATGTGCAAAATGAATGGCACACATGTGCCCACTGACATTACTCTCTTCACACTTCCAGGTCCCTCCCATGTAGCAATGAGGCAGGCCATACATGCTGGTGAGTCTTTTTAAAATTATCTGTAAAACAATTTATAAAACTAGGAAGAGTAGTGTAACTCTGTAGTAGACATGCTGGTGACTGTGTTCACAATAACTGTAATTGACAGGTAATAAATTGAGTAGTGTAACACGGTACTGATGTGTGTGTTTACTGTGGGGTGTGCATGTGTGCAAGTGTGCCTGTGCCCAAGTGTGCATGTGTGTTAGTGTCCATGAGTGCATGTGTCCATTTCTGAATGTGTGCATTAGTATTGAAGTGCATCTCTTTCAAATATGTATTGAGACTGTAATCTGTGTTCCATGTTTTCCTCCCGTAGGTTCTGGTGCTGCTCTGGTGACCTGCAGCAGGGAACCTGAATCTTGTGCCCCAGGTACTGATGATGATGAAATGTCTGTAATGGTGCAGGAAGGTGTGTCTGGGTCCGCCATTGGTCAGCCAATTGACAGTACACAGCTTTCAACCCCGTCAATGCGCACAGTCATCCTGCCGTTACATCCTTTGTCACCATTGTCCCTAGGTGATGGACAGTCAGCAGTGGGCATAGATCAGGGTAATGTGGTACCTGTGGTACATGCATCCTCACAAGGCAGCCATGTGCAGAGGCCTCCAATGGTACCACGCAGACAGTCGCCCATGGGTTCTCGTGGGGGCATCCGTGGCCGTACTGCCTCTGGCCGGCGTGCCCAAGGAGGTATGTCAACCTCCACTATGTTTAGAACTGTCATGCAGGCACAGGCACGTATGGAAAAGTACACCAGACAGGGTCTGAGGGAGCTGAGAGCATGTCGCATAGCCATGACAGACGGCATGCATGATGTTGCGAATGCTATCCGTAACTTCACAGATGTCATTGACAGACGTTGTGGGGGCATAGAACAGCTGCTCCACAACCAGATGTCCATGGGCCAGGGCGATGGTGTGCGTTTGCGGCGTCGACGTGGCCGTATGCCAGCAAGAGCACCAGCTGGCAGTGGCCGCGGGCGACAACGGGCCCACTCGCGCCTCAAGTGCCAGCACCAGCCCCAGCAATGCTGGGTCTGTGCTGTCATCCAGACGCCCCAGGAGACCACGCACGCGTGGCTCTGGACAGTCCCAACAGGGAACTGTGTCCAGTCAACACACCCCTGCTTCCGATGACAGTACCCAGTCTGGGTTAGTACCGGATACGGCCCGTAGCACCCCTGCCAGGCACAGGTACCGTGTCCGTGCCCACAGACACTGATCTGGATGACCTGACAGGTGCAGTCTGTGGCTGTCCACAAAACCCTGTACATGGCAGCCATTATGTGGGACTGTGTGCGTGCTTACACACATGCAGAAACCTGGAAACCTAACACCTAGGGCAAACACATACACACACACAGTGCACCAACAACGGTCCACCCTGTACTGCTGCCCCTCACAAACACACATACACACACATGTCAATTGGTGTTACCAGTGGCCGGCTTGGGCATACCTAACCCACACCCTGTGCATATGATGACACTGTGCCACCTCCTGCATACTACAACATTGGTGCAGGTAAAGGTAAACACGTTGCTGATGCACAGGGTGACTACATAGATGTGTATAAGTAGTAACATGTTGGTAACTGTTGACTGTTGCAGTATAAATGTGTGTATATCCCAGCAGTCCTGCTGCAGTAACTGTATGAATGTCCTCAATTGTTATCTGCACCCATACTACTTAACAAAGTGTACCAGCTGCACACCATCACATGCTAACATTGACTATGGCAATGCGCATCTTGTGCTGTTATGTAGATTCAGCTACATGTATCTGTTCTGTCACACATGCATTTATACACACCCTGCTACCCACACACATGCACACACTCACCTGCCATTCCCATTATTTATCACCCTACATGAGTAGCTGTTGATACATGACAGGTACACATTTCAGAAGTGCACTATGTTGTTTACTACTGGCATCCCCTTCTCTACCTGTACTCACAGGGTTCAGGCAACCTCATCAGTTGGAAGATGTAATGTGCATCAGGTACTGTAGTACCCTGATTGCCACAGCAAACATGTTTCCCATACGGAAATGCACACACAGACACATCCCACATCCACACACTTGCCACATTCAGGCTTCAGAACACTATCTAGGTATATTCGGTACATGTGCGTGTTACAGTAGCATGTAACACTATACTGAGTACTGGCAGTTAGTTGTCTGTTGTCATGTTGTCTGTATAGAATAAAAGAATTGTTTGATTATCCTACTCCGCTTTGTGGACATTACTTGAAGAAGTGTTACCTTACATGTGTTATCAGTACCACCACCTTCTGTTTTGTAGTTTTGTTTGTATAGGGTGCTATCAACATCACTGCTTGTTAAGGGTAATGACCACCCTGCAGTGCATAGCCCCATGTGGCAAAAGCCAGATCCCACCCCATCATTGTGCACACACACTAACCCCACCAACAGTAAAACACATACTTTCCATTTGCAAGATTCAAACCCATACCTAACTGTGCAATGACAGTAGAAACAGACACATTAGCAGAGTGTGCTATTTGCAGTAGTTGGAGAAATCCTTACTAATGCTGTACTTAGAGGGTGCTGACATCATCTGTGTGTAGGAGGAGGGATGTGCACCCTGTAGTGTGTTCTCCCAGTTGGCAAAAGGCAGTTAACCCTCCCAGCATAGTGCACACACATAAACCACACTCATACTAACACACATACATTCCCTTTGCAGGATTCAAACCCCTACCTAACTACGTTATGACACTGAAGAAAGACGCATTAGCAGAGCGCTATGCAAATTATTTGAGGACTTTACTACAGGTGATATAGTTATACAGTCCTGACATCATCACTGTTTCAAAAGGGGGATCTGCATCCTGTACCATACTGTCACGGTTGCTAATAGGGACATTTCCCACACACACACATCGATGTGTTGGTGGTTTGCATATGTGGGGATCCAGAACTCCAGTGTGATTAGTATATGGTTTGATTGCAACAATGAGGATATACTCCCAGTGGTGAGCAGTTTGTACTCATGTTTGTAAAGATCAGCTCTACTATATCTGCCCCTCTTGTGGGAAGGTTGGTTACCTGTTCCATAGCCAAAGAATGTCCGATCAATGGGAACCTTAGAGCTTGGGTATTGTGGCTTGTGTAATGTTCACAGTCTATGTTTGGGTAGCTGGCATCACCCAGTATGATGGTGTTTGCAGAGTAATCTAAACTCTCCTGTGTCAGCATGAAGGCTGTGTGGGAGACCTGAGTTTGAGAGGGTGCTGTAAGAGCTCCTCTGTGTCTCTTTCCATGTGGTCCGGGAGGTGCGTCCCAACAGGTAGCTGACTGTGACCCTCCCTTGCTCTGTCTGGAGGCGGCACGTCTGTCAACAGCTCATGTCAAGCAAGTGCACACCCCTCATAAATGATGTGGAAACCTTCAAAGGCCCAAGGCCTGTTGAAAATATGGACCAGACTGCAGATACCTGTATAGAGTCATTCTGTGGACACATTCAGGAATGCATGGATCATGAAGCCACATATGAAAGCATGACCCAATTCTCCAAAGGCAGATGTCCTGGGCGGACACCAGCCATAAACACACTATACAATAGAAGGATGGCGCCACTACATGATACAACAACCTCCCAAAATGTGAAGGCACCACTGATGAGTATTGGATGACAACTACAGGCACCCATATGATTGTCTAAGGCCATCTTTGAGAGAGGATTCCACAAGCCACTGAGGATAATCACAAGGCTGCCTGTAGTTATGTTAGTAACCTGAGTGGTACTACCCAGATATGCTCAGAGGTAATACAATATGTCACACAAAATATAAAACACACAGGCATTGCCATCATCCTAGTGGACAGGTTCAATGCTGCCTTCTCTCCCCACCACACCAAAAGGGAACATATGTCTCGCAGCACAGTGCTTCCCCCCTGACATCACAGATGCTCAGGTAAGAGATGCCCTTCCCAAAGCAATAAACACTGCATCAATGAGACCAGACAGTGTCCCAGGCTGTGTCCTACATGAACCACAAGAAGAGCTACACCCAGACATAACACCACTGTTCAATCCCAGCCTTAATACACGATATGTGGCCAGAGAGTGGCATACAGCAACAGTGGTCCCTCAACATGCAGGTGGTGCTGTCACGGATCCTGGACACTACTCGCCCCATATGTCTGACTAGCTTTGTCTGCAAAGCTATGGCAAGGATCATCATGAACCTCACATATCTAGATATTGTGGACCTACAGACATGTCACCATACACAGTTTGGCTTTGTCAATGGCAAATCCTGCCTATCAAACCTGTTTGCTTTGTTTGAAACAGTCACCAAGGCCACTGTCAAGGGGTAGGAGGTCCACACAGCCTACCTGGACCTTGCATAAGCCTTGGATACAATACCCCACTTGTGCATTCTAGGGAAGCTCACCAGTGTACATAATAACCCCTATGTCACTATGGGTATTGCACAGTGGCTCAAGGGCAGAACACACATGGTAGAATTGCTGGAGCCATGTCAGCCTCCAACCTGGTACAAGTGGTGTCCCACAAGGCACAGCCCTAGGAGCTGTCATGTTCATTATATATTTGTCATAGGTACAGGCCATCATGGAAGTACTGTGGCTCAGCAAGTCGCAGGTGACTGCAGACCGAACACCATAATCAACTCGACAGCTAACACACGCATCCTCCAAATGGGACTCTTGCAAACACACGACTTGTGCCACAGCCATGGCCTCAACGTGAATGACAGAAAGAGTATAGTCATCCCCTTTGTCAAACACTAAGTGACCACAATGTACCACATATGTGTTAATCCAGGAAGTGCAGACCAAGGAATTATGGACCTTGGGGTACGCAGGTTGATAGCATTCTACCATTTGACAACAACATGGACAAAGTGGTTAGGTAAGCATGTTATATGGGCCACATCATCATGGGATCCACATGTAGGCCAGGGGAGGACATTGTGCCCCTTTACTCATCCCTCATCATGCCCATAATTGACTATGATGAACCTGTCGGCATGCACCTTACCAGACACCTGCAGCAACTGGGGCTACCACATATGTACCTCAACAAGGGGATCAAAGTGCTCAAACAGATGCCACATACTGACTGGTTAAAGTAGCAGCAGCTCTACTCAGTGACATACTGCCTCTTCATAGGCAATCTGTGCCTGACATAGAAGGCCAGGTCATACCCTCACGTAATGGCCATGCTGCATCTCAGAATATCCAGATCCCACCAGGATTCACGCTGGAAATACTTGAACCTCAGGAGTGATATACATAGGACATGGTGGAGGCGCACATTCACAACTCAGAGGCTCCCTTCATTCCTGATTATTATCCCAATAGAGGTTAGGCAGACTGACTCAGTGACTATCTTCAAGAGCGATATTAATGACTGGATGTAACATTGTAGGGTTACCCTGGGTATCACTTATGTGTCACTGTGAGAAAGAGGCACAGTATACTAACCTTGGAAAAGGGCATAGCAAGACAGATTCACAATGCATGTTGAAAGGCACGCACATTCTGGCTAGGTGGATACATGCCCTGGGCAGATATCCCTGTACGAACCTATGGACCTATGTCTCTTTTTCACCATTGGCCCTATGTGCTGTCAATCACCAATGTAATCTCAATACTCGGTAGCATGTGCAAAGGTCAGTTGTCAGTCACCTCTATGGTACAGTTGTGGAATATGTGTGTCATGTAGTAATGTCACAGCTGCCACATGTACACAGTCAACCCTATCCCCTACCCATTGATGTACATCACATGTATGAGATGGAAACACATGGCCAAACTGTAACAACAACATACAAGTCAGTCAGATGCATGGACACATGACTCAGTCATTGTCCATGCCACCACAGCTGATGTGGGATGTCACTCACTGGGATACGTGATAGGGAACATGGAAGGGATCACTGAGCAAGTGACACAGGCTGGTAGACCCCTGACCTTGGTTGGCATCAGACCCTCACCAGGGATTCCGACAAATTAATGAATGCTAATGAATAAGTGTAGCTACAACACCCTAGCTGAATGGTTCTTAGCATGCAGTCACTGCATTGCTATGGAATACTGTCTTACCACTCCCACAACAGGTGAGAACATGCAGCTCCTGTACATTAACAACATGTAGACTTTATGCCCCAGACCAGGTGTGCATCCCTCACTACTAGGCTGATAGCATCTACATCTCACACTGTATATACACATCCCACATGCAGCATCTGCACAGAAGACCACGGTCATAATGTTACCCTGTGCAAATACCATGTATTCACATGTGGCAGGCATCACACATGGTAACTATTGAAAGTCACAGGTACATATGTGTATTTGGCACACACATACAGCATGTGTTCATTGCCATAACCGGTGTAATCAATGTCATGCATTATTGTGAGGGACAACCCACACACATGGGCATTCTGTGTGTGCACAACACACATGGCATGTCTGCAATCAAAAGCCATACATAATTGTGATATCGTTTAGAAAGGGGTATGTGCATCCTGTAGTGTGTTTTCACAGTTGCCAAAAGGGATATATCAATCATACACACTTACCCCCCTTCACACACACTTGCCACCTGCTGGATTCAAACCCCTACCTAGCTATGTTAAGACACTACAGACGGACGCATTAGCACAGCGAGCTATTCGCATTACTGGGGGATTTCTTTTCCCTGATATACTTATAGGGTGCTGACATCATCAGAGTCTAGAAAGTGGAGTGATCATCCTGTGGTGTGTTTTCCCAGTTGCCAAAAGGGATGTTTCTTTCATACACACACACACTTACCCCCCCTTCACACACACTTGCCACCTGCTGGATTCAAACCCCTACCTAACTATGTTATGACACTAGAGACGGACGCATTAGCACAGCGCGCTATTCGCATTACTGGGGAATTTCCTTTCCCCTGATATACTTATAGGGTGCTGACATCATCAGAGTTTAGAAAGTGGAATGATCATCCTGTGGTGTGTTTTCCCAGTTGCCAAAAGGGATGTTTCTTTCATACACACTTACACACACACTTACCCCCTTCACACACACTTGCCACCTGTTGGATTCAAACCCCTACCTAACTATGTTATGACACTAGAGACGGATGCATTAGCACAGCGCGCTATTCGCATTACTGGGGAATTTCCTTTCCCCTGATATACTTATAGGGTGCTGACATCATCAGTGTTTAGAAAGTGGAATGATCATCCTGTGGTGTGTTTTCCCAGTTGCCAAAAGGGATGTTTCTTTCATACACACTTACACACACACTTACCCCCCTTCACACACACTTGCCACCTGTTGGATTCAAACCCCTACCTAACTATGTTAAGACACTACAGACGGACGCATTAGCACAGCGAGCTATTCGCATTACTGGGGGATTTCTTTTCCCCTGATATACTTATAGGGTGCTGACATCATCAGAGTCTAGAAAGTGGAGTGATCATCCTGTAGTGTGTTTTCCCAGTTGCCAAAAGGGATGTTTCTTTCATGCACACTTACACACACACTTACCCCCCTTCACACACACTTGCCACCTGTTGGATTCAAACCCCTACCTAACTATGTTATGACACTAGAGACGGACGCATTAGCACAGCGCTATTCGCATTACTGGGGAATTTCCTTTCCCCTGATATACTTATAGGGTGCTGACATCATCAGTGTTTAGAAAGTGGAATGATCATCCTGTGGTGTGTTTTCCCAGTTGCCAAAAGGGATGTTTCTTTCATACACACTTACACACACACTTACCCCCTTCACACACACTTGCCACCTGTTGGATTCAAACCCCTACCTAACTATGTTATGACACTAGAGACGGATGCATTAGCACAGCGCGCTATTCGCATTACTGGGGAATTTCCTTTCCCTGATATACTTATAGGGTGCTGACATCATCAGAGTTTAGAAAGTGGAATGATCATCCTGTGGTGTGTTTTCCCAGTTGCCAAAAGGGATGTTTCTTTCATACACACTTACACACACACTTACCCCCTTCACACACACTTGCCACCTGTTGGATTCAAACCCCTACCTAACTATGTTATGACACTAGAGACGGACGCATTAGCACAGCGCTATTCGCATTACTGGGACCTGATATACTTATAGGGTGCTGACATCATCAGAGTTTAGAAAGTGGAATGATCATCCTGTGGTGTGTTTTCCCAGTTGCCAAAAGGGATGTTTCTTTCATACACACACACACTTACCCCCTTCACACACACTTGCCACCTGCTGGATTCAAACCCCTACCTAACTATGTTATGACACTAGAGACTGACGCATTAGCGCTATTCGGATTATTGAGAGAATCCTTTTCTCCAATATACTTATAGGGTGCTGACATCATCAGAGTCTAGAAAGTGGAATGATCATCCTGTGGTGTGTTTTCCCAGTTGCCAAAAGGGATGTTTCTTTCATACACACACACACACCCCCCTTCACACACACTTGCCACCTGCTGGATTCAAACCCCTACCTAACTATGTTATGACACTAGAGACTGACGATTAGCACGGCGCTATTCGTATTATTGAGAGAATCCTTTTCTCCAATATACTTATAGGGTGCTGACATCATCAGAGTCTAGAAAGTGGAATGATCATCCTGTGGTGTGTTTTCCCAGTTGCCAAAAGGGATGTTTCTTTCATACACACTTACACACACACTTACCACCCTTCACACACACTTGCCACCTGCTGGATTCAAACCCCTACCTAACTATGTTATGACACTAGAGACGGACGCATTAGCACGGCACGCTATTTGGATTACTGAGAGAATCCTTTTCTCCAATATACTTATAGGGTGCTTACATGATCAGTGTCTAGAAAGGGGGATGAGCATCCTCTGGTGTGTTTTCACATTTGCTAGGGGTAACATTTGGACCAAGTGTGTGAGCATGCCCAGTTCAGCCTTCCCGTGGCATGTTGTGTGAAAGATGTCTCATTTATCTAAGTGTGTGAGCATGCCCAGTGTGGGCTTTACATATGTTGAACTCTGCAGCCCATCACATTTGTGGATGAGTGTGACCTTCAACAAATACCTGAAGTTTATGGTTGTGTGTTCTGTGCCATGTTGTGTAGTTACTGTCCGAATGCTTTTTGTGTGAACAAAACAGGGAGTATACTGTGCCTGCAGGTTTTGCATGGGATACTTTGCACACAATTGTCAACATCCGTTCATACTGACCTAACACTGTAGCACTGTCTAGTGTAGTGTTTCAGTACTTTCACTGTGGTGGTCAGTATCCTGGGCTTTAGTCCTATCACTGCTTTACATTTCCATAGTGTGCACAACAGCCTGGTTAGGGTCCAGTTGTGCACATCTGCACAAAGGCAGTGCCTCTACAGACCCTGTTAATTGCTGCCCCATAAGCTTAACAAGTGTAGTCTGCAAATCTATGGAGAGGATCATAATTGAGCTCATAAACAAAGATATAGGGGACATGCAGACATTGTACCCATCCCATTTTGGCTTGGTCAGGGGCAGATCATGCCTTTTGTACTGGGTTGACATCTTCAAATTGGTCACTTAGGCCATTGTTGGGGAAAGGCAGTCCATACAGCCTACCTTGGCCTTGCAAACACTTTCAACACAATACCCCACTCAGGTATTGTGGAAAACCCTAACAACTGAAATGTAAACCCATATGTCACAAGATGGGTTGCAAACTGGCTTAAGGGCGGGACCCACAGGGTTAGAGTTGCTGGCACTATGTTAGACTCCAGGCTGGTCACAGGTGGTGTCACACAGGGCTCAGTCCTTGGCCCCATTGTTTGTCATGTACTTCCCAGAAGTACAGGCCAACATGGGAGGACTTTGGATGACAATGTTAGCAGATGACTGCACACTGGGCACCATAGTGGACAGTGCATCACACACAGATATCCTTCAGAAGGGACTCACAGTAACTGATAGCTGGTGCCAGGGCCATGGCCTGAAGTCAGAGTGCACAACATGTGTAGACATACCCTTCAGGAAAAGCAAGGTGACCCCAAGCTACCATATAGGTGGCAATCCTCTAAGCACAGAGGAGGTTATCATGGACCTGGGGACCCAGGTTAACAGTCGCCATTCTTCTGAGACTCACATTGCTAAAGTGGATAGGAAGACCTTCTACATTGCCCACCTGATCAGGCTGGGATTCACATCCAGATCTAGTGGGTCATTGTTCCCCTGTACTCTTCACTTATCAGACCGGTGATCAAGTCGAATGCCCTATTCTGGCTGTATCTCACACAACATCTGCAGCAATTGGAGACACCCTGACTGTCCCCCACCTAAAGGATCAAGGAACCCCAACAGCTGTCATATACTGCCAGATTGACGACACTCACACTCTATTCACTCACATACCGTCTGCTTAGAGGTGACATGTGCCTGACATGAGGCCATGTCCAAACAGAGATTAATGGGCATGCTCCACCTCAGACTCAGAAGATCCACCTGAACCACTAGTGCAGGTGACTTACACCTTAGCAGGGATGTATGTTGGACATGTTGGAGGGATGGAGTTATCACTCGGAGACTCCCTATGCTGTGGAATACAATCCTGGTCCATTTGAGGCAGAGCACCTTGCTGGCTGTGTTCAAGAGGTATCTTGACCTAATGCTAGTCGGAGAATGTGTTTGTCCATCAACACATTGTAAGCGTAGTTCGACATGTCATATGTCTTGTTTAGTATACTGTGCCTCTGTCTACCTGTGACATAACATTGATACCCAGGGTAAACCTCCCATCTCCCATCCACTCATTAGGATTCCTGTTGAGGGACTCAACCAGTGTCTCTATGGACAACCTGTACTGGTAGTTTACTCATGTGTGGGGTGGCTTCTGTGTTTTGGATAATGCAGTACAGCCTGTCCTATATATGTCAGTGCTGGGGTTCAGGTCCCTCATGTGCATAGCTCCCTGCCATTCAGATTGTACAAGGTGCAGCATGTGCATTGATTCCAGCTTGGACATGGCTTTCTACATCAGGCACAGCTTGCATCTGGGTGGACAGCATGGCAGTGTGTGGAGCTGCACTCTGTTTAATCAGACTACACATTACATGTGTTCCAGCTCTGTCATACTCCTGGTGAGGTACTGTTGTGGACTTTACAGGTGCTGGATGTGTGTGCATGAGGTACACCCCACAAGGGCTGTTGTGGTCATTTCTAATGCTGATGAAAGATAAATGCAGAACCAGAATGACCTCCCCTTAGCTAGATGTCAGACAGCATGGACCATACAATCACAACTGAAAACAGGACCCTCTCCACAAAGGGAAAGTGTCCTGTCTGGTGGACCCCAGCCATAAACAAACTGTATGACAGATGAGGGTTACTAATGCAAGACAGAGCTACATCTCCAAAAGGGAAGACAGCTGTGATCAGCACTAGTAGAAAGCTACATTATCTCATAAAGACATGCAAGGTCAACTTGGGGACATAAATCACCAAAGACAATGAAGATAACCACACTGCTTTCTTCAGTTATGTCAGACACCTGGTTGTGAACCCTCGGATATGCTCAGAGTTGGTACACAACAACATATATCCCAGTGACCTGACAGATATTGGCAACATTCCCGGACAGCTTCAGTGCGATTTACCCCTCCCTCACCCCCAAAACAAGATAGTTATCACTGCTGTATGTAACCTCACTGTCATCTTGGATGTCCATGTGAGAGCCACACTCAGCAAAGACAAGTACACAGCATCCATGGGACCTGCTGGTATCTCCAGTTGCATGCTATGTGAACTCCAGAAGGGGCTGGACCCATATATACAACTGCTATTTAACCTTAGTCTTGCTACAGGATATGTACCTGAACACTGGCATACGGCAACAGTGGTCCCACTCCACAAGGGGGATGCCTCCACAGACCATGGCAACTACCACCACACAGGCTTAACCTGCCTTGTCTGCAAAGATATGGGAGGAGTCATGGAGCTCTTACACAGACACATTACTGACCTACGGACCCTTGTTCCCACCTAGTTCAGCTTTGTACAGGGCAGATCCTGCCTTTTGCACCTTTGCACCGAAAGTACCTACCATGAAGATCAGGGTTCTTCAACACATGTCATATGCTTCCAGAATAGAGGAAGTCCAGCTTTGTTCAGTGTCATACCGCATACTTACAGGTGACCTATGCCTGACATACATGACCATGTCCAAACAGGATTTGGTGGACATAGTCCACTGCAAGCAATCCAAATCCACCAGAGCCATGAGAGCTGAGTATTTGAACCTCAGCACATACATGTATAGGACATGCTGGAGGGACAGAGTCATAACTCAGAGGCATCTCACACTCTAGCAGAGTATCCCAGTTCATGTTTGACAGAGTCCCTCACTGACTCTCTTCAGGAGACATCTGGACAACTGCATATGAGACGGAGGCACAGACTAGACAGAGACACAGTCATGTTATTCAATTACGTAAGGGGGTCATAATGTGTCACTACTAAGTCAGAGGCACAATATTCAGAATCTATTCTGTACACTTATTACCACTATAAGGGGTGGCAATAGCCACATCACTATGGCTAGGCTTATACATGCACTAGGGCAGATAGCCTAGTAGTACACTATGACACTATGAAACACCGTGTATGTGTAGCTATTGTCAATCAAACAGTATGATGTGGCTTGGGGGCTTGATATCTCCCTGTATTCCAACATTGTTTTGTCTATTCCTTCTAGCATGTCTAGGGATCAGTTGCTAGTGTCCTCTCCTGCTCAGCTGGTGAACCTGGGAATATTGAGGCACTGTTACAGTTGCCTCATGTACACTGACAACCCTCTCCTTCTGCCATAAAACACACATACATGTGAGAGATGCAACTATATAGCCAAAGTGGAGGCTGAGCTCTCTCAACATAGGACTAGCAAGACCAGAGAGAGGTGAAGGTAACCACACACACATCTTTAATCCAGTCTCACATGGCACTGTCACAACTTAAGATCATACACATAGACACACAGAGACACTCTCCGAGGCTCTGATCAGAAGTCTACCAGAATGGCGGTGGCCACCACAGCAGACACTCACACAACTGCCTCCACAGGGCACAGCACATGCAACACATTGACCACAGAGTTGGTGTGCCAAACAGTCACAGCCCTCAAGGCCAAACACAATGCCGGACACACTTGTCATAGGTGACTCCATAGTCAGACACACTGATGTCCCACTCACCAGATCAGGTACAGAGGAGGTCACAGTAAGCTGCCTATTGGGCACTGGAATCCACCACATAATGCAAGCACTCAGGTCACTAAACTGCAAGTACAGGTCTGACCCAGTCATAATCCATGCTGGTGTGAACGACCTGAGATGTACCTCCCTGGACTACATGGAAAGAGACATAGAGGATCCCTCTGATTATGTAGGCCAGGCAGGTATGACCCTGACCTTTGGCAGTATGCTACCTTCACCAAGTATGATGCCACATAAACAGAGAGAAGATGATCAGCTGTGGTATTTTGCTTAGACTATGGTGTCATTCTAAGGGGTCCAATGTCTGTCTGCCTGGGATGACATGCTGGACAGGCCACGGTGATTTGCAAGGGACGGCTTGCACCTGTCACCCCTGGGCTTCCGGATTTCAGATGATGCTCTTGCCACCCCATTGTGCCTTTTTATGCAAGATTCAGATTCTACACCTACCACCCTAGAACACAGTAAAGGAAAGACACTAAGGGTAATGCTGCTCAATGCCCAAGGTCTCAACCTCAAGCTGCACACACTCTATGCCCTTCTCAGTATGTAGCACATTGATGTCTGTGCTGTGCCTGAAACCTGGTTCACAGCTTCTGACAGCACCCCGGCACTATCGGGTTTTACCTCATATCATGCATTCCGGCACCAGCATCCCGACAACACCAAGAAGGATGGTGGGTGTCCACATTCATCAAGGACACCCTCACCTCATGGTTGGTGGCAACACACGATGCATCAGAGACCATCCAGGTGCCAGTGACCGTAGGCAAGACTGCTCTGCAGTTTGTAGCATGTTACATGCCACCCTCAAACTCAGGTACCTCACACAGCTATCCTGCAAACACTGAAGGGGATAAATGTATCTCAAAACACCATCCTACTGGGTGATTCCAACTATCCACATATAGACTGGGATCACTAATCATGCCACAACACTCTAACACAAAGGTTCCAAGAGTTCATACACTGAAATGCCATGGAACAACTGGTCCCAATCCCCTCAAGTGGAGGCAACATACTAGAACACATCATCACGAACATGGGGTCACACTGTTCAACACCAGACATATACCCATCATTGGTGAGATCAGATCATGGACTATTCTCAGTGGGAGTCCACATCCCACCCACACCCCAGATTGGAAATGAAATGGTGAAGACCTTCTCAAATGCCGACTTCACATTTCTGAGGACTGGTGTGGTCTCTTTCAAGGCCCCCAGGCCAGCAGACACCATTACCCAAGCCACTGTATCACTTAGAAATGCCTTCTACCAGCACCTCCAGGACTGCATGGTTCAGGCAATCCCAAATAATAATGACTCTTTGTACCACAGGCAAGCATCCAGTCTGGTGGACCCTAGCCATAAACAAGCTGTACAACACAAGGAAGGAGCTACTACAAGATAGAGCGTAATCCGTGGGGGAAGACACCCCTGCTCATTGTGAGTAAAACACTGGGTTCCCCATACAATCATCCGAGGCATGTTTTGAGAGTAAACCCACTCAGGACTCCAGGGACAATCATGAGGCCTTTTTTACCTATGTTTGAAACCTGGGAGGAAACTCCCAGATATGCTCAGACTTAGTTCAGAATAATGTTGATATCACTGCACCTACAGACATTGGCAACATACTGACTGACAGGTTCAGTGCAGATTTCTCCCCCCCTCCCTCCAAACTGGGGGGGTATGTACAACAGAAGATTGTAGCCCCCCAAACATCTCCACTGCTGGGGTGGGAACTGCTCAATCCAAGGCAGAAAACACTTTATCCATGGGACCAGATGGTGTCCCCAGTTGTGTGCTCCATGAACTCAATGAGTAATTACACCCGCAGTTAGGGCAGCTGTTTAATCTTAGCCTCACCTCAGGATATGTTCCCAAGGAGTGGCATACAGCAATGGTGGACCCACTTCACAAAGGAGGTGCCTCCACCAACCCCAGAAACTACCATCCCATCAGCTTGACAAGCCTGTTCTGCTAAGCTATGGAGAGGATCATAATGGGAATTCTAAATGAAGACATAGGGGACTTGCAGACATTGGATCCAATCCAGTTTGGCTTTGTCAAGGGCAGATCATGCCTTTTAAACTTGGTTGACTTTTTCAAAACACTCACCCAGGCCATTGACGTGGGCAAGGCAGTCCACACAGCCTACCTTGACCTGGCAAAGGCTTTCGACACAATACCCCACTCGGGTATCATTGAAAACATCACCAGCTTAATTGTGAACCCATACATCACAGCATGGGTTGCAAACTGGCTAAGTGACGGAACACACAGGGTCAAAGTTGCTGGTGCCAGTTCACACTCCAGAGCTGTCACAAGTGGTGTCCCACAGGGCTCAGTCCTGGGCCCACATTTGTTCAGTATCTACTTTTCAGAAGTACGAGCAAACACAGGAGGATTACGGCTGACCAAGTTTGAAGATGACTGCAAACTGGGAAGCATAGCTGGAAACCCATCTGACACAGACATCCTTCAGAAGGGTCTCAGACACAGATAACTGGTGCCACGGCCATGGCCTTACATTAAACACTAAACAATGCATAGCCATACCCTTCAGGAAGAACAAGGTTACCACTACTTCCCATCTAGGTGGCAATCCTCTAAGCACAACGTAGGTTATCAGGGACCTGGGCACCCAGGTTGACAGTGACCTTTGCTTGACACTCACATTGCCAGGGTAGTTTGGAAGGCCTTCTACATTGGCCACCTCATCATGCAGTGATTCACATCTAGATCAAGGGAGGTCATCGTTCCCCTGTACTCATCACACCAATGATTGCATACACTGCCCCATTCAGATTGGATGGGCCCACAAATTCCTCGACAGGAGGTGAAAGGGTCTCAAACATATTTCTTATGCTGCCCGACTGAAGGAATTCCAGCTGTATTCAGTCACTTACTGACTGCTCAGAGGTGATCTGTGCCTGACATACAAGGCTATGTCCAACCCAGACTTTATGAACATGCTTCACCTCAAGACCTCTACATCCATCAGAACTACAAGGGCAGGAGACCTAAACCTCAACACAGATATTAATAGGATGTGCTGGAGGGACAGATTCATCACCCAGAGAGTCCATATGCTGTGGAACAACATCCTGGTACATGTGGGGCTGAGCACCTCACTGGCTTTGTTCAAGTGAGATCTTGACCAATGGATGGGAGATTGCAGGTATACCCCAGGGATAACCTCAGTATCACTGCTTGACAGAGGCACAGCAAAATAATGGGCATATTATCCATCAACTTGCAGGGGTGGCAGACGCCACAAAACTCTGGCCTAGGCTTATTAATGCCCTAGGGCAGATAGCCTAGTATGAACCTATGGACATAGGCCTGGGGCAGTTCCTGCTATTAGGACAGTGGTCTGCAGCAGGCTATATAGTAGTAGTCGGTTTTAGCCATTGTATTTTGACCATGGCTATTCCATGTTGCTTCTTGTTGTGGTACAAACATGGGTGTGTGGTTATCCATGCTATTTATTGCTAGACACCCTCATTTTGTATCTTGTTCCATGTTTTTGCACATGTACATCACTGTATGACGTGCAGCTGTTTCCACAGGGTCATATGCGTGGATATGGATGTTAGTTGGGGTCCTCAGGTGTGCATATTGTACATGATATTACATTACTTAACACATGGCATTCATGCCTCAGGTGGTGCTGCAGGGCCACCTCTGTCGGATACACATACTACACTCCTGTACATTTGGAAGCAGGTTGTGTCATGTTAGGCATCCCTGTTACTGTATGAGTGAGTCAGGCGGTATCAGTCCCAGTGTTCCTACTGACCAAGCGTATGTGCTATCGTTGCCTCTTTGCCAAGGCCAGGGCATACTGGGCACACCTCCTTCTGCCTACTGGGACAAGGTCAGGTTGTTCCTCCTCCGAGTCACCCCTGCCTGTGGTGGCCTTGGCAATGGTGGGGGGGATGTTTGGCCCAGCCCTGTGCTGGTCCTGCTGCAGCTGTTTCCCGGGATCATATTATGTAGCATAGCACATATCATGATCATTTGGGTACATGTAGTTGGTGTGTACTGCAAAGCTCCACCAGATGTGTCCAGACACCGGAACCGTGACTTGAGCAGCCCAAACACACGCTCTATGATATTACGTGTTTGTGCGTGTGCCTCATTATGGCGTTCCTGTTCAGGTGTGTGTGCATTTCTGATGGGTGTCATCAGCCACGGCTCAAGTGCATAACCTGCATCCCCCACTAGGTGTCTGTGTGGGAAGTCCCCATTGGCAAATGATTGGTACAGCTGCGTCAGATGCCAGATGTGGGAATCGTGGTAGCTCCCAGGGCAGCCAGCACACACATTCATTATTATGCCCTGGGCATCACACACGACCTGGCAGTTGATGGAGGGTATCCCTTGCGGTTAATGTAGACTCTACCCCACTCACCGGCTGGTGCTTTGATGCGTATGTGCGTGCAGTCTATTGCACCCAGCACCTCTGGGTATCCCGCTATTTGCTGGAAGAGACGCATATTGCTGGCCACAACCTCACGGTCATTAGGGACATATATATGATCACTGACATGTGGTGACATGGCATCCAGGAACTGGTGCAGTACCCTGGAGGCTGATGCCTGTGATATCCCCATCATATCACCAGTTGGTCTCTGGAAGGTACCTGTTGCTAGTATTCTTAGGCCAACACATACCTTGGTTTCCACTGGGATGGGTTCCCCTCTGTTGGTTCTGTGTGTGAGGTGTGGCCTGCACAGCTCAACAATCTGCTGCAGGAGCTCTCTGTCCACTCTATAGCGCTCTACTATCTCCAGCTCATGTAACCCATGGTAGGTGACCCTGGGCCTGTATACTCTTCTCCTTCTCCTCACTCTGGGTTGTCTGTCAGCATCTGCATTGTCACCACCCTCAGCAATTCGCCTATGCCTGATTATAATAGCCATGGCAGCCCCTAGCATTTCTGCTCTGAGTTCAGCTTTATTTCAGTTTTCAATTCTGATAGCTTAGTTTCTGGCAGTATCTCTTGTGAGAAACAGCCTTCACTGCTCTTTGTTGTGTTTTAAGTGCTGGGCTGGGCTTCTAGTCTGCCTGTGTAATTGCCTGCTTGTAATTGTTTCCACCAATTAACTCCAGCAGTATTCCTGGCAGTTTCCTGTATTTTGGTTGTTTCCTGTTTCCTCTCTGTTTCCTGAGGGGGAGCAATGTGCACACCAGCTTAAACACGCTCACAGTCACTTAAACGCGCGCACACATCCCTACACAGTGTTACACGCGCGCACACATCCTTACATGGTGTTAGCTAGGCTGATTCATGCTAAAACGCGCGCACACTGCCTTACACACGTGCACGCCCGCGCAAACTGTTGTAAACAGTTTGCAACACGCTCCCACAGGTAGAACCTGCCTTACACGCGCGCATACACGTATATCAAGAAATTTGAGTGTAGGGATAGCGTATACCCTCAATTTCTTGACTTTCCTAGTGTTCTGTTGGGACACACCTCCCTCCCTGATGTCTGTCTGTCATCTGTTACCTTACATTGCCCTCCAATCTGGTACATTTCTTTCTATCCTTCCCCTCCGTGATGTCACCTACCTCTTACTCTGTTCCTCCCCCTTCTCTAACTCTTACACTACTCAGAAAGTGCTCATTACCTATGTGGCAGTGTGATTCAGTATTGTAACCCTCATTTACATAGGACTGCCTAGTAATGCTTAGTTACATATCTTACACGGAGCTTCCCCTTGACAACCACTAAGCGGAGGCCATATTGTTTTAGTCTGCAAGTCCCTCCATTGACATTCCATGTAATACATAAATCCCACAATTGTGGGCTTATAAGCTTCGGTTTTCAGTTTTAGGTAGCGCACCCGTTTGCGGGTGTGCTGCAGTTAAACACAAAAATCCCGTCCCAAAAAAAAAGTTAAATAACTTATTTTTGCAACACTTTTCATGCCAATGGCCACATATTTGGCCATTGGCATGCTTAATGACACATATGCACCCTTTATTTGGAGCTGACATAGCTCCGTTTTTGATTTTGCAGAAATGTACTCAGTTGTCAGCTGAGTACATTTCTGCAGCTAACACGTCCGTTACACGGACTGGTTTCTGCTTCGTGGATCGCTCAAATACCTCATTTGCATATCTTGGAGCTGCAAATGAGGTATTGAGCATTTCCACGCCAGTCGATGTAAGAGACGTGTTAGCTGTCTCTTACACGGAGGTTTGGGCTGTACCTGAATCGGGAGGCTTACACGGAGGCTTACACTACTCTTGAACTCCGTGTAAGCCTTCCTGAATCTGGCCCAATGTCTTAAGTGTGTATTCAGTTCGTCCTATAAAATAATTGCCGTTTCAACGACGTCTTGGTCTTATACCTTATACAAGGTCTATTCCCCAGCAAGTCCTTGATTCAATCATTGGTCTGTAAGATAGACTAATTAGATTTAATAACCCTGCGTACAGCTCCTACATCACTGGCATAAAAAAGAGAAAGGGGAACACTTTTAGGTTCATAGATTTGTCCTAGGCTATCGGCCCTAAGGCCTATGCAAGCCTAGCCATAACAATTCCCTGGGAATTTTTTCCCACAATATTTACTTCTCTGAGCCCGTCTAGCAGGATGACTGACATGATCCCCAGGGTGAATTTCCTAGCTCCCATCCAATCATCAAGGTTCCTTTTGAAGAGGGCCAATGAGGTGCTCTGCTTGACATGTACGGGCAGTCTATTCCAGAGTATGGGGAGTCTCTGGGTCAGGAACCTATCCCTCCAGCATGTTTTGTTCATTGTGATGATAAGGTTTAGATCCCTGGAGTGTGTGGCTCTGAGGGACTGGGATTTCTTTAAGTGGAGCATGTCCAACAGCTCAGGGTTTGACATGGCCTTGTATGTTAAGCAGAGATTGCCTCTGAGTAGACGATATGCCACAGAGTATAGCTGGAGTTCTTTTAGACAGTCAGCATATGGCATCTTCTTTAGGCCTGTGATTCTTTTAGTGAGGTATTTCTGTGGCCTTTCCAGCTGTTGCAGATGTCTTGTGAGGTACATACCAAATGGGGCATTATACTCTATAATGGGTCTAATGAGGGATGAGTACAGTGGGACAATTACCTCCTTTTTTCTGGATGAAAAGTCCTTAGTGATGAGGTGTGCCACGTAGAAGGATTTCCTGACTGTTGTGGCGATGTGGTTATCGAAAGTGAGACCACTGTCCACTTGTGTCCCTAAGTCTCTCATCACACTTTCGATGTTTAGTGTCCTGCCACATATGTGGTAGTTCATGGGTACATGTTTTTTTCCAATGGAGATGACTATACATTTCTTGGCATTAAGCTTGAGCCCATGGCTCTGGCACCAAGCATCTGTTTCTGTAAGGCCCTTTTGTAGAATATCCACATCATTTGGGGATTCAATAATGGCTCCCAGTTTGCATCCATCTGCAAACTTTGTTAGCCAGAGTCCCTTAGTGTTGGCCTGTACTTCAGAGAAGTAGATGCCAAACAAGAGTGGTCCCAGGACTGAACCCTGAGGTACTCCACTTGTCACTTGTCTGGAGTTGGATTTGGAGTCGGCTACTTTTACAGTCTGGGTTCTATCAGTAAGCCAGTTGGCAACCCATCGAGTGACGTAGGGATTTATGCCCAGCTTAGTAAGTTTATCTATGATTCCAGAGTGGGGGATGGTGTCAAAGGCCTTGGCGAGGTCCAGATAGGCTGTGTGGACCTCCTTACCCTCATCCACAGCTCTGGAGACTGATTTGAAGAAGTCAATCAGATTCAGGAGACAAGATCGGCCCTTCACAAACTCAAACCATGTAATGTCACCTGGCCATCTGATGCAATAGCACTAGCAGGGTCTATATTCTCTATAGCCTCTGAGAAATAGGGTTTCACTCTATCACAGCTGAAGTTTAACACCTCATTATACATATTTTCCACCTCTCTGGGTCTATAACCCCTATCCCTAAATTGCTCTCTCAGCTTAAATAAATCCCTGTGAAATCCTGCCTCAGAATTATTTAATCTAGAGATCCACACCACCTGCTCCCTAAGAATGTTTGTGTCTTTTGGCTTTTCCCGGTTAGGGGTCGGCAAAGCGGAACTCCGGTCCGTTAATGATTGGCAGTAGATTTTTACATTCCGAGTTGCCAGCCCTGATGCACAACCTTCAAAGTAGGTATGCCCATTCACGCATGTCTCCACACAGAAGACGCTCTAGCTGAGAATCAAACCGGACAGCGTCTTACTATGAGGCAACAACGCTACCGCAGCACCACCACCGCAGTAATATATTCCTATAAATATGGGGAGGGTGGATGCTATGCCACTGCAACGATGTATTCCTCCTACAGGGTTTCCTATACAACTCTGTAACAAATAACCCATTCATGTCCTTGGAAATACGTACATCCAGGAAATCAATAGATCCCCTTGAGTGACAACAGGTAAACTTTAAAAAAGTAGTGGTGGTATGTAGATACATCACATACTGATACAATTGCTCAAGACTGCCATTCCACAACAGGTACATGTCATCAATAAACCTTCTGTAGAAGACAATGTTAGCCTCTTAACAATGTCCTTTCAATACATATTCATGTTCCCAGAAAACCAGGACTATATTGGCGTAGTTAGTGGCACAAGATGTGCCCATAGCTATGCCAGTCTTCTAAATGCAGGGAGAATCCTCAAATATAAATGTGTTATTGTCCAAAACACTTCGATAATAAACAGATTAAATCAATCTGTTTTATATCATAAATATTGCAGTCTTGGTCATCTCTATCCCCTGTAAATTAGCAATTACTGTTAAGAGTAACTCAGCATCTAGAATGACTATATAACATTCTTTAGAAGCAGGTTCCTAGCTCACAAACCCATAAAGGTCTTGTAGAAAATATTTTGTGTCCCTGAGACCTGTTTTTACATCATCTAAAACTGGCCTCAGTTGTTTCTCCACATATAATGAAAACAGCTCTGTGAGCCATCATCTCACTGAAGCTATACGTCTAAGAGGAGGATTACATACATTCTTGCGTATTTTGAGCAGGCCCTGGAATATAGGGACAACTGGATGCTCAACAGCTAAATACTGAGAAAGTTCTAAAGATATCAAATGGCTGCACAAGCAGTCCTGTATGATGGAATTAACAGAATCTTTTAAAAAAAGTGCGACTCTTTCCCGATTTCTTTTTCATATACAGTACAGTCAACTAATATTTCATTCAGTGTTCTTACAATATAAATAGTCCATAACAAAAACTGCCCCTTCCTTATCTGAAGATTTGTGTAGCTCCATCAAAGCTTTTTTCTCAGCCCTGGTCAGATTATAAAATTCATTTTTAAAACCATTCCATTGAGAATGTAAAGCAAACAAATCTGACTCATATTTCTTGCAGAATGCTTCCAAAATGGGATTTAGAAAAGGCTGAAAAACACTTGGCTTCTTAAACTTAACATAATTAGAATCAGCAGCAAACATTGTTCTAAACATAACACACCTAGCAAACATTCTGAAGTCTATAATCAGTTCAGTAAAGTCAGTATACTGTACCAGTATAAATGACAAACCTTGCTGGAGGAGGGAAATCTGAGGTGGTGTTAAACATTTATGAGAAATGTTGAACACTAGGGACTCTTCACTTGTTGCCACATCTGCTTCAGTGTTGTTGACTGCAGTGCCTCCATAGGTTGTCTCCTTTTTCTGCCTTTGCTGAGTGACCTCTCCCTTCTTCCCAGGCTCACATACATCGTAGGTAAAGGTAAAATGGGAAAAACCTGTGATGCTGTTGTGGTCAGCCTAAATACATCTAGGGTGTGCGACTCCTGCCCATCCAACAACAACGAAGCACCAACACGGGAATGAAACCTGCTGGGGTGTAACAAAAGGCTCATTCTCATTGGTAGCAGCCACACCAATCGGATCCATCTGGTTCCGTTGAAATCAGTGCAATTATTATTTAAACTTGATGTCTTAACATTGGTAGCCCTGGGCCAAGTAAAAACATGGCCTTGTTTGAAATCTAAAATGTCCCTGTCTAATTTCTTGCATTTCTGAACCCTTAAACAAGATTCATACGATGAAACAGCATCTAAGACTTAATCCACAGCAGACAAGCAAGCCTGTTTAGGAAAGTCTTTAAAAAATTAATTTATTCACTTGATTCCAGCTCATATGGCTTGAAAATGTCTATTAAAAGATGAATATAGTTAAAACCATGTTCCAGTTTAAGTTGCTGCCATCTCCTCAGTAATTCCACATCTGCATCCTCATAGGTAGGTATTTTTAGTGTCCTTAAACCTCTGGGTATCATCCAATGGTGCAGGCAAGCCTCCATATGCAAATGTTGCCACTGGAGGCATTTTAACTTATAAAGATCATTCTTGAGATCTCTCAAAGCAGTTCTAAACGTGGCAATATCATAGAAGGGCAAATCTGATGCTGTATCAGTACAGTACAGTTGAGTACACTTACCAATGTTCGAGTGTATTCACTGTTGCAGTCATACATTTGGGTTATCTGCTTGCAGTAGCCCTAAGTCAGCCTGATTATCAAAGTCTTGGGTCCTGCGTCGGTTGCTGTCTCATCTTCCATGACGTCAGGTAGTCAGGGGCATAAAGCATGCAGCCGACGCCATTACATCAGTTTTTCTTGCCCCAGATGTCAGGTGCCCCCACAATGGGAAGCAATTATATATATATACACAATGTTACACCTCCAACAAAAAAGCAAATACACCAAAAAGCTTTAAGCATAGTAAACAAGAATAGAGGTATAGCCAAAAGAAGTCAGGGGGCTGGAGGGAGGGTAACCAGGACTGCAACAGTGAATACACTCGAACATCTATATTTATGGTAAGTGTACACAACTGTACTATGTTCTTCGTGTTTCACTGTTACAGTCATCACATTTGGGTAGATTCCCAAAGCTAAGGATGGGAGGAGGAAATTAGATAGCATTAGGACCATCTATAAGACCCTGCAAGACTGCAGTGGCAAAGCCAGCTCTGGATTTAGAGAAAAATGGCAAATGGTAATGCTTGGTGAGGGTATGTACAGAACTCCTGGTAGCAGCTTCTAGGATGTCCCTGGTAGGGACACCTCTGAGAAAGCCTGTAGATGTAAATGTGGTCTTATCCCCTTGTGGGGTAGGTTTTCCATGGTGCTTATAGCAAAAATGAATGCAATGGCCTATTCATTTAGAAATGGTTTGCTTTGAAATGCCCTTCCCCTCTGCCCCTGCAGCAAATGCAACCAGCAGCTGTTCAGACTTCCTGAGAGATTTAGTCCTGTCCAAGTAAAATCTAAGTTGTCAGTACACATCTAAGGAGTGCAGTATTAATTTCCCTTTGTTCTGTGGATTAGAAAAGAAGGTTGGCAAATGAATGGACTGATAAAAAGTCACACTGGATACGACCTTGGGCAAGAAGGAGGGATTGATCCTGAGGGATACCCTGTCTGCGTGAAAGATGATAAAAGGCTCTACTGCCATAAGGGCCTGTAATGCAGGCACCCTTCTTGCTGAAGTGATGGCTAAAAGGAAGACGGTTTTCCAAGAAAGGAATTTCAACTCTGCATTTGCAGCTGGCTTAAAAGGAGGTAGAGTGAGTTTTTCCAATACAAAGTTAAGGTCCCAGAATGGGCTATCCTGGGAGGTCTTAAGTTTTTGGCCCCTCTGAGGAACTGCTTCAGCAGTGGATGAGAGAAGAGTGGTGGGTTCTGTGTTATAATGAGCTGAAATGGCTGAGGCATGAATGTTGATGGAGGAAAAGGAAAGGCCCTTGTGAAGCATCTCAGTTAAGGATTGAAGAATCTGAGGTAAATTGGGCGCTGCTGTGCCCACCCCGAGTTTGGTACCAGGAACAGAATCTTTTCCATTTTTAAGCATAAAAGTTTCTAGTACTAGGCCTCCTTGCCTCCATAATGACATCCAACACTTGCTTACTGAGGGATAGCAACGGAGAGATCAGGTAATTAGCCAGGCTGCCAGGTTCAGGGTTTAAAGCTGAGGGTGCAGAATCTGGCCCTCCTGCTGGGACAGCAGGGCAGGGGTCTGAGGCAGGTGCCATGGTGCCAGCAGTGACATGCTGCACAAAACGGGGTACCAGTGTTGGCGTGGCCACTCTGGTGCAATCAGTATCGTTCTAGGTTTGTCCTGTTTGATCTTTAGTAGTACCTTGGAGGTGAAGGACAGGACATCCACTTTCCAAGCTTGTTTATGGGGAGTCCTTGTGCAGAATTTGTCCAACTGGTAGTTCTGGGGGGAGGCAAACAAGTCTATCTCTGGGCTCCCCCATTTGTTTATCCACATGTTGAATGTCTTTGGTTCCAGGTTTCCACTCGTGTGGGTCCATAAGATCTCTGCTTAGAATGTCTGCCAGTGTATTTAGCTTTCCTGGCAGGAATCGAGCCTGTAGGTGCACTTGGTAGCTCTAGGCTGTGTTCCACACAGCCATGGCTAGTCTGCAGAGAGGGTAAGAGTGGGTTCCCCCCTGCTTGTTTATGTACCACATAACAGTGGTGTTGTCCGTCTTTACCATTAACTGTCCTGGAAGAATGTGGTCCTTGAAGGCTGTCAGAGCATTGTGTACAGATAACATTTCTTTTTGATTGATATGCAGGTACATTTGACTTGGGTTCCATTTGCCCTGAATGCACTTCCCTGCCAAGTAAGCCCCCCATGCAGTCTGATGCGTCTGTTGTTAGGGTTTGGAAGGCAGGGGGTAGAGTGAATGGCAGTTCCTTGTTTTGGTAGCAGGTCTCTGCCCACCAAAGTAACTATCTGTAGGCAAGGTATGATAGGAATCATTGCTTCTAGATCCTGAGAATGTTGACACCATAGGCTTTTTAGATACCATTGTAGTTTCCTCATATGCAGTCTTGCATATGGAATTAGGAGAATGCAGGAGGCCATGAACCCCAAGGCTTGCAGTATTTTCCTTGCAGATAGCTGGGTCTTTGTGGCCAGTAGTTTGAAGTAGGCTGTCAAATGAACTTGTTTCCGTGGCGTGAGGAAAGGCATCTGGGAAGTTGTTTTCAAGCTTGCTCCCAGAAATACAATTTGTTGGCAAGGTACAAGATGTGATTTCTTTTCGTTTATGGTGCACCCCAGAGAAGTTAGCAATTTTTGTACAAATGCCAGATGATTCAATAGTATGTCCTGGCTTTCTGCCTAAATTAGACAATCGTCCAGGTATGGGTATACTTGAATTTTTCTTTGCCTGCAAAATGCATTGACTGGAGCTAGGCACTTTGTGAATACCCTGGGCACAGTAGATAAGCCAAAGGGCAGTGCATGTAGCCTGCTTTGAAGTGTAGGTATCTTCTGCAAGATTCCCTGATTGGGATGTGCAGGTAGGCTTCTTTTAAATCCAGTGTTGCCAACCAGGCATCCTAGCCTAGCATAAGAAGCAACTGGTGAAGAGTTAGCATCTTGAATTTTGGGATCACCAAAAATGTGTTTAGGATAGAGAAGTCCAGGATAGGACGCCGGGACTTGTCTTTTCTGGGCACCAGGAAAAGTCTTGAGTAGAATCCTTGTCCCCTTTCCTCTTCTGGGACAGTTTGGATAGCCCTGACACTTAAGAGAGAACTTGCTTTTGAGTCTCTGCCCACTGATTTGGGGGTAGATCTGGCCAACTGTTTGGGGTTGGTAAGGTGTGGAAGTGGAATCTGTATCCTTGGGAAACTATATTTAGAACCCATTTGTTCTGGGTAATGAGTTCCCAATTTTTTGCCTGCAGGGCAATCCTTCCCCCTAAAAGAGCAGGGCTTGGAAGTTTTAAAGTTAAGTCACTGAGACAGTTTACCATAGGGGGGAGTCTTACTACTCCCTGCTTTGGATGTGCCTCCCCTCCCCCCCCACTGCTTAGTCCTGTGAGTACCTTGGGACTGAAGCCCGGGTGTTCTGCTGGCTCTGGGTTTGGACTGAGAAGGCCTGAAAGAGGCAGGAAAAGACTTATTCTTAGAGGGCCAGTGCTCACTAAATCTGGGACGCTGTACTTGCAGGAAATCTTTAACAGTTTGCATAGATTTATCTTTTTCCTCCATCTTTTTAAGTACTTCTTCTGCTTTGTGGACAAACAGGTGGTTCTGGTTTAAGGGAGTATCCAGCAAATTAGCTTTAACATGATCTGGCAAAGATTGCTCCTTAAGCCAAGCATGTCATCTAAGTACAGACCCAGTGACAGCAGCCCTGCAAGATGCCTCTAGTGAATCAAAACCACATTGCAAAGTATGTTTTCCAACTTGTTCAGCAGAATGCATTAAATACTGTAAATCTTTATTTTCAGCACAGTCAGGAATCATCATCATTTTCTGTTTAAGCAATTCAATAATATGCTGCTATTTTAACATATGAAACTGGCAGTTTAAGGCCCTAATGGCCAAGGTTGCAGAAGTGTATACCTTCTTACCCCATCTATCCAGTGCACTGGAATCTCTATCAGAGGGGGCAGAATTTTTGGCAGTAGTAGCCTTAATGCTCTTGGGTGCCTGTGAAATGGTCTCAGGATATGCAGTAGGATTTTTAAAGAGGAACTTGTGGGAGTCAGGAGCCCTGTAATATCTATCTGGTTTTCTGGGAACAGGAGGTAAAGAGTCAGGGCCAAGCTAGATTCCGAAATGGCATCATCAACAATGTCCAGTACAGGGGGGATAGCTAGAGGCCTGTGTTGGGGCAGGAGTAAGAAATCCCTACGCCTCTTTTTAGAGTCGGAGTAATTCTGGGTTTTCCAGTGAAAATGCTCCCCAAGAGTATGCAAGGTTTCACCAAAAGAGAAATCCTCTGGAGGGGAAGCAGAGGGAATAGAGTCCTCTGCATCAGAATCCTCATAGGTAGATAAGGGTAAATCCTGGTCATCAGAGGAAACAGAAATTTCAGAATCCTGATCAGAAGACTCATAAGCAAACTCAGGCCTAGGTCTCTTAGAGGGGAAGGTTGGCTTCCCCTAATTAAAGTAATAAGGTCTTCAGCCATTCTTATCATTTGTTTTTTAGGGATAGAGGTCTGACCATGCGGCCTGGGCGTCAGTTTTCCAGGCATGGATCGAGTCTTAGGCCTTGAAGAAGAAGATGGCATCTGTTTAATATGCAAGTCAGTTGGCCTGAATACACCCTCAGAAGCTGGTGCCTGCACAGCGGTTCCGGACCCATCTAAGGTAGAGACATCCGCAGGTTCCATAGTCGAAGAAGCATCTCGCGGCATATCAGACTCCGAATGGGTCTCAGTAGAGGCATGCAAATCTGAAGTAGTGGGTATCAGGGGCTGCGAAAGTGCCTCACTGAATACAGGCGAAACTGGCGACTAGCTTAGGAGAAGTGTCGTCGGCAGCTTTGGACCTATGCAGTCTGTATCTGTCTTTATCTTTGCGTTTTTTCAGAATGTCGGTAGTAGGATGGCTTACCAAAGACATATCAGGATAATTGAACCGAGCACCAAAATATTTAGAAGCAAAAATATACCGATGACTGATAGTTCATGGTTTAAATAAGGCACAAAACCGACAGCGAGATGCATCGTGGTGTGGACCTAGGCAAAGAATACAGTACGAATGAAAATCTTTATGAGGTATTTGCTTTCCACAAGAAATACAATTATTGACTTTTACTGACCGGTTTAGAGCAAGAAAAAGTTTCCCCAACAGGGTACTTGGCTTAGTAGAAGACTTCGGTTCTGAAACTTGAAAATGAAAATTTCAGGAGTCGGCCGACCGGCACTTGCGAACTGCTTCTGCTTCGGGCACTGTACGGCAAGAAAGACTGATGTAATGGCATCGGCTGCATGCTTTATACCCCTAACTACCTGACGTCATGGAAGATGAGACAGCAACCGACGCAGGACCCAAGACTTTGATAATCAGGCCGACTGAGGTCTACTGCAAGCAGATAACCCAAATGTGATGACTGCAACAGTGAAATACGAAGATCATCTGACCTCTGCTGTAAAAGCAACAGATTATCCAGATGCAAAAAAAGAGAAAAATGATCCGTTCCTTTGTTCGTTTCCAAATTATGAGGGACATAATCAAGCTCTACCAGCCTTTCAAGACCTTCTGTCATACTCCCAAGGAGAAAAAAAGTACAGTTTTGTACCTACCATAAATGTAGATGTTCGAGTGTATATACTGCTGCAGTCATCACACTTGGGTTATCCTGCCGTCAGGTGGTTCCCCAGTCAGCCTGAGTTCCCAAGTCTTGGTCGGGTGTCTGTTGCTGTTGCCTCCACCTGACGTCAGTGCGACAGGGGTATATAAGATGCAGCCAACGCCATTTTCTTCAGTTTTTCTTGCCCCAGATGTCAGGTGCCCCCAAAAAGGTAGGCAATTCAAACTGCTAATAAAACATACATGGTTTGTTCTTAAAGACACCCATGTCTTGATGGAAAATGATGAAAGGTTCCACTGCCATTAGTGCCTGTAATTCTGAAACTCTTCTTGCTGATGTTATTGCCAGGAGCAGAGCAGTTTTCCAAGAGACATATTTTAAATCTGCTGTGTTAGCTGGCTCAAAGGGAGGTAAAGTTAATTTTTCCAACACAAAGTTGAGGTCCCAAGTTGGAGTAGGTGCTCTACGGGGTGGTATTATGTTTTTAGCCCCTCAGAGGTACTGTTTTATCAAGGGATTAGAGAAAATTGGTGGATCCGTGTTGTAATGAGCAGAGATGGCAGAGGCATGGATCTTGATGGATGAAAAGGAGAGGCCTTTGTCCAGCATCTCAGTTAAATATTGTAGTATCTAATGAATATTTGGGACAAGAGGGTCAAGGCTGTGAGCCTGGTTCCAGGCACAGAATCTCTTCCATTTATCCGAATAGGCTTTCCTGGTGCTAGGTCTTCTGGCCTCCAGAATGACATCCATAACAGCTTTGGAGAGAGGCATTGCTTGCTTGACTAAAGAATTTTCCATGCAGCCAGGTTTAAAGTCTTTAGCTGGCTGTGAAGTATCTGATTGTTGTGCTGAGTCAGAAGATGTGGGATTTGAGGCAAAATCCAAGGTGGTCCTTGTGCTAAGTTCTTTAAGATTGGGTACCAGTGCTGGCGTGGCCAGTCTGGGGCAATCAGGATCATCTCTGGCTCTTCTTGCCTGGCTTTTACAAGAACCTTTGGAAGGAGAGGTAGTGGTGGGAAAGCATATACTTGTAGGTTTTTCCATCTGAATGAGAGGGCATCCACTTTCCATGCTTGTGGGTGGTAAGTCCTTGTGCAGAATTTCTGTAGCTGGCAGTTCATTGGGGATGCAAACAGATCTATGTCCTGGCTCCACCAGTTTTGTGTTATCATTCTGAATATTTGTGGATTCAATTCCCATTCGTGGGGATCCATGATTTTTCTGCTTAAGTCGTCTGGCAGTGTGTTTTTCTCTCCTGGCAGGAATTGTGCTTGCAGATGAACTTGATAGGTTAGAGCTGTGTTCCACAAGGTCATGGCTTGTCTGCAGAGGGGATAAGAGTGAGTGCGCCCCCTTGCTTGTTTATGTACCACAAAACTGTGGTGTTGTCTGTCTTTAGTAGTAGTTGTCCTGGATGCAGAAGGTCCTTGAAAGCTATAAGGGCATTTTGTACCACTAGCATCTCTTTTTGATTGATGTGAAGATGCCTTTGTTCTGCGGGCCACTTGCCCTGGATACATTTTACTGCCATGTGTGCTCCCCAGGCGTAATCCAATGCATCTGTTGTCAGTGTTTGCTGGGCTGTGGGTTGAGTGAAAGGCTGTCCCTTGTTGAGGTGACAAGCTTGAGCCCACCATCAAAACTCCTGCTGAAGGTAAGGAATTAGTGGTATTACTGTTTCCAAACTTTGACAGTGTTGAGACCAGACATTCTTTAGGTACCATTGTAGTTTCCTCATATGCTGTCTGGCATATGGAATTAGTAATATGCAAGATGCCATGTAACCCAAGGCCTGCAGAATTTTTCTTGCAGGGAGTTGGGTCCTTGTTGCCATCAATTGAAAATATTGAGTCAGTTGTCCTTGCTTGTCTGGCATGAGATAAGCCATCTGGGCCGTTGTATTCAAGCTGGCACCCAGGAATATTATCTCTTGTGAGGGCACTAGTTTTGATTTCTTTTTGTTTACTGTGTACCCTAGGCAACTTAACTTTTTTACAAACGCCAGATGCTTTAGAAGAATGTCCTTGCTCTCTGCTTGAATCAGGCAGTCGCCTGATTACTGGTGCCAGGCACTTTGTGAAGACCCTGGGCGCAGTAGATAAGCCAAAGGGCAGTGCAGAGAATTGGTAGTGCATTGAACCTGCTATGAATCTGAGGTATCTTCTGCAGTTTTGTCTGATAGGGACATGCAGGTATGCCTCCTTGAGGTCCAAAGTTACGAGCCAAGCTTTCTTGCCCAGCATGGGAAGAAACTGCTGTAGTGTCAACATTTTGAATTTTGGAACATCCAGGTAAGTGTTTAGAGAAGAAAGATCCAGAATGGGCCTCCAGGCTTTGTCCTTTCTGGGAACCAGAAAGAGTCTTGAGTAAAATCCTTGTCCTTGCTCTTGTGGTGGTACCTTTTGAATAGCTCTCATGTCCATGAGTGCTGTAATTTGTTTTTGAGCCTCTGCCCACTGATTTGGTGGCAGATTTGGCATTCCTTTTAACCTTGGCAGAGTGTGAAAGTGGAACCTGTAACCTTGAGATACAATGTTGAGAATCCATTTGTCTTTGGTGATCATATGCCAATTGTGATAGAAAAGTGCCAGTTTTCCTCCCAAGGGGCCTGCCAAGAGAGAACTGTTTGGCAGCTGTGGTGGGAAGTCATTGGGGCTGTTTTTTATATGGCTGGGGCCTGTCTTCCCCTTCTTTCTGGGTTGATGCACCCCATTGTCGAGGCCTGTAAGGACCTTGTGGTTGACCTCTACCTCTTGGACGTCTGTATCCGCCCCTTTGAGGTCTGTCTGTAATTGGAAAGGACCAATTCTTTGTTTGCCAATTTCTGCTAAATCGAGGAGGCTGAACCTGTAAGAAATCCTTCACCGTCTGCATAGATTTTGTCTTATCCTCCATTTTCTTTAATATCTCTTCTGCCTTAACTCCAAATAACACATCCTGCTGCAAAGGTGCATCCAATAGTTTTGCTTTAACATGATCTGGTAACGTATGTTTTTTTAACCAAGCATGCCTTCTAGTGACAGAACCTGTAACTGCTGCTCTACAGGAAGCCTCTAAAGAATCAAAACCACATTGCAAAGTATGTTTTCCCACTTGTTCAGCTGCATGCAATAAATCCTGCATTTCCTTAAAATTAGGAGGATCTGAGTTAGGAAGCATTTTTTGTTTCAACTGAGACATCAAATATTGCTAATATTTTAGCATGTGAAACTGGCAATTTAAGGCCCTCATTGCTAAAGTTGCAGATGTATATACTTTCTTCCCCCATCTGTCTAATGCTCTGGAATCTCTGTCAGAGGGGACTGGATTCTTTGCTGATGAGGCCTTAACCCCTTTGGGGCCCTGAGAAATTGTTTCAGGGTCAGCAACAGAGCTTTTATAAAGAAATTTGTGAGAGTCAGGGACTCTATAGTATCTGTCAGGCTTAACTGGGGCTGGCGGTAAAGAATCAGGATTTAAGCTGGACTCAGTATGCACATCATCCACAATATCTAACACTGGCGGAATAGCAAGGGGTCTGTGTTGAGGTAATAAAAGGAAGTCTCTGAGCCTTTTCTTGGATTCTGAGTAATCTTGGCCCTCCCAATTGGAATGCTCCCTCATGGTAAGGTTTCCCCAAAGGAGTAGTCCTCAGGCGGAGAGGCTGATGGAATTGATTCCTCAGCATCAGAATCCTCATAAGGGGGTAAAGAGTATCCTAGGTCTGAGGAAGAATCTGAAGAGATGGATACCTGGTCGGATGAGTCATAGTCTGCATCCTGTCTAGGCCTTTTATCAGGAGGGGGATGGGAGCCCCTGATCAGAGTGATTAGGTCTTCGGCCATTTTGAGCATTTGTTTCTTAGGCATGGAGGCCTGTCCTGGTGAATGTTGAATTTGATTCTTTGTTTTTAAAGGAGGTTTAGACTTAGCAGAAGATTTAATGGTTAACTGAGTAGGTCTGAAAACACCCTCTGAAGCTACGGGTTGTTCAGCTACTCCAGATCTCTGAAGGGTTAGTCTCGGTAGGCTGAAAATCTTGAGCGTCCGAAGGCCCAGCCATCTCCACATGGGAGTCAGAGGAGGCCTGTGGTTCTAAAGAAGCGGTCATCAGGGGCTGCGAAAAAGCCTCGCTGAAAAACAGAGAACCGGCGACTGGCCTAGAAGAGGCTTCGTCGTCAGTTTTGGGCCTCGGATGCCTGTCCTTGTCTTTGCGCTTTTTATGTATTCCGGTCATCGGTAGTTTCGACGGCATGGTGTAATTGAATTTTCGGCCAAAATAATGTTGGGCAAAATCAAACCGATGTTTAATAGTGCGCTTGTTAAACCTAGCACAAAACCGACAACCAGTAACGTTGTGGTCTGGGCCTAGGCATGGGATACAATAAGAATGGAAATCCTTATGAGGTATTTGCTTCCCACATGAAATACAATTATTAACTTTTACTGACATCGGTCTGAGGTAAGAAAAAGTTTCCACAACGGGGTACTGACATCGGTCTGAGGTAAGAAAAAGTTTCCCCAACGGGGTACTTAGCTTTGTAGAAGATTTCGGTTATGGATTCGGAATGAAAATCTCAGGAGTCAGCCGACCGGCACTTGCGAACTGCTTTTGCTTCGGGCACCGCACGGCAAGAAAGACTGGAGAAAATGGCGTCGGCTGCATCTTATATACTGTCGCACTGATGTCAGGGAGGAGGCGACAGCAACCGACGCCGAGCCAAGACTTTGGAACTCAGGCCGATTGGGGAACCGCCCGACGGCAGGATAACCCAAGTGTAATGACTGCAGCAGTGTAACACGATGAACATCAAAATAAGCAACTGAAAAAACAAAAATCCCCATAAGGAATTAGCCATGCCGTCAAAGAACAAACTATGAATGTTAAACAGAGACAGCAGAGAAACATGGCAGAAACAAAATAAATAAAATTAATGTATTTATTCAGATAGGAAAGCGCTTTCTTGCCAAACGGTGCTTCTTCAGACCACAGACAACAGTTCAATTCACATGCAATTAAATAAAGATTTTTAAAAAACTTTGCAAACAATGGTAACATACATCTCATTAAGGAGCAACCAGTCAGATCTGATATACAATAAAATCTGACTTACATCATCAGGGCAGATCCCTAGATTTCAAAACAGGCTTTAAAGTGACCCTGTCTGAAGCTTAATAATCTAATACAGTGCTCTTTTTCAGTATAATTTCTAAAGTCACCTAGGCGTACATGACATTCAACTATTTCTCTTACCATAAAACTAAATGCATGTGTCACATCATGACCCATTGGATAACGCATTCCTACTGTCACCAATAAGGTTGCCACCTTTTGTTGTGGCTAAAACCGGACCAAGGCCACACCCCTTACATCTCCTTTAACCCATCCCATTTCTGTCCCTTTCCCATCCACGTTCCGCCCATTTGTGATATTTTCGTGCCATCAGCTGATGGGAACTCTTTTTCCATTCCTCCTGCCTGCTTTCTGCCAATTTACTATGCTTTTCTATAAAAAAGGCACATGTCCCCTAAAATTATCTATGGTCTGATCCCAGTTATTTTCATTAAGGGTAATATATAATTATCGACCGTGGGATGGGTAGGTAAGGCCAATCTCTAACCAAATGGGACAGGTAAATTTGAGCACAAAAAGGGATATTGTATAGGCTTAAAATGGCCCTCAAGGGCAGCTAGCCTAGTACTTACCTATGACTCTGGGTAATTAACATCTTTATTCCTCCACTCCATGGTACTCGCACATGCGTACAAGTTATTAACCATATTTCTATAACAAACATCACTGTGTTTTTACATCAAAAATACATTGTAAACATTCAAAATAGTTCCAATAAGTGCTACACGTCAATTATTAGTATAAAAGTGATCTGTTATGTAACCTTTACTCATGCATTTTCTTCAATGATCTAGATCTTGAAAACTTAAAAAAAAAAAAAAAAAAAAAGAGTGGTCTTATTCTACCTAAACTTCATTACCACATATATATTTGTGGAACTTCCCATATCTGCAGTTTACTGGTGTTCACTATTCATTTTCAACTTGAACAAATGCCTTTTGCATATCTGTAAATGCTCTTCTCCCAGACACAACTGATCTACTTGCCCTGTAGGATCACAACTTCTAAACCATTTTGACTGGCACCAACCTAAAAATGCAATCAATATATTTACAACAAAGCACTTTAATGTTGGTACATCAATAAGTGATTTAAAATCTCTAGTAAAAAAATCCAATGCAGCTCCAAGGTAATAGCCAGTCAAAAACTCCAGCACGATCCAATAAGCACAACTGTTTAATCGAATGGTAAAAAACACCGTAACAAACAGAAAGTTACCACTTAGCGCTTTCACCTAGAAACAAGCCAGGCATCATGAGTGGTAAAACATAATTGGTCAACCAACATTTATAAATTCAAACATTCCCACCCTTGTTAACCAACTTATCAGTAAAAAATTACTGAAAAAACTGTATGAAAATTGTATAAAAATACAAAAATACAAAAAAGTTTTAAAACATAAATATAAAGTTGTTAAAATATTAAAGTATTCTTATAATTACAAAACAAAGTAACCTTTGTGAAAAAAAACAAACATAATAAAAGCTCAAATTTTGCTTGTAAATTACATAAAAAATCAAAAAGAAATAAATATAATCAAAATACAATACAATTAAAAGAACATCTAATAAAAAATATAATAAACAAAATATATGTAATATTGATAACAGACAAACCACTGTGAAAATGTATTTGTGTGTGTACGAATTTGTAACATTCATATAAAAAGAGACCTGTATTTTAAGATAATTAGCCATAGAAATGTTCTCATTAATACCTGGAGGTCTGGATGCATTTAGTCTCAGTTGCCACATTGTCTCCCTCATTTCTAATAAATTAAAATCTCGTTTGCTGTCCATGGCTCACTCCAATGCCACATCTTGCTGTAATAGCTTTCTTAAAGGTACAGTTATTTCATCCTCAACAGGTACCAAATTTGCAAGACACTGTCATTCCTAATACTGGTCTTCTGACTTTGGCAAATGTATATATGCACTGAATTTTTATGTATCACGCTTCAGTCCCTCTGATGTCAGGATATGATCCATCCATGCACATTTCAGACACAACACTCATGGGTTACATTTACTCTTATTTAACTTCTGTACAAGCTGTTTTAATGTATTCAGTAGTTATATCACTCCAGTGTCACACTCTTCTTCTTCATTACCCCAGAGTGCATTGTTTGCAAACTTCTTTGAAGCCGAGGTTTGCCTGTAAAATAACTATCTACCAAAAAACA